>NC_072475.1:56614836-56929122 GCF_027574615.1 Eptesicus fuscus | reverse complement strand
TTTCTCTCTCATCGATGTTTCTAACTCTCTATCCCTCTCTCTTCCTCTCTGTAAAAAATCAATAAAATATATTTAAAAAAAAAAAAAGTACAACTAGTTGCAAGCACCCCAACGCCATCATTTTCACGAGGTCCAACCGCGTTGGCTGTGAACTTCAGGACGGGAAAAGCGTGGGCTGCGGTCCTGGCTGGGGCAAGTCACTCCCCTCCTCTGGATTTTCTCATCCATAAAGTGTCTCTCTTAGATCTGACCACTGATTTTCACATTGGGTTTCCCGAAGCTCTTGGGGTGCCCTGGGAGGACTCCTACCCCCACATCAATCAGAGGTGCTCCCCTTTAATTGGTCTCACATTTTAGGCTTCCAATTCTGATTTTTTGGATTTTCCTGCTTAGGAAAAAAAAAAAAAAAAGACGTGAAAGCTACTTTCTCAGATCCTCTGTAAGCTCCTGTCCAGCTCCTGATATTGCTGGTTTGTGTTCAAGAGCAGAGAGAAAGGGGGCATAAAAATGGCATAGAAAACATAGAGGTCAGGCTCAAAAAACATCCCTAAAGCAAAGACCATCCCTTGCTGTCGGGAGGAGGAGAGTGGGGAGCTGCTGTTTGTGGGGGTCCTTGAGAAGAGCTGCAGAGGATCTCAGATTCGGGGAGCGGCTGCCCCACCCAGGCGGGGGCAGAGTGGGTGGAGGGAGGGTTCCAAACCTGTGAAATTCCTGTGTGGGCCGAGCAATTCCTAGATGGGGAAAGGCCCAGTGACCACAAGTCAACGTTTGTTCTCTGCGTTTCTTTCCTTCTACCTGCGCTTACTCCTCCCAGCTTTCCAACCTGGGTTACGCATTCAACAGACATTGAACAGACACCCATGAGAGCCGACCGTGTGCGCAACACCATGCGTGTGCCCCGGGGGCAGCCGCGGGCATTCCAAAGGGCGAGCAGGACCTGACTCCGGGTACTAGGGCTCCTGGGGAGAACTACAATCGCGGGGGACAGGGACCCAGGGGCTACTCGGGTGGGCTTCCTCGGGAGAAAACCTGAGAGAGAGGTGAGCACTAACCGGGTGAGAGGGAACGATCCAGGTGAGGACCCCCCCCCCCCCCCCAGGGAGGGAGCCACAGGAGACCCAGGGAGGCCTGAGGCCCGCACCAGCCGTTTGCCCGAATAGCGTGTTGGTTGCCCCAAATATTGTGCCTCTTTGGCTGGGGATGGAGTTGATGGTACTGAATCCCACCGCACCCTCAGCCCTTGATCTCCCAAAGGCCCGGGAGAACAGAGCTGGCACAAGGCGCCAGGTGGGCCTGGGTGTGAGCACACAGGGGCTCGTCCCCCTCTGCCTGTCTGTGGGTGCGTCCTCAGCACCAGCAGAGGGTCTGGCCTCCCAGAGATGCTCGTCAGTGTCTGTGGAATGAGTGACAGGTGAGGAGGCGCTGCAATGCGGCGGCTGAGAGCATGGGCTCCAGAGCACGGCAAACCTGGTCCCACATCCCGGCTCCGAACAGCCCCGCTGCGGGGCTTGGGCCAGTTCGTGGAGCAGTGATGGGAGCGGCAGTACCGACCTCAGTGAGCCCAGACGCGGAGGTGTTATCGTGGCAGGAACTCGGGTGTGTGGTCCACAGGGGTCTGGCGTGTGGTGCCGGGCAGGGTGGTGAGGGAGACTGGACCCCATCTCCAGGTGCCCAGAGGCCTTCCTCAAAGAGGCTGCCGGTTGTGGTTTAACCTCACTGAGGAGAGAGACCGAGGAAATTGTTGGGCGATCTGAGAAGAGAGAATAAGGCCGGATGAGAGAAAGAACTTCCACAGAGGGAATGGGCCCAAGGGGTCGGCGGGACCCAATGGAGGTCTGACAGGGGTCCTGTGGACATCTTCTCCTGGAAATGTTGGGGTCACCGCCTAGCTGCACAGCCTGGCTTTTCTCTCTGTGGCTCCCTGCCTCCTACCACTTGGGTGCCTGCTGGAGGCCGAGCCCACCAGCACTTCCTGCAGCTCCTCACTGTAGACACTGGATGCAGTGAGACAGAAGGCACAAGAGGGCGTGAGGAAGGTGGGGAGTGGGGGGGGGGGGGTTTGAAGCCACTGTCTGGAGCCTGTGGTGGGGGCAGTGGGGGCAGGATGGACCCCCTGGGAGTAAACGCGGATGCCCAGGGTCATCCCAGCCCTGCCCCAGCTTTGGAGCCAGATGATCCGTCCCCCGCCCAGGTGAGGTGGGGAACGTGCAGCGTGTGTTACATGGGCCGTAGCAGGGCTGCTGTCTGTGTGCGAGCTCATGAGACCCTTAGGCCAGACAGCGAGGGCTCAGGACAGGACAGGATTCCGCACAGGGCGGCTGTGGCCAGGGAGCTCACCTGCATTGTGGAGGTTCGGCCAGGTCCTACCTTCCCTCTCCAACTGCAAAAGTGGAGGTGAGCAATGGGCCTTTCAAAACGTCTCTGGTTTTGTTTTGGGGTAGTGGAGACTTAGCTAACAGAGTTCAGCAGTGTGATTAAATGAAGCTAATAACAAAATCAATCTGCCACATAATTATATACACACTGCTATTATGCTGCATGGTAATTAGCCATAAATACTAAACAGGCCACAAAACCAGAGGTAACTGGGGTGCCTTTTGCACAGCCATGCCAGTGGGTACTACAGCTCTCTTTTTGTCTGGTTAGCTCTCCAGGGTCCAGGCTGAGAGTTTACCTGAGGCCAGACCATTATCCATCATGCTCACACTCACCTGTTGTGCCTCCTTGCCCCAGGGACTTCCTTCCATGTTTCCATCACCCCAGGACCCACCTGTGTCCCCCCAAGTGAGGGGCCTTGGGCAGTCCCATCTAGTCACTCCTTATTCCCGTGCTGGCCTCCAGGTTGCTGTCCTTCTTTAATTTATTGACAAATATCTGTGCGTGACCCCACGTGGCAGGCTCTGTACTGGCTGCTGGAGAGACAGGGGTGAAGGGTCCAGCCAAATGGTCAGGAGGAAACGGTGAGGCATTTGGGCTTATGGGGAGGAATTATGTTTGCTCTCTGATGTCTGTACACACATATTATTGCTAGTGACCAAGATATTTTTGTATGACTCAAAAATGGTTATTTGTTTTTTAAAAAAAGAGATGAATAAGATCCAGTTTTTTAATCTAAAAGAGCCAATGAGCTGGCAGCGGGAACCAGCCTCCTCCTGCTCACCACTAGGCCCTGGGAAAAGCTGGAGGGGTGTACAGAGGCCATGGGAGAAGGGGTGCAGGCAACGGCTTTTGTTGGGATGAAGGGAAAGGGACTGGGGCCCAGCTCAGAGCAGGTTTCATTGAGCGGCATCTTGAAGGATGAGGAATGATGATAGTGGCTAATGTACATTGAGCACTTCCGACGTGCCGGCACTGCTCCACGTGCTGTGTATGGAGTAATGTGTGATCGCCGTAGCTTTGCCATCCCCCCATTTTATAGAGGAGGAAACTGAGTGTAGTGGATTGAATGATGTCCCTGAACAGATAGGTGCAAGGCCTAACCCCTGATCCCTGTGAAAGTAGCCTTATTTGGAAACAAGGTCTACAAACATAATTAAGGATCATAATTATTTTAATATCTTAAAATTAGATTATGGAGAAAATCAAGATGGCGGCATAGGTAAACGCCTGTACTCACCACCTCCCACAACCACATCAAAATTACAAGTAAAATACAGAACAACCATCATTCAGAACCACCTGAAAGCTGGCTGAGTGGAAGTCCTACAACTAGAGAAGGAAATAAGGAAGTACATTGAGATTGGCAGGAGGAACTGAGGCACAGAACAGGCTGGTCTGACACCCATGTGTGGCGTTTTGTTCATTGGGAGGGATATTGTGGCTGTGGAGGCCTCCTGTGAGGAGCAAGGGGATCCAACCCCACACCAGAGCCCCAGCCCAGGGTTCCAGAGCTGGGAAGAGAAGTCCGGTAACTCTGTGGCTGAGTGACACGGAGGCTGCTGGAGTCCCAGGTGTTCCTCTTAAAAGGGCCAGCATGTGGACTTACTCAGACTTGATCCCTCTGGGCTCCAATGCTGGGATGGTGGCTTTAAAGGAATCTGGGACATTCAGGGGAGGAACTGGATTGTCTGGCATCAAGGCAATAACTCAGGGGTGGCTTTCTCCAAGACAGGGCTGCTCTCAGGAGTCATTGTTCCTGTGCTGGGACCGCCCCAGTTGCAGAGCTGACTGGCAGCCATATCTGCATTTCCATCAGCCTGGCTCACACTGTTCACGCCACCCTGGTGACTCCCTGAGACCCTGTTCCATCCAATTTGCTGCCCCACTCAAGTTGATGCAGCAGCTTTTCCATATGAATGGTCTGTCCTGGCTCAGGCTTCAGATTTTCCTAAAATCTCTCAAACAAACAGCAGCTGGCATCAGCAAGACCCAGCACTAGAAGCAGCCTGCCTTGTTTCACAGTTTGGCCTCACCTGGGCATTTCCAAGCCCAGCACAAGTAGCAGCCATCTGCAGATTGTTCAGTATCTCCTGCCAGATGGTCCTAGGCAGTGGCTGACTTTGCACCTCCCAGGAGGCCCCAGAGGCAGTGCACCCATTGGACAGCTTCAGACCATACCAGATTACAACTCTATACATCCACAAGTGACACACTAAGGGGCAGACTCAGTGAGCACCAAAGCCCCACTGAAGCAAGTCCTGCTCCATAGGGATGTCTCCTGCATAGCAGTCCTTCCACTGTAGTTGAAGCTGGTCCTCACAGCCAATTGGCCTAGAGGTCAATTCCTCCCAGTGACACCAACAGCAATCAAGGCTTAACTACAACAAGACTGTGCACACAGCCCACATAGGTGTGCACCTAGAGTGCCCAGTTCAGGTGACTGGGGAAGCTGAGCCACTGGGCCCTATAGGACACCTACTACACAAGGCCACTCTACCAATTCCAGGAGATATAGAAGCTACCAAGTACATAGAAACAAACAGAGGGAAGCAGTCAAAATGTGGAGATGAAGAAACATGTCACAAATGAAAGAACAGAAGAAATCTCCAGAAAAAGAACTAAATTAAATGGAAGCAAGGCAACTACTAATACAGAGTTCAAAACAATGGTTATAAAGTTGCTCAAGGATCTTAATGAGAACTTCAAGGGACATAGTGAGATTTTCAAAGATCTTAGTGAAATTTCAAGAATCTTAGTGAGAACATCAAAGACATAAAAAGGACCAGTCAGAAATTAACCATACACTAACTGAAATAAAAAATAATTTACAGGGATTCAATAGTAGAGTAGAGGATTCCAAGAATCAAATCAACCATTTGGGATATGAAGAATCAAAAATCACCCAATCAGAAGAGCAAAAAGAAAAATAATCCAAAAATATAAAAATAGTGTAAGGAGTCTCTAGGACAACTTCAAACGTACCAACATTCACATCATGGGAGGTGTCAGAAACAGAAGAAAGAGAGAGAAAGATATTGAAAACCTATTTGAAGAAATAATGACAGAAACCCCCTACCTGGTGAAAGAAATAGACTTACAAGTCCAGGAAGCCCAGAGAGTCCCAAACAAGAGGAACCCAAAGAGGCCCATACCAAGACACAACATAATTAATATGCCAAGAGTTAAAGACAAAGAGAGAATCTTAAAAGCAGCAAGAGAAAAGTAGTTACCTACAAGGGAGCACCCACACTACTGTCAGCTGATTTCTCAACAGAAGCTTTGCAGGCCAGATGGAAGTGGCAAGAAATATTAAAAGTGATGAATAGCAAAGACCTACAACTAAGATTACTCTACCCAACAAAGCTATCATTTAGAATTGAAGGTCAGATAAAGAGCTTCACAGACAAGAAAAAACTAAAGGAATTCATCACCATCAAACCAGTATTATATGAAATGTTGAAGGGTATTCTTTAATAAGAATAAGAAGAAGAAGAAGAAGAAGAAGAAGAAGAAGAAGAAGAAGAAGAAAAGAAAAATATGAACAATAAAATGGCAATCCTATCTAATAAAATAGTAATATGCAAATTGACCATACCTCTGCTACACCCACAATCCATGCCCACCAGCCAATCAGAAGCAGGTATGCAAATTAACCCAACCAAGATGGCTGTGGCCACAGAGTGAGCAGGAGGCTTGAGTTTCCCCTGCAATGCAGGAAGCCAAGCTTCCCCACACACTCTGGCAGGCCCTGGACTCCACTCAAGGCTACAAAGTTTCAATTATAGAAGGTAAATAAATCCCAGATACCAGGGCCTCCGCTTGGGTTGTTGGGGGGCGTGGCCAGCCTGAAAACCACCACAGGACCCTCACCTAGGCCGCCTCATGCCCCAAGGGAACCCCCACCCTGTTCCAGGACACTCTTCAGGGCAAACCAGCTGGCCCCCACCCGTGTACCAGGCCTCTATCCTATCTAATAAAAGATCAATATGCAAATTGACCGTCACTCCAACACACAAAGATGGCTGCCCCCATGTGGACACAAGATGGCCGCCACAAGATGACCAGCAGGAGAGGGCAGTTGGGAGGGATCAGGCCAGCAGGGGAGGGCAGTTGTGAGTGATCATGCCAGCAGGGGAGGGCAGTTGGGAGGGACCAGGCCTGCAGGGAAGGGCAGTTAGGGGCAATCAGGCTGGCAGGGGAATGGTTAGGGGTGATCAGGCTGGCAGGCAGAAGCAGTTAGGGGCAATCAGGAAGGCAGGCAGGTGAGCAGTTGGAGCCAGCAGTCCTGGATTGTGAGAGGGATGTCTGACTGCCCGTTTAGGCCCGATCCTTCCAGGGACTCCTGGTAGGATCGAGCCTAAACAGGCAGTCGGACATCCCACGAGGGGTCCCAGATTGGAGAGGGTGCAGGCTGGGCTGAGGGACACACACCCCTGTGCATACATTTCATGCACTGGGCCTCTAGTAAATACATAAATATCAACAATTGAATCTAAAAATCAAAATAAATGAATTAGGAATCTAATGAACAAAATAAACTGATAAATAAAATAGAATCGGAGGCATGGAAACATGGAACAAACTGATGAATCTCAGAAGGAAGGGAAAGGGGGTTGGGAGTGGGAAGAGATTAACCAAAGATCTTATATGCATACATGCGTTACCTATGGACACAGACAATAGGGTGGTGAAAGCCTGGGGTGGGACAGGAAGCAGATGAAGGGCAATGGGGAGAAAAAGGGGGACATCTGTAATACTCTCAACAAAAAAGATTTTTTTAAAAAAGGGGGAAATGAGATTACGATCTCACCCTGAGATGAGATCATTTGGGATTTAGGGTGGGAACTAAATCCATTGACTGGTGTTCATGTGAGAGGAAGGAAAGGAGAAGGGGATCTGAGATGCAAAGAACCATGGAAGCAACCATGGGAAGACAGAGCAGACACTGGAGCAATGCCTGGCGCCACCAGAAGCCGGAGGGATGAGCATGGCTTCTCTAGCGCCTCAGGGAAGCACACCTCTTGCATTGATTGAATCTAGCCGGCGAGATGACAAGCTCTCCTCTGGAGAACCACTGGCTTGGGTCACTGGGAGTGACCTTCCCTTCTTCTGCCCCCACCCCCAAGCCCTCATCCACCAGGGTGGCAGTCAGCTGACCCAGGGAACTCAGTCCTAGACTTACTGGTCCACCAGGACCAGCCTGGCTTGGAGAGGGAGCAGGGCTTGTGGTCACTGTGTGGGGACTCCTGCAGGCAGATGGAGCCCCTAAGTGACACAAAATGACAAAGCAGAACATCAGGAGCCAGCGAGTGGCAGGGGGAGAGAGAGTCATAGCAGGGACTCTGTGACGTGGTTCTTACAAAGTCTGGTCCTGTTCCACCATGCTGACATCTCCCTGCGGGAGGAGAGGGGTGACCTTCACCCGGGTCCTGGTCAGGCCTCCTGTGCTGCTTTCCTCCAGACCCCCCCACCGCCCTCCACCCGGCAGACCCAGGAGACAGACGTGCATGTGGCCCTGCGCTAGGGCAGGTGCTGGAGTTGTAATTTGGAGGAAGGAGGGGAACGCGTGGCCTGCGGTTCTGGCTTATCCCACTGACTGCGGTGGAGCTCAGCCTGTCCTCATTTAAGGGAGTGCCGGCCCTCCAGGCCCCCTGGGCCCCTCGGTGGAGCAGCTTGTGCACTTGGACTGCTTCCTGGGCCCACCAGGTGGGGAAGCCGTGAGGTTCCCGCAGCACCTGGAGAGGTGGCCGCAGCCTCTGCTCTGCTCTCCACTGAAACAAACTCCGATCCCTTTGACCATTTAATGGGCTGGGCAGCAGCTCCTTCAGCTCTCAGGGCAGTGATACCTGCTCACTAGGTATCATACTGCCCCGTCATTCACGTGAGAGGCGCAGGGAAGTGGTGATGGCAGAAAGCCGAGTGGGAATCACATCCAGGCCTGACCCCCTCGCCCCCACCCCCCAGATGTGTGTCTCCAAGGAACCAGGCAGGGGTTGGGGAGGTCGGTGCTGGGCAAAAATAGAACTTCACAAGCCAGTAATACAGGGCATGAGAGAGGGGCGCAGAGGAAAAAGGAGGTAAATTGGTGAGACTGAGGAATGCAGAGCGTGAGAACTTAAAGGGGGAGAGGGAGAAATCACACCTCCTTCCTGTCCCCGGGGCAAGGGGTGTGTACCTGCTGTACAGGTACATATGGGCATAGGGCTGCTATCATAGGAGATCCCATACATGTGGGGTCAAACATCATGAACCCTCCTGTGCCCAGGCAGGGGACAGAAATGGATGCACAGCTTGGTGGGGTAACCTAGAGAACCCGCCGTGGAAAGCGGGTGCCTCCACCCCTGCCCCTCCACGTGCCCTGCAGGACTGGGGCCGAGTTGCCAGAGCTCCAGGTCATTTTTCAAGAGAAGCAGGAAATTAATTTTTTTTAAATGTGAACTCTTTTCATTTAAAAATGCTGGTAACCAAAACCAGTGAGAATATCATTTTAGAAAAAGAGGAAGCCATGCTCAGCCCACGGGCGGCCGGAGCAAGCTCTGCTTTATTGCACTGTTCCCAGGAGGGTCTCACCCCCGGACTGCGAGATTCCGAAGACCTGGGGGAGCAGGGGTGGGGAGCCTGGGATTGAGGCTGTGAGGCTGTGAGGCTGTGAGGAAGGAAGCATCCAGATTTCCAGAAGGAAAGCAAACAGGCTGAATGAGACCAATGCAAAGGAGACTGGAGACCTTGTGCCTTTGACCCCTGCAGGTGCCTGCTCTCCCCCAGCTCCTCCCGCTGAGGGCGGCGGGGAGGGAGGGGGCTTGGAGGCGGTGGGAGGCGCTCAGCCTGGTTGTTGAGGAGTGAATCACAGTTCCATGTGATGGGCGCAGTTCACACTTTGTAGGGAACAGGGAGCAACCGGAGCCTGACTTTTCTAAATATACCAGGCAAGCCGGCAGCGCCCGGCTCCGAACTGAGAGTCCTGACAGGAGGCTGGGCCAGCCGTGGATTCCACATTTGCAGGCTGCATCCCAGGCTGGGCTCCTCCCGCGGGAGGGCGAGGGGCTGATGCTGGGAGCGGGGACTTCCGGAAGGAGCCCCCAGACTGCCGGTGGCAAACCCTCATGGCTACAACCACAGCACAGGGCTTCCATGGCCAGAGGGGCCCCATGAACCCCACCCAGACTTCCCTCCTCCTGTTGCCCTCGGCCCTGGCAGGGCTGCCTGGCACAGAGACCCCGTTGTGTCCTCCAAGCTTCCAGGTATGGGCAGTACCCACAGCACCCTCCCCAGGGTGGAGGAGGGTGGGTCTCCCCAATTCCTCCATCTCCTTGAAAGTCTGCACCCGAGATCGCAGTGTGGCATCTGACACCCTCAGTGCGCACCCAGCGGGGCCGCAGGGGAGGAGGAGGGGCCAGCTCTGCCGCTGACCACTGTGTCCCTTTCTCTCCTGGGCATCCGTTTCAACCCTGGATAACGGGAGGCTGGCGGTGAGGACGTGGCGGGGGTTCCGGAAGGCAGGGGCGGGTGTTCAGCGACAGGCTCCCATGGAGCAGCTCATCTTTTCCTGACTTTGGAGGTGGAGGGAAGCAGCCCCGAGCTGCCGGCAGGCGATGCTCAGGCCTGGAGCTCAGGGAGACTTGGGCGTGATTGGCTGTGCCAAGGCTGGAGAGAAGAGGCAGAGATGATCAGAAAGCTGATCTAAAGTCCGGCTTTAGGCTGTGGTTATCAGAGCCCATGGCATGTGCACCCCGGGGGCACTGTGCAGAGGGCGGGGGCCCGGGGGCCTGAGCTGCTGCAGATAAGCAACCAGCAGGCCCTCGGGAATTCCTGTAACCGGACTCTCAGCAGCGTCGCTAAGGAGAAGTGCCTGACAGAAGGCAGAGTCCCAGGAACGCTTTTAGCTCAGCCCTCAGTGCTCAGACTGGCGCCCCGTGCAGCCCGGAGTCCAGGAGGGAGCCCTCCGCGGGCCTCGGCCTCCATGGGCTTCTCGGGGTGTCGGCCCAGGGAAGACTAAGCGTTTCTAAGGAGCCCCAGCTGCGCCCTTTGAGCGGCTGCTCGTCCTAAACGAAGCCCGTCTCCCCGACGTCCCTGTGTTCCAGGGAACAGGGAGGTGCTTGGTGGAGGGAGGCCGTGTGGCTTTGGGGTCTGTCACTCCCGAGAGGCCATCCAGAGCGCAGGAGCCAAAGCAGCAGGCCAGCCCTTCTGCTCACTGCTTTCTGCGTTTCTTCAGAGTTCCTCAGCCTCTGGAACGACCCCATTGAAACACTTGTTTATAAGCTTCCTGCCAGTCTCCCCGTGGAAGCCAGGCCCTGAGCACACAGTGGGGCCTCACTGGAGGGCCCTGGCCCTCGCGGAACCCACAGTCCTGCAGGCCAGGAGGACGGTGAGGGGAAATGTGGGCACTGCCACAGTGATGTAGCAAATGAGAATATTGCATGAGACATATTTACATGAAACAATTCTTCACTGTTACCTGGCATTCTCATGTAACTGGGTCTCCTGGCCTTTTCCGGGCAGCCCTGGCCCTTGGGGGCACCTAGGAGGAGCGCCAGGCCTCCCCTCAGGGCAGGTGCTTCCTGGAGAGGAGGCCACAGCCATGCCTGAGGATGGGAAGGAATCAGCCAGGCGGAGAGGAAGAGAGAGTCTCCCAGGCACAGGGAAGGTGGTTAACAAAGGCGGGGAAAGGGGGAGAGGGGGAGCCGAGTGTCCTGAGGGCCTGGGAGGCTTTCCTGGAGCGTGGGGCGTGGAGGGGCTGGGAACATAGGCAGATGTGGGTCTCTGGGACACGTCCAGGGGGGTGGACTTGACACCAAGAGTGACAGAGTTCCCACAGTGGACAACATGATAATGCCTGCGTTCTGAGAAGGCTGTTCTGGCTGCTGTGTGGAGAATGGGTTTTGGGGAGGGCAAGGTGGAAGGCCAGAGCCGTTAGGAGGTCACTGCTGCTGTCAGGAGGCAGCGGAGCAGGGAAGAGGATCGATTCAGTCCATCTTCAGGAGATGGAATCAACGGGGTTTAGCAACTGATTAAAAGACTTAAGTCGGGCCAGTGAGGATGCAGAAGAGGAAAGATGAAGCCCAGGTTGTTGGCTTGAGCAGCTGGTGGATGGGTGCCGTTCGGCGACATGGGAAGGGTAGGCGTGGGGAGAGATCTGTGGCAGGGCCAGGAGAGGGTGGTGACATTCATTTTGGATCGGTTGGGCTCAGGTGCTTATGGGATGTCCAAGTGGAGATGCCCAGTTGAACAGGGCATAGATGCAGGCCACGGCAGAGCCAGCAGCACTCAGCTGGGCGGGAGTCAAAGCCGTGGCAGCCACACTCTTCTCCAGCTCCTGCCTCAGATGCTCGAGGGCCTGGCTGGGCCCGTGGCATCGAGGCCTCAGCTCCATCCCTCCCTAGCACTCCACCCAATGGGGTAGCTTTTCCGGGTTCTCATGGGTTCCCAACCTACGGGAACGCGGACCCCTGCTGCCTCATCTTCTGATTTTCCTAGATGGTTACATGACATTGCTCAATCTTAAAGTGTTGGCAACTGATTCAATAAAAAGATACATAATGTGGGCCAAACAGAACATGTCTACGGGCCTGATCTTCTCTGGGAGGGAGGGGCAGCTGCTCGTCAGGGGCCTGGGGTTTCAAGTGAGGAGTTAGGAGAGAACTGTCAGGGTACCTTCAGGCAATGAGCTTCAGCCTAAGGCCTTGCACCAGGACCTCCCATGAGGCTCTGTCTCCAGTGAGTCTGATCACGTGGTCTGAGGGAGCCAAGGAACCTGACTTTGTCCCACACCCTGAGTGATTCTTGATGAACTCAAGTTTGAGATCCTCCAAGTCAGGGGGCAGGCAGAGGCGACTCAGGAAGTTGCTCATGGAGGTAGGAGAAAACCCACAGAGCAGGCTGTTGGGAGCAAAGCTCACTCAACGATGTCGGCTTCCGGGGAGGACCCCAGGTCTCTCTCCATGTCCCCAGCACGTCTTAGCTCTCCCCGATGCTGGCTTCCGGGGAGGGTCCCAGGTCTCTCTCCATGTCCCCAGCACGTCTTAGCTCTCCCCGATGCTGGCTTCTGGGCAGGACCCCAGGTCTCTCTCCATGTCCCCAGCACGTCTTAGCTCATCTCTAAGAAGGACCAATGCTGACTTCAGTGCTCAGCTTCAAGAGTTGATGAAGCTGCTTCTGCTCTCGAGAGTGTGTAGAGCCAACAGGCAGAAAGAGGTCGGCGTGCAGGGGTGTGGGCTCTCTTCTGCATCTCCCAGCCGTTGGCGGTCAGCAGAGCAGGACCTGCTTTCTCCCCAGAAGCTTTCCTGACCTTCCCAGCCGAGGCCTCCGCCAGCCTGGGCCAGCCTGGTGCCAAGTGTGGCAGCGCACACTGTCTTTGAGTGTTTCTCCCCTGGAGGCGGGTGGTGTGTGGGGTCAGCCTTCCTCCCTGTCAGTGGTGAGACCTGGATGGAGAAGAAATCAGAGGGGGTGGGTGGGGTGGGATGGGAGGTGAGTGGAGCAGGCCTCACACTTTCCTTTAGTCTGAGCTATGACCCCTTACTAGTTCAGGAAGCTTACCAGAACGCTCCCATGGAGCTAAGCGTAGCTGACCTTACACTTTGGGCTGGCTGGCTCCCCATTATTCCCTGGCACACACCTTCATTAGGGAGGAGAGATGAGAGTTCTGGACCAGGATTGGGTATTGCTGGCACCTCCCAGTCTCCTCCAAAGCCATCCCATATGTCTAACATCCAGTAGGATGGCATCCCAGTTTCAGCCATAAGACCGAGCCTCCAAAGCATGGGCAGGGTTTCGTAGCGAGGAGGTCACTAGCGACTTTGGACAGAGCCCAGTCAGTGGCATACGCGGAGCCAGGCAAGTTTATAGGTGCTATCCTGAGAGTAAGGCAGAGGTTTAAGGAGGATGGAGCTGGAAGAGACTAATAGGTGAGAGATAGAGAAGGGCTTGTGGTCAACTCTCCCAGAGCACAGGAGGAGAGAGGGTGGAAACAGTGAGAGTCACGGGCTCAAGGCCAAGGTGGGAGGTACTGGATGGGAAGAGCTGGCAAAGAGGAAGGACAAAGAGGACGAGATGGCTAGAGTGAGGTCCCTGAGGGGGCGAAGGGTGGAAACATCCAGGACACAAGGGAGGGATTAGCTTTGGACAGAGGGTCACCCCCTCCATGCTAACAAGAGGACAAGGAAAGGGTGAGCCGGTGCAGGCAAGTTCAGAGATTTGGTGACAGAAGGCTGCAGGATTGCTGTGTGATGGCTGTTTTCTCTGTGAAACGCGGGGTGCTATCCTGAGAGTAAGGCAGAGGTTTAAGGAGGATGGAGCTGGAAGGGAATCGTGGACTTTGTGCCAGGAGAGCAGCCCCAAGTGTGCGAGGTGCAGGAAGGGGTGTGGCAGGAGCGCAGCTGGACTGACCCACCCCAGCGTGGGGTTTTGCCAGGAGGGTGCACTGGGAGGGAAGGCGGCACAGAGGCTCATGGTAGCGGTGAGAACAGTGGAGTCTGGCAGGAGGGCTGATGGGGAAGCTGAGGGGCTATGGGCAGGGAGATTGGGAAACGGGGAAGAGGAGGAAGAGGGGGGAGGCTTCAGCAAAGCCCACAGCCCTGGAGCTGCCCTGGTGGGGGCTGGGGAGGGGTAAGAGCTAGTCCCAGATCGGCCCTCTTGGGGCCTTGGATTTGTCGTGCTGGCTTCTCTGGCACATAAGGGTCTATGTGGTGAGCTGACGTGGGGAGGATGCAACCCAGATCAAAAGGAACTCTGAGGCCTTGTCAGATAACAGGGCGCACCAGACAACGCAGCCACCACCTGGAGGCAGGTGGGGGTGTGGATGGCCGCTCCTGATACCAGGAGCCTCCAGGACAGGACGAGCCTGAGGGAGGCGCTGGCAGCGGAGTCTGTGTTCAGAAACGGGTGTGGGCATGGCTTTGGGTTTCAAGCCTGGGAGGCACCACAGCGGCTGCGGGTCCCAGCCGGGCCTAATTACGTGAACAAGTTCCCATCCACTGAGACACCTTTTAGATCCACCAGTAAGCAGCAAGTGATAGACTCCGTCCAGGGCTGCTGGCGCCGTGTGCTCCATCTAATAGCGCATTTACCTATTTGATGATGGTGGTTTATTAAAAACAAAAAAGCAAAATCTTCCCAGATCCCAGACTAAACACCATCTCATGTCTTCCCTCTGGACGGCTTCTCCCTTTTCCCATGGGAAAGCTGCTAGGATAGTATTTTTCAAGGTGTTCAAGCAGCCTTAGCCCTGAAGATGTTTCAAGGATAAAGCTTAAACATAGTTTTCGGAAATCCTGTATTAGCACCCCCGACCCCCAATCCCATCCCAGATTCACAAACTGCATTCATGTGCAAAAAGGTCTGAAAAGTTTAGCAGGAAACTTTTTGTGTCAACTCTTTAAACTCCACAGTTGCCCCATCCCCAACATATCCATCCTCCCATCCTCACTCAGAACTAGTTCTGTGCATTCACGCTGACGTGCGCGGGTTACATAAATAAACCACCTGTGGCAGACTGTCAGTCTTGGCCCCGCACAATCAGCCTGAGTGGTGGTGAGGACATTACCGGGTTTACACATGCCTTTGGTTATCTATCCGATAGGTCCAAAACTGGTGTCATTTAAACCGCTTCTTGAGGGAGCCTATACAGAGTGAGAATACTCCATGGCATGAGTCGAAACATTTGAAATCTGTGTGAAAACCCACAGTCCAAGCGTCAAAGTTAATTCACACCCACTGAGTACTGGACGTGCTGCAGACAAGCATTCTCGGGGCCAGATGTGGCCTTATAAGGTGGCCTGACATTTCCTCATGGCCCAGGCCACCCTCCAAAAATACCCAGAGAGAGGAGTGTGGGAAGTGACCTCCTGAACGTCTCGGAGATTAACAAGCAGGCTCTCTGTTAACCAAGAGCACTAACACCTGCTTTCTGACCAGCTCCGAAAGCCCTCAGCATTTCAGGATCAAGCAGCCTGCAGGGCCCAGGCTGGGGCGGGCAACGGGCAGGTGGAGCCTCCCAGCCCCCATCCAAGATGGTTTCTTTGCTCTAAAAAAAGCGTTATTGACGGCACCCCTCCAGAATAGGCTGAGAGCCGACTGCCTTTACTTTATATGGACAATAGAGACCCGTAACTAATGTTCATTAGTGTCTTCCTGCTCCTTCTGCGTCCTTGGGCAGAAGCCGGTTCCCACGGCCCCGGATCACTGGTGAGGTGCTGCCCCCCACAGGCCAGCGTGGCTACGACAACGGGGGCGGCAGAAACGACTTTTGGGCTTCACAAGCGTGGCTCTGGAAAGGTCTCTGGATTGCACCCACCGAGGTCAAAGACAGATGCAAGAGCTGCTGTGGTGATAAGTCTATGTGCTGGAATTGGTGAGCGGAACACAGTTTCAAGTATTGGAAAGACTGAAGAAATGGGCACTAGCTGCTTATGTGCAGTCTCTCACGTCTTATTTTTGCTCAGCAAATGAGACTTTTAGGGTGAACTGCTGTTTGGGGCGGGGAGATAATATTTGGTAATGAGACCCACCCCTACAGGGTATCTCTAACTATGAAAAAAAGAAAAAAAGATGAAACAGTCCCTCACACGCCTAAAAGAAAGTGGTAAAAACAAAGCAAGACACAGAGCTCTCTTCTAACTCTGGCTCTCAGTTGCACACAGAGGAATGTTAATAGGTATGGCTATTTTTGGTAATAGTTGCTTAGAACAGTTTCTTCACTACGAAACTATATGACAATGAGCCAGTCTATTTGTAACACTGGAATTTTAAAAATAGGAGAAATCGCAAAGCTAGTCTTCATTCTTGTTAAAGGGAACAGAACACAGCAGCATTTTTGGAACGCTGTGTGACCAGCAGATCTCTTAATTATACCAACGGCAATTCCTCAGGCTGGGCTTATGTTAACAGTACACATAATTGCCACAAAATATGACAATGACCAATTAGAAAGCCCTGATTTCCATTACCACCCTGATTGTAAAAGTGGTGTTTCCTGGGTGCCTCTATATTAACTTTACCATCTGGCCCTCCGTTTCAGTTGCAGTAACTTTACTTCTCTTTTCATAAATGAAGCCCATCTCTGACACAGATAGACTCTGAATGAGGAGTGAGGCGGCTCTCACTCTAACCACAGTGCTGGAAACATCGAAGTCGTGACCGGACAGCACTTAGGAAGGAAATGTTCCCCCTTGGGATAAAGACCACACTCTTGGACAACAAATGGTGAGTCAACTCTGAGAAGACCTCGTAGACTAGGTGGGGGCAAGTGACTGCTGGAGGCAAGTAACAGAAATCACCCAAAGAAATAACCATAACGTGCCCAGCACACGGGGACATCAAGCTCTCATTGAGGTGAAGACATTTGGAGCCTAGAACTAGCAGGTCAGAAGCGGCTGCTGAGTGTCCTGTGGGCGGAGCAGCCCCTAGCACCTCTGTCTGTGGAGGCATCTTCAGGACGAGGTACTTGACCCCTTGACCATGTATCTGTTTGATATGTGATGAGCATTGCTGGGCCACAGGAGTATTTCCCCTTTCAACTTATACTAGAAGAGTTAGGCTAAAGACAGAAACAAAACAAAAGACATTGATGACAAGGGTCCTCAATCGTCCACTGATGAGTTTCTTAGATTCCTGGTCACCTACGTGAGGACTCCCCTTGTCCCTCTGCAGCTGAGTGGGGGACGGGCTTTATAGCATGCAGACTGGCAGGAAGAACAACTTGTTGGGAACCTCTTAATATAACCTACTCTTCCTGTAGGTGCAGAGCCACATGGTGAGCAGGAATACATTTTGAAGTAGTCAAAGAGTGAGCTGGAATCTGTGGCAGAACTGAAACGTGTCCATGTTCCTACACCATCACTTTCGGGCCAATTTAGTGAGAAAAATCACCAGACTCGCTGGCCAGTGTTTCAGATCCAGGCAGAGCATACACCAGTTTATTTTGAAATGCAACACAGATCAGTATTTTATGAATACAACTTAGTACTACATTATCAGGTAAAAACAGCTTCCAAATGCATGCATAGAAAGTTAAGCATAGTCTTTGAATGCCTTATTTCTAAATATACAAAAAATACATTTAAATTATAGAATTTAGTGAATCAAAGACTTATAAAATTACAATTTTGGTTTTCACAACATAGAAAAAATACAAAAATGACTATATATGATCATATAAATTTTTACCCAAATTTCAAAGGAGCAGTACGTACTGATTCTGCTGTTTTGTGTTTTACCTGAAACTCAGAATTGAAAAGAATTCGTAGGTTGCACCACATCGATGACAACCTTTTATTACAAATGAATAACCAAAGGCGCAAGTGGAAATGAGGGCAGTCTCTTCACAGGCCTCTTTAGCGCCACATCTTCCGCAGGAAGCTCGCGCCAGAGGACCGTTCTCGGCTGGCAGGGTGGTGCTTTATTCCAGGACTAACTCTCCACCGTGCCTTTGATCACAGGCAATGCATGTTAAATGAACGATCCCAACCTTAGCAAACAAAACACAGCAAGATGCAAATCAGCAGCTCGTGTCTACAAAGCACTACTGCGCACCTCACAGAATCCTCTGCCAGAAGAGGGAGTTGAAACATCCCGTCAGGGGGCAGCTGATGTCTTTGTGCCCTGAAATGAACACTGTAAGTCTGACAAAACACCCACCAAACACCACCTTTCATTCACACTTTGTAGGAAGGTGGACATTTGGTGGGGTTGGATGGTCTCAGTTCCTAAAGGAATGCCACCCCTTCGAAGGAAACATTATTTATGTTGGAGCTAAAGCAATCAGTTACTGGGAGAGGTGGCTGAAGGACACGCTGGCATGTCTTACTTATCTGCCACGAGCATTTTAAATGTTTGATGTACAGAAATAAACATTTTTGAGAAGAAAGTTGTTTGCTGTGTTCTTGTTGCAATTGGATGCAATACCACTGTCTGCAACAGACTGTTTCCCTAAACAGTGACAAATTACAATAGAGAGGCCTGAATAAACCCAATCCAGCAACCCTGAAAAACCTGCACTTTTCATCCCATCATCTAACTATCCCAACAACAACTGAAAAAAATCTTACCCAAATTAAATAATAAGGCTATTATAATCCAAATTGATTCTATTTGACAGGAGAAATACAGTTTTGAAAAATGAAATGAGAAAAAGCATGAAATATAATCTTTCCCATACATTTTGTTTATCAAGTACAATAGATTCTAATTTCAATATGCCCAAGAGAAGAGTGCTGACTGTGCGAAGCAGAATGTTAATGTTCAATTCAGAAGTAATTTATTACACATCTGCCTGCATCACATTTTAGGCTGCATATTTTCTTCTCATTCTTATGTTAACTTTCAAGCCTCTATGAAAATAAGCATTTCGAATTTACTTTCCATTATGACACTCCTCTGACATTAGCAATTATATTTTAAATGATAATGACTCTATAAGCTAGACTTTTAAAGTTTTAAAGATCAACCAATTTTTCAAAAAAAAGGGCTCCACAAAGAACATCCTGTGTTTAAAATCTAGTGCACATCTGAGCTTGGGCTTTGCATTTCCCTCCAGCCCTTTCTGGAAGCGTCTGAAATGCACAGCTGAGCAATTACATGGCACCAAGACATGACGCTAATTAGATAACGTCCATGAGCAAGGGCACGTGGGTGACACTGCTTCCAGCCTCCGACTGCCCACTGGATATCCCCCTGCCTCTGGAGGTACAACTTGGTGGGAATTACGGAGGACCATAGTTAGGGGAAGTATCCAAACAGAGGAGTTTCATGAAAATTTAAAAATATAATGATCAAGGTGTGGGAACAGAAACCTCTTCCTGAACGTTCTTCCGACTACATTTCTAAAGTGACACCTTCCATGTGTTTCATGAGCAGATCCTCCCCTTCTGGGACTAGACTGGTTCCGGCATAGACGAGAACAGTTGCTGCACATGCATCGCTCAGAGGGGCTCTGAGAACAGGACTGGGGAGGTGCCTGTCATTTACTACGCCGAAACTCTCCCTTCCTGAGCACTGTCGTTTTGTTAAATATGAGTGGGGCTGAGCCCCAGGTAAGGTAGGTTCTCTATAATATACGCATACTTATTAGATTCAAGCATGTTTCTTAGTGGCAGGCAGTAATGACTCAACTGAAAACAAAAGGGTTCTAGCTGTTTTCTGATTATGGGTACTACCCCAAAGCTTCACAGACATACGAACTGTGTATTTCATTCACTAGACACGAGGGCAAGGTCCTAGCCATAACTTCAGAGCATTCCAGAGAACAAAGGTTGCCGCTGCAAAAACACAAACAGTTCCCAGCATGCAGTGGAGCACTTTGAAAGGGGATGCTGACCACGCTGCAGACTGAACAGAACTCCTGCAAGCCGGGCACCCAGCTGGTGCCACCTCCATACTCAGACTGCAACTCTCAGGCATTCAGTGTTACAGATCTTTGTTTATCAGATACATGAAGGAAACAGGAGGGTAGAAAATGCCAAATCCCTGTCTAATGCCATCATAAATATTGGGAACTTCTGGTTGAAAAAGCATGCTGAATGGACTGGCCAGGGTGTTTTATGTAACAGCTTTTTTTTTGTTTGTTTTATCTTATAAAATCCCAGACCTGTGTGACACTGGATTTTGGTTTTTGTTTTGTTTAGTATTTTAAAAATAGTTTTACTTATTTTCTATGAAACGTATTGGGAACTCAAAAAGTCTGCAGCATTTTTTTGTTGTTGAAAAGTTTGTTTTTTGGAGGGGTGCAGAAACAGGAACTATTCAAATTTCTTGTGTTCTTCAGTATGAGAAAGGACCTTTCTTCTCTGGTGTATCATGTGGAAGTATAACTGGGGGAAAACTGGAAAGAAAAGAAAGAACTGGTTAAGGAGAACATTTAAAATTGCATGTTTAAAGCACATGGACTTGCCTGGCCAGTGTGGCTCGGTGGTTGAGCGTTGATCCATGAACCAGGAGGTCATGGGTTTGATTCCCAGTCAGGGCACATGCCTGGGTTGTGGGCTCAATCCTCAGTAGGGGGCATGCAGGAGACAGCTGATGGATGTTTCTCTCTCATCGATGTTTCTATCCCTCTCCCTTCCTCTCTCTCTAAAACAAATAAAAACATTTAAAGCACCTAGACTTAAGGTCCTCCTGACTTTCTGACTACTTGATCGTCCAGTTGCCAAGGAGTGACAAAGTGCACTTGGGGAAGGAGAAAAAAAAAAGCAGACCTACCATTACCTGTGCTAGCCAAGGGGGAAGGGTCGTGTGGACTGGACTGACAGACATTACTGTCACCACCATTACCAGTCAAGATGTCACAGAGCCACCAAATTATATTCTTTACACTCTTATTACCTTCACACTCATTCCCTGATTTCACAACAACCAGGTGAAAAATTCTAGTCAGGGAGTTATTGTTCATGTTTCAGAGGATGAATTCAAGCCCAGAGAAGGCAGGCACCTTGTCTGGGGTTTCACTGCAAATCACTGACCGTCAGGACCAGGCTCTGGGCTGTTCTGTGAAGGGCCGGGCTGAGGCGGGGGAGAAGTGCTACTACATCTAATCTGAACACAACTGAGACAGGTTTGAGTGTAGAAAAAGTCTTTATGAAAAGATAGTCAGTATCTTAGGCACTGGAGATTCTGTTCTTGGTAATTTATAGATTACTTTAAAAAGTAATGGCTCTCAAATGAACTGGATGGTACTGCCTACTTAGGGAACATTTGGGAATGCGGGGAGAGAACATTTGGAAAATGCCAGTTTAAGCTGTCTGGCCTTCTCAAGGTTACTGTAAACTGGGGGATTCAATAACCAAGTAAGAAACTCCAGTGAGATGGTCTTGGGTGTACAATATCCTTCCTTTCCTGCCCTTCCCAGCAGCTCCAATGTCTATTTTTGGACAATAACTTGTATTTTGGGGGAGGTAATTTCTAGTATTGCCAATGCTCTCTGACAGTTTCTTCCTTTTTAAATGGGTTCCAAGTTTCACATGGTCCTCCCAAATTTCAAATGTACTCCAGGCCATCAGTGGGCATGTGCACACAGATCTGATAAGCTGCAGAGGCGGATGCGAGCAGGGCTGCCAGCCACTCCACTCACTATTTGCAGGCAGAAAGTTATTCACAGAAAAGACCCAGCTTCTGCATGTAATTCAACAGTGAACTATTTTAGTACAAGAGAGCCAAAAAATCTGACAAGCTCTATAATCTAAACACTGGAAGTAAAGATATAATTAAACCGTAAGGAAGGATAATTGTAATCACTTAAAAATGCGGGCCAGTCACATTTCTATAGATGTGCTTTCGTAAAGGGAAATGTTGTGGTCTTTTCCGCTGGTTGCATTTGGTTACAACACCCTGTACAGGGCGGCTACAGCCTCACAGCTAGTTCAGAGGGTGGGAGGGGGGGCAGTGAGCTAGAAGCCATTCCGTAGGCCCTCAGCGGCAGGTAGAGCAAGATGGCCTAGTATGACTTCATCCCTGTACGCAAGGGCCTGCATGCTGCCCAAGAGGCAGATGTCAGAAACAGAGGGCAAATATGGCCCTTGAGTTCTTCCACATCGTCCAGAGATTTCTTAGTGCCGAAGAAAAAGGAATGGGGATACTTGGGCTGAAGGTTCTCTGTAGCTCTAGTGGTGACCTCTTCCTGGTGACCAAAACGTGGATGACACTGTCTCCATCGGAATCACCCACCTGCTCAGGCTAAAGCCAACTATTAGGGTTAAGACGATTCCAGATTCATGGCTCCTATTTTTAACTCCGTTGGGCTATAATGAAGACTATCCCTAAGAAAACCTCAACCTGACAATAGGCTACTTAGAATTCTACCTTCTGCTCTTCCAGTTCAGGACACACAGAATGGAGACAGTTGGTGTGTTGGGGTGGGTGTGGGGGCTGGTGGGTGCCACTGTGCCCCCCTTCCTGTAAGAAGATGGGCTCTCTCGCCCTGGCCGGTTTGGTTGTCGTTAGAATGTCGGACCATGGACTGAAAGATGGAGGTTCAATTCGTGATCAAGGGCACATACTCAGTTGCAGGTTCAATCCCCGAACTCGATTGGAATTCATGAGGGAGGCAACCAATAGATGTGTCTCTCCCACATTGATGTCTCTCTCTCTCCCCACCTCCACCCTTCTTTCCACTCTCTATAAAAAAGAAATCAATGGCAAAAACATCCTCGGGTAAGGATAAAAAAAAAGAAAAAAAAAAAGAAGATGGGTTCTCTTTCTCTCTAGGGAAGGAAGACTTGGAGGATGAGAACAACTGGAAAAGCTCTGTCTGGAGCAAGTTTCCTTTTCAGTTTCTCCAAAAATCAGAGCTGTGGTTATAGTTACTGACAACTGGGAGAGCCAGCTTCTTGGTGCCTCCACCCTACATCACTGTTTCTCAGCCTTTTAGACCCCACTCTATAACCAGTTTTCACCAATGTGGGGGGGATGTAAACAGCACTTAGACATCTACTGAGTCCTGCAGACCCTGCACATACTGCCACTGTGCACAGCAGGAGGATCACCGTGCACAGGACGCCAAGCTTCCCAACACAAGAGCACTGCTGGGTCAGGGCTCATGGGCCGCAATCTGGGCTACATGTGCATCAATGCAGTAACAGGTCAGGACCATAAAAGCAGGTGTTGCCTTATGTAGTACTATATCTATCACAAACTTCCTATTAAAGAAAGATAAAAGAAACTTAAGTTGCAGAAAGAAAACCAAATTGGTAAAGACCACATGTCAACAGCAACCTCTCCTAATTCTGCATTTCTTCTAATAAATACAAAGCTTTGGAAAGATGAAATGTGAGGTTGACCAGAACGAAGTGTACAAACTGGCCTCAGTGCTACCGCCTGCCCCGCCCCACCGCCACCCGAGGCGCCCAGGGCGCCGGCAGACACAGGATTTGCAGCAGGTCTGGGCTGCCATCTTGAGCTGGGTGGGGAGTCAGGGATTTGGAAGAAATCTTTTAATCTTTATTAGAAATCAACCCCTACTCTTTGTCTAGAAGAGTTAAGCCACCTTAAAAAGGAAAGACTATAAACTTCAACTAAGCCAAGTTCTCTTACCAAAAGGAGGCTGAAAAGGGAAGGGGGAAGGAACCGAGACGAAGAGACAGACGTGCTGAGAAGTGCGCAGACAGCAGGCTGAGGTCTTCTCTCACCGGTTAAAGCTGAGGAGGAAGCCCCACAGAACGGGAATGTTCTCCTGGAGGAATGCTATCCATGGGGAGGCTGCTGTGGGAGACCAGGCCCCTCCGCTGTCATGAGGTCAGCAGGGAAGGCAAAGGCTGGCACTGGCTGGCCATCAGCACACAAGACAGAGTGGAGGCGCAGACGCGGACTGCCCAGGAGGGCTGTTGCGAAGAGGAAGCCTCTCTGACAGGCAGAGACCCTGCAGCAGCCCTGATTTCTGCCAGGGTGGCAGCATCTTGTTATTGGTTTGACTGCACGAGACCCTCTTTGACCCTTTCCAGGTTACCCAGAATGGCATCTATTTCCTATTTACTCGAAAAACATGTTGAATGTAACCAGTTAACTGCCACAGTTAATGCCACACGTCCCAAACGGAAGCCATCCCCGTGTCTGTGGATGCTTGTGGCGTACAAAAGGTTAAATAAGTCTTGTGGCACCTGCTCACTGGGATAATACCTGTTATTCCAGGATGGCAAAACTGCAACTAAGAATTGCTGCTCTGGAGACTGGAAGATGAAACTCTTAGGGAACAATATTAGAAAGGTAAAAAACTGTAAGCTAATTTTTCTTACTTGAATTTTTAGACTCTTCCATATTTACCTTCTATTTGATAAGCAACTCCCTTTTACATCTGAGAGATGGCCTTTAGCCACCATCGTTTCAGCACCCAAGAGAAGGACCTGATAATTAATGGAGTGGGAAGTGAGTCATGAAGCAGAATTGTGTCCAAGATAAATGCTCACATGAAATCAGGATGCAGTTTTTTTCACAATGCATGAAATGCAGGTTTCCTCAGAGGGACACTAACATGTCCTTATGACTGTTAGGATGATTCACACAGTTAATGCCGTAGGCTGAAGAAAAGCCCAACCCTCCTGTCTGAATTTAACCCAAGGTTTAGGGGAGAAGACAGCACCTTACAGACGAAAATAAGAGCCAGTCACAATGGCTACAGGAATAGCTAATGGAGAAGAAACACATGTGCTTTTGGATATGTGGAAATCAACCACAGGATTTCCATGAACAACAGAATTCAAGAAAAGGACCAAACTACTCTTCCTCAACAAACGGGGCTCACTTCACGGAGGCCTCAAACACAGCATTTTCCCTCTGTTCCCAGTACGCTGGGGCACATCTGACTATCCAGTGCAGGCCTCTAGCAGCACTGCTAAAGACTGAAAGCCATCCTGAAGAGGACACTGTGTTCTGTTCAAATGGTTTTAGTGCTGGTTTCTAAACAGGAAAATAAAAAATATAGAAAAAAATAAATTAATGTTTTTATTTTATTTTTTAATCCTCACCAGAGGATATATTTTCCCCTTGCTTTTAGAAAGAGTGGAAGGAAGGGGGTGGGGGGAGGCGTGGGAGAGTAACATTGATGTGAGAGGGAGACACTGACTGGCCGCCTCCCCCACATGCCCCAACTGGGGCTGGGGAATGAACCTTCAACCCAGGTATGGGGCCCTGACCGGGAATTGAACCTGCGACCCCTTGGTCCAGGGGCTGAAGAGCCAACCACTGAGCAACATGCCAGGGCAATTAACCCGTTTGTATTTTGCTATTTGTTTCCAGTTAACTACTGATTCCTTAAAAATGAAGAACTATTTGATATAGTAAAAATGCAAAAATCCCCACCTTTTAACAATGTTTTTCCGATACCATAATAAGCAGTTCTTGAGAAACAGAAAGAGTCAAGGTAAGGCTTTAATGGCTTTTTTTGTTTTCCACTCAGTCTTTTCCCCAACAGTTACCATCCTGGTAGTCAGTGTTTCAAACCCACACACTCAGAAGGGCTGCATTTTGGCAGCTGTACTGAGAAAGAGTCATCTTTCTACAACTACTACCAGAGAAAATTCCCAATAAACCAGATTTACATTTACCTAAATATGGTGTAAAAACAACGAAAGGCATTTAACTCTAGCTATTGCAGAGCCAATTTTTAACACATAAATGAATTTATGTATAACTGTTTACTTACGTGGAATGTAGGAGATCATTATCAGAATTAGGAATGCATAATAGTCAAAGGAGAAATTGTATTTGTTAGGTAAACTGATGGAGTACAGGCCAGCCTGTCTGACAAAAGGCAAAGCAGCATATATTGTGAGCAATTCTCCTGACACTCCCATTGGATATAGCACAATGAATAGCGTGTACCTAAAACAAAACAAAATGCTCATTACTGGGGCTCGAAGCCAGCGTTAGTAGAAAGACGCACCCCCACCCTTCTAATCGGTACTGGTGTTTTAGAAAGTACTGGTCTGTTTATACATTTTCCTGTTCATCCACTGTTGAAGATTAGGTTTTATAAGCCAGTTTTTTGAAAGGGCCTATACCAAGTATGTTTCTGAATATTCTAAAATAAAATAAATGTGTTCGGTAAGCCTCAAACAACTCTTCAAAACAACTCCCTAAACTAACTGAGGTGATGCCAAATACTGGTAAAGTAGGGCAGTGAGTCATAATTTACATTGAACTTACCCTATGGGTTGGGAGTGGATGGGGCATGTGCAGGGAGTTGGGAGAAGGTGCTGGAGCATTTGACTAGGAATCCTTAACAATGTACACCAAGTCTGGTCTATAGACAGAAAAAAATAGCGCATTCCATGTGTGTGCACTGCTACCATTACTCAAAGGTCTGTGCATGCTATTGTGAAAACTGAAATATATGCTAATTTAAAAAATTAAAAATTTATGCAAACTTTTCGTCATGTAATTTTTCAATGAAAAAACTATAATTACTAGCACATGGGAGAATCCACACAATTTCGTTCACTTTAAAAAGAAATTCTCTATGTTTCAAAGAGAATTCAGAGAGAAGTTCATCCTATGGTATAAACTGGAAGTCATTTTGAGGTATAAGTATTGCTGAAGAGATCATCAGCTCAGATTTTAAAAAGCCTTTGATGCAGCATTATTCACAATAGCCAAGATATGGAAGCAACCTAAGTGTCCACTGATAGATAAAGATTACATATAATGAAATATTACTCAGCCATAAAAAATAATAAAACCTTGCTATTTGTGATGGATGGCCCTAGAGGATATTATGCTAAGTGATGTGTCAGACAGAGAAGGACAAATACCGTATGATTTCACTTTCATGTGGAATCTAAAAAACAGAACAAACGAACAAACAAAACAAAACAGACTCATAGACACAGAAAACAAACTGATGGCTGCCAGAGGGGAGGGGAGGGGGGATGTGACGTACAGCATAGGGAATACATAGAGTCAACAGTATTGTAATAGCATTGTACAGTGATCGATAACTAATTTTATTGCAGTGATCACTTTGTAAGGTGTATAAATACTCGGATAACTATGTTGTACACCTGAAACTCATACATAATATTGTAAGCCAACTATACTTTAATAATTAAAAAATACAAAGTCTTTGGCTATTTGTGGCTGACAGTGAGTACTGAGCTTCAAAATTCCAGGTCCAGGAATTTCCAGGTGCTGAGAAATCTGTGATGATGAAAGGAAGATGCTCTTCACTGCCAACCTCAGCATGCTAAGGAGGGTGGTGGAAAAGGAAGAATTTTCCATAGGCCATGGGAGACAGGGACAAAAGAATCATTCTCCAATGGTAAAATCGGGGCTTGGTCCACGAATGCTCCCTATACCCAGGGGAGATAGCTTTCACAATGCCTGCCAGGTTGGTTAGAAACTGTTTTTCCCATTCTTCCCTTTTCCTAATAAAAATGTTTACTAGAAAAAAAGGAAGAAAATAAAGAAGTGCACATACTTGAAATGTCACAAACAACTGGTCTGCCTCTAATTTAATCACCCAGCTCATAAACTGCCTAGGAACCACTCTTTTCCTCCCTTGAAAGGAGGCATTTGGGCCCCAAGGATAATTTTGCTCCTTTTGTCAATCCTCCCCATAGTCTTTTTCAACTCAGAAAATTGCTTACAACTGTCTCATGGATTAGTTCATATAAATAGATGGCCTTTTATCCAACTCATAATGATTACTGTAAAAATAATCAAAGCGAAATAAACTGATACTAATCTAAACTGCTATTAATTAGAAATTAATTTAAGAGTCATAGCTTGTTGACAAAATTGAGGAGAATTGGACCTGGTCCAAAAAAACATCATAATGGCAGAAACTGATCAGTAAAATTTGATGCAGACAAAAAAGGGATGCTACATCAAATCACTATTGAATAACTGAAATGCAAAGAATTGATTCAATAAAAATAACAAATATAAAAAATTTAAAACAGTATATCTAGAATTAAAATTAAGTAGAGTTCCTTATCCTGATGAAATCTACAGACTGGCTTTCTACCCATCCCCCGTCTCATACACTTTTTTAAAAAACTTATAAGCAGTATTTAGACAATATTGCAGAGAGAGATCATTTCAAAAGTTAGTCTTCATTCCCTGTACTTCTTTACCTGGCCCATTTGATGAGGTAAGGCAGGTGGTTTAATAGACTGAATGTGTAAAAGGAGTAACGGATAATTTCTGTGATTGTCCAGGCAATAACAAACAGAAGGACACTGTCTTCACTCTGTACCTGGAGGAAAAGGAATACAAAAGCAAATAACATTTGATAACTAAGAGCACTCACAAAGGGACCCTCCCCCGCAGTCCCTTTACAGAGCTGGGGGTTCCAGCATGTGGACACAGCCCCTGGTGCCCATCCTCAGTGACCACAGCATAACGCAGAGAGCTTGCCACAGAAAGGAACTCACGCCCATGACAACTGGGTAGAAAGCCAATGGGAAGAGACAAGTGAGAGGAACTCAGCTTACTGATGAGTGAGAGATGCAGGGACTGGGAATTACATGAGCTGTAGCCTACAAAAAGAAATTAACACAAGGAGAATGTGAATGGATGTTAGTGGGAGCCAAGAGTGGTTAGATAAGAAGGGTAGAAGATAAGAAGGGTGGAAAGCTTGGATTCCATTAAGAATTTTAATTTGATCTGCAAGACAATGAGGAACCTAAGGAAATTTCAAGGAGGGGTAATATAGTGATTAAAACACAACTGTAGCCCTGGCCAGTAGGGCTCACTGGTTAGAGTGTCCGCCTATGCACTGGAGGGTAGTGGGCTCAATTTCTAGTCAAGGGCACATGCCTGGGTTGCAGTTTCGACCCCTAGACCCTATAGGGGCCCATTTGGGAGGCAACCAGTCAACATAGCTTTCTCACATTGATGTTTCTCTCCTCCTCCTCCCGCACTTCCACTCTCTTTAAAAACCAATGAGAAAAAATATCCTCGGGTTAACAACAGCAAACCATGCTACTGAAGAAGAGGCTAATTCACTGGGTAGATGGATTCAAGTGGGAGAAGAGCTGGAGACCATCTACGAGGCAAGGCCCATTTATTCTCTCGCACCGGTGACTTCTTCCCCGTTTAACTCAAGAATTAAAGAAGCTTCCATGCTGATCACAGGAAGTAGCTAAAGCCAGAATTCCCAACCTCCTATGAAGTTTTCATACAGAAAAAAAACAATAAACTTCGAAAAGAGCTCCTTAGGTGTTTTTTTTTTTTCTTTTTTAGAGAGATGTTCTCACTAGATGCCTCAGACTGCAAATCTTGCATGATAATCTATTTCTGTGGTTTGAACTTTCAACACCTCCTTCCCACCCACCCCTGCTAGGTTTACCATGATCCTTAGTGCTTGAAAGCCAGTCTTAAGAAACAAGCTCCCACTGCAATTCACTTACATTTTCTTGCATCCAAAAAGGGCAGTTCAGAGTTGAATGTGAGGAAGAAATTCCACTGAGTAAACTGAACAAATTTTAATTATAAGATGGATCATGTCCTACTCCTAACATCTAACACAACAGAGGTATGGCATGCTAATCTTAACTCTTGCTTCTTTGTATGTGCAATGTTAACAGTTTTTAGCACTTTATTCTTCCTCAGAAAGTGTACATGGAGTGATCCACCTACACAATGAAATAAGCAGTCATTTACATACCTATTAACTAAATTGCCCTGACAAAGAATCTCAAAGCTGCAGTTACCATTCTCTAAAAATGATAAGAATTTTATATTGGCAAGAGCAAGAGTACTTTTTGTTTCCCTGGTGCTCTCTTACTGGCCCAAGTAAAGTAAAGGCTAACACCTCTAGAGCTTTCATTTTTCAGTCTGTCCCCAAATCCCTGCTTAACACCCATCTATACTAAAATACTCTCAGAGCACACTTCCATTTTTGATGTACTTTGTAATCCTCCTCATCTTAAGAAGGTATGTTTTATAGCTTTGGGCTCAAGCCTTGCTCAAAGATCTTTGGGTAATAATATTTTGCACTACAAACGTCTTGAAAGCTGGGAGTGTGTTTTATTCATCTTTTGATTCCCAAAAGCACTTTGTGCTTTTCACAAGTAGGAGCTCAACAAATATTTGTAAAGCAAATAAATTCAATCTTAATTAGGTCATTTCAAGATTCAGTTCCCTGCTTTTTGATAACTGATATCAGTTTCTGTGTAATCTTAGTGGCCTTCAAATAGATAGGTAACAAACAAAACCCCTGAAACCTCCTACTCTGATCCAGCCTAGTGGTTATTTGATTGACACCTCCTATTCTCCCTCACCCCGCCCCACCTCCCGCCCAGTTAGTCTTGAATCAAAAGAACTGTAACATACTCAGACCCAGGCTAAATGTGAAAGCAGTCTGCTCCCAGAGTCCACCTATAAAGACCATGTCGTAATTTTAAAAAGATGAGGATGGGGGAAATGACCATTTTGTATTAATGATATCTTCAGATCAGTGGCAAGTGCAACACTGTTATTAGGAAAGACTTAGGCCCTGGCTGGTATGGCTCAGTTGGAGCGTCATCCCATACACCAAAAGGTGGTGGGTTTAGTTCCTGGTCAGAGCACATATCCAGGTTTTGGGTTCAATCCCCAGCCAGGGCACATGCAGGAGGCAACGGATCAATGTCTCCGTCTCTCTCTCTTCCCCTCCTTCCTCTCTCTTTAAAATCAATTTAAAAATATGTTCTCTGGTAAGGAATTAAAAAAAAGGAGGACTTGGGTAAAGACAGAGATCAACCTTACCTAATTTTCAGATAATTGCCCATTAACACAAAACAGGGCAGAATGTAATGAGTTAAAAGAATAAGGTATCCAGCCAGCATGGCCCAGGGGTTGAGCATAGGCCTATGAGCCAGGAGGTCATGGTTAGATTCCTGACAGTAAGGTATCCGGGATCCTGGTCGCATCTCAACTAACTTCCTCAGCCCCTGACACAGGGAATGTACTGAATCAATGCTCCTTAACTTGAATGATACCTTGTATTTTCTTTCTTTTTTAGAAAGCAGGAGTTGGGGACACTTTCTAACAAGTGGGGAGCCTTCTTTCTATCAAGGGCCAATTACACAGAGAAAAAGAATCAACTGATAGTCTTACTGAAGTAAAAACAAAGGCAGTTTACCTTTGGAGGGATTTTTCTGAGGGACAAAGGACGAGGATTATAAAAACTTCAAACTCAGCTGATTTTTGAATTAAGATCTAGAAACATATTTCATTAATTATCCAGAAGAAGCGGTTTAATATGTCCACACAAACATTGGCACTTAGATGTTCACAGCAGCATTACTTATATTAGCTGAAAAGTAAAACAACCCAAACGTCCACAACTGTTGACTGGATAAACAAAATGTGATGCACATTCACACAGTGGAATCCGATTCAGCACCACAAAGGAAAGAAATTCGGACACCTGATATAACACAGGTGGACCTCGAAAACATTATGCTGGGTGAAAACAGCCAAATGCAAATGACTACCCTTTGTATGATTTCATGTATATAAAACGGCCAGAAAAGAGAAATCTAGAGACAGCAGATGAAGGTTGGCTGGGGCTGGGAGTGGGAATGGGGATAATTTTTGAAGGGCATGAGAGGTCATAGTGTGGTGAAGGAAATATTCTAAGACTGGATTTTGGTGATGGTTATAAACTTTGTGAATTTACTAAAAGGCATTAAATTGTAGCTTAAAATGGACGAACTTTGTGGTATATAAATTATACCTCCATTGAGTTGTGTGTTTTTTTTAAAAAAAGAATATGGTGCTTACTTTAAATGCATGCAATTGCCTTTTAAAGGAAAAGAGGGAGGAGGACTTAGCAAGGTTTACAAAGGAAAAGAGGGAGACAGGCTTAGACTAGGTTGCCAATAATGTCTTGAAGAAGCCATGTTTCAAAGATGCGAGTCCACAGCGTGGCCCAGTGGGGGAGTGGGCACAGGCAGCCCTGCCGGCAGGAAACCTTCCTGGGCCTGGTACAGTGAGCTGCATGCTGGACCCTCAGGCAGCCGGCGACAGGTTTCCGTCCGCTGCTCTCCAGCGAGGGAGGAGGCGTTGGGTGTGGGTGGCTTGTATAATTTAGCCAAGGGAGTTTACATAAAATTCAAGCTGGAGAAACAAATGAATGCAAGAGAAAAACCTTTACACACAAACAACATCATATGTTTGACTTTAAAAGGCTCAGGGAGTATCAGTACAAGAAAAGCTGTCATTTTTATTACATTAGAAGAAAAACAGATGGTGCCACATAAGAAAATCACTACTGTAGAAACTCTATTCTTCTTGGCATTTTGGAACCTGCTGCTTATCACTCTGGTTATTACAAAAAATAAAATTAAAAATCCCCTGATCGTGCTTTATGGTGAGTGTTCTTTCTTCTTCTCCTCAAACCCCTTTCATGTGTGAAGAGATTCTGGTAAAATCAAAGCTGCGAGGACGAGAGCCTGTTCTTGGCAAAAGTGTGAGAAGTGTGGTTACCTTAGCCTGTTCTGGCTGCCATAATAAAACACACAGACTGGGTGGCTTAAACAACAGCAATGTATTCCTTAGGTTCAGAGGCTGTAAGTCCAAGATCAGGGTGCCAGTGCACGTGGTTCCTGGTGAGGACCCTCCCTGGTTGTCAGCAGGCTGCTCATCCCTGTGTTCTCTCTCACACGCGGGAGGGAGGAAGCTCTCTAGGGCCCCTCTATGGGGGCACTAACGCCCATGACCTGATCTAAACCTCCCCAAGGCCCCGTCTCCAAATACCGTCACTTTGGGGCTCAAAGTGCATGTTTCTGTGTCTGGCTTATTTCACTCGGCATAATGCTTTCCATGTTCATATTTGAACTGAAGTCCACATATGAACTTAAGGGGACACAATTCAGTCCACAGCAATGTTCCAGACAGGTGTCAGCAAATTTTTCCTGCAAAGGACCAGACGTGTATTTTAGGTTTTGCCACATGCAGTCTTTGCCGCGTTGTCTTCGTTGTTTTTTACACCCTTTAAAAATGTGAGAACCATTACAAATTGCAGGCTAGATTTGGCCCACAGGTCGATTTGACGCCCCAACTTTGCTTCCTGTTAACTTCTACAAATATTCTTCTTCAGCCTTCCTTTGGGGGAATATGTGTGTGTGTTCTGCCGGGGTGGGAGGGTGGGGAGAGAGCAATCTATCTATAAACAGTGGACACTATGAATACAGGAAGTACTTAAAAACATGTATAGGCAAGTTTTTCATGTATATCATCTTAACATCTCAGTAATCTTTTTCTTGTTTGTGGTAAAATACATGTAACATAAAATTTACCATTTTAACCATTTTTAAGTGTATAATTAGGTGGCATTAAGTACATTCACCATTCACCATGCTGTGCAACCATCACCCCTATCCATTTCCAAAACTTTTTCATTATCCTAAACAAAACACACCCGTTAACCTTTTGCACTCGGATATCGAGTGTGACTCGACACGGTTAGCATCAGTAGCAGCTCTTTTTATACTCTTTGAATGTATCAATAATTTGAAATATAAAAAAATCCAAATAAATAAGTTTGTATGAAAAGAAACTCCAGTTTTTTATTCTACTGCCGTGCTTTGTAAAATGTGGGGTATTTAAAAAATTAAATCCCGAGTAGAATAAAGGAATCAAGAAAAAAGCAACGAGTGCAAAGGGTTAAGTTAAATCTCCACTTCTCTCTCCCTCTAGCCTCTAGTAACCACTATTCTACTTTGTCTTTTTTTTTTTAATTTAAATATATTTTTATTGATTTCAAAGAAGAGAGATAGAAACATCAATGATGAGAGAATCCTTGATTGGCTGCCTCGCCCCCTACTGGGGATTGAGCCCACAACCTAGGCATGTGGATGCTCAACCACTGAGCCACACCGGCTGGGCTACTTTCAATCTTTAAAAACTTGCTTATTCTAGGTATCTCATTTAAGTGGAATCATACAATATGCGTGTTTCTGTGTCTGGCTTATTTCACTTAGCATAATGGTTTCAATGTCCATTCATGTTGCAGGCTGTATCAGAATTTCCTCTTTTTAAGGCTGAGTAATATTCCATTGTATAAAATACCACATTTTGTTTATCAGTCTATCTGATGGGCATTTGAGTGCTTCTATCTTTTGGCTATTGTGAATAATGCTGCTATAAATATGGATGTACAAATATGTTTCAATACCTGTTTTCAATTTTTCTGGGTATATACCAAGGAATGGAATTCCTAGATCATTTGGCAATGTTTAACTTTTTGAGGAACAGCCAAGCTGTTTTCCACAGTGGCTGCACCATTTTACATTCTTACCAACAGTAACAAGGGTTCCATTCTCTTCACATCTTCACCAAAACTTATTTTACTTTTTTTTGACAGTAGCCATCCTAATGAGTATGAAGAGGCCTTTTGGTTTTCATACACATTTCCCTAACTATTAGTGATGTTGAGGATTTTTTCATGTGCTTATTGGTCATTTATACATCGTCTTTTGATAAATGTTTATTCAAGGCCGTTGCCTAATTTAATTATTGTTTTTAAATGAATAATTTTAATAATTATAGTGACAATAGCATTAAAAATAATTACACCTAATAGTTACTCTTACTATATGACTAGGATTTTATTTGTCTCACTGAATTCATATCTTACAGATAAGAAAAGTAAGGCTTATAGAAGTTTGAACCCAGGTTGTGCCCTGAAACCTGAATAGTTCTGACTTGTCTTCTTGGTCTTCAGGTCTTAAACACAACACACACACACACACACACACACACACACACACACACACACACACAAATACTTTTATATGTAATGTATGAGTAAATAAGTCTGTGTAATGTGCATATATGTGTGTATGTATATGTACACATATGCACATATGTATATCCTAGCTTTCTTGCTAAAAGGACAAGAAGCAATAATATTCCAGTAGCATCTCAACTACCCAAGTATTGGTTCCTAAATATGGTCCTCATTGCTTCTTGGCCTTTACGTTAGATCAAGTCTAAATACCATCCTCAACTAAAAGAAACCAGGCTCCCTGACAAAATGGCTGATTCCAGGGCTGGGGCAGAGGAAATACAGTGAGTCTGAAAGTCTTTTTTGTCAGAAAGTAAGGAAATGCTCAAGGAATGATGGAGACAAGTCAAAAGGACAAGGAAAAGGCCTCCCTAAGGCCAAATCACAAACAATTTTAGCATCGAAGTAAATGATAATCCAATGGATCACATAAAAATTAATGAGTCTAAATTGATATAAATAAAATAAATGAATAAACAAATGGGAGAAAAGGGAAGCTATTCCTTATAGCAGGATGCCAACTAATACATGTAAAAAAAAATGGCAGAAATAAAGAACCACCATTTGGTAACCATCATATACAGGCAGGAGCCCCACAAAATACAAATCAACAAAAAGAGGAAAATGATGACTTGAAGATGGAAAAAGCTGACATACACAACCAGGAGCAGGCGATCAGGGTCAACATCACCAGGGGTAGGCTGGGCCGTCATGGCACTGCCACCTCACGTGCTGCCCTGAGACGAGTGTGGCACCATTTCTGTGGTATTCCTGCCAAGAACGCATGGAGAGAGAGAGGGGGGGGGGTGAGAGAGAGAGAGAGACAGAGGGGGGTGAGAGAGAGAGAGAGAGAGAGAGAGAGAGAGAGAGAGGGGGTGAGAGAGAAAGAGAGGGGGGGAGAGAGAGGAGAGAGAGAGAGAAAGAGAGAGAGAGAGAGAGAGAGAGGCTCTTCAGGGGGATGGGTCTGAAGAGACCTGACAACAAATGCAATATACTTGTGGCAGGGAAACACAGCAACCTTGCTCTCCTTTCCCCCAGTCCTCGGTATAATATCTGGGGCACAGAAGATACTTCATGTACTTGAGTATTTAGGGGTGACAGGACATCAAGTACAGCTTGCTCTCAAGGTTCAGGAAAAGACGAATGATAATGGATGCGTAAATATAGAACAGTAGGCCACAGGACAAATGCAGCAAAATGTCAACAGTTGGGGAACCTGAGTGAAGTGAATATGAGCGTTTTTTGTACTGTTCTGGCAATTTTTCTGTAAATTTTAAATTATTTCACAAAAATCATTTAGATACAAGCATCCACTCTGTGGGCAAATACAACTATGATCTTGTTTTTAGATATGTTGTTTTTGATACAAAGCCTGCGAATCTCTTGGGAAAGGTGTTCTATGTAATGACACACACAAACATTAGAACATTTAAAACAAAACATATATATACATATATATATATGCGCACATTAAGAGAAAGTAACTTGAGAAGGAATAATTGATTTAATGCTGACCCTCACTCAATTTGTATCAACATCGCTATTGTCTTAGACTGTAAAAATACCAAGGGAAGGTCTATAAAATCGCTTTGAAGAGGGGTTAGCTTAGTTATAAGGCAAAATCCAATGTTTAATAAATGCTTTAGATGAGGATAATAATAATAATGACTAAGATAATAACTCCCATTAGCAGGTCTAATTATTCTTTAAGTATCATAAAAACAATTATATGTAAATTTTCACCAGATAATTGTAAAACTATTTTAATAGGTACAAAACACACTCATTTATATGTGAAAAGTCAATTATATCTGTTTTAAATTTTGGGACATAGAAAAGAATTCAAAACAGTCCTTTAGAAGTTTGTCATTAAATTTTTTTTAAAAGATTAGGTTATAGCAGAGCTAATATGTAGCTCACATTAATTGAGCACTTACTAAGTGCCAGGTACTGTTGTAAGTGCTTTATATGTATCAATTCATTGAGTCCCCAAGACCGTTCCATGAGGGGAAACTGGGCCTGGGGGGCTGGAACAATTCCTTAGGAATTGGAACAGACTACTGGAGCCCCTCAACTGGGGCAGCTGAGGTGTGACATGTGGTCCCAGCACCTTGTCCTTCCTCTGCTTATCAGTTACCTACTATACCGTATTGCTGTCTGCTCAGTTTTGTTCCTGTATTATGCTAGAAGACTTGTGAGGGCAGCATCCATGAATTTCCTTTTTCATGTAGCCTAGTGCTTAATTAGCACAATACCCACAGCATAGATGATACTGAATAAATATCTGTTGAGTGAATAAGAATCAATAAATAGATAGTGACCCTTCTGCAGTCTGAGCCTACATGTCTCTCACTTGGTGGAACAGCCTTGGGTGAGTAGGCAGGTCCTGGGGAGGGGGAGGCCAAGGATCTCAGGGCTGATGCCTGGTTGTGACTTCAGTTGAGGGCTTGCACTGGAGAGCAGGACAATTCTGACAACAATCCTGGTCCCTTATATAATTTTATTAAACTTTTTGAACAAAAATGTAACTCATTTAGTCATCTACTTAAAAGGAATTTCATTCTTGATAAGAAAAAAATTGAAATGTAACAAATATTGACATGTGATGGTTTTAAAAAAAGTTTGGATTAGTATTAGTCTTTTCACATGACAACTGATAATTAATATTTATTAAATATCCATGCTAAGATACATGGTGAAAAAACAAAATATTATTCCATTTTTAATGGAAAATATGAGTTACATTATAAAAAATATTGATATTATTCCTCTTTAAAGGAGAGAAAAGCACATATCTACATAGATTTATAAAAAAATCTACAATGACAAAAAAATGGTTAAAAATTCTTTCTATTACAACATAATAACTAAAGACTATTTTTTATTTTTTTTGGTAAGGACTATTTTTTTATGTGGATGAGGGCCTAATTAAATGTTTTGGCCTGCCAAAACAACTCTTGGTCATGAAATCAATTTTTCTGAACATGCAATGAGAAAAATGTATAAGCATGCACTCAACAAACAATGCATGAACAATTCTGCATTTATAACCAAGTCAGACATGCAGATCTGAATGCTAAAATGCTCCCATTAGTCCAACTTTAATGTGTTTAGCCCATTTCCTGAAAAACATGAAGGAAAGGTGGTAGCTTCCTCAACAAGCCTCGCTAGTTACTACAATTCGCCTCCCCTCCAATCAGTGCAACCCTGTAATCAAACAGGCCTCAGACTTCCAGGCTGCATGTCCTGAGGCAAGGGACTTTCTTTCTGAGTCCAGTGTCCTCAGGTGAGGATAAGCATGGCTGTTGTAGAATTAGAAAAACATATCAAGTGCTTAGCAAAGTGCTAGCCATTTAATAAATGACCATTTTCCCATGAAAGGAAAAATTCAATTAAACAAATATTAAGTTCCTATTATTTATTCTAGCCATTGCTTTGGCTCAGTACAGGCTGGTGGCTGTTTCTTTGGATTTAATAGCAAGATAATGTTTCATTTTGCTTTTTACTGTTTAAGAGATGCCATCTCTCCCTCTTCTTGAAGGTAAATATACTTCTACCAACTTTTGGATGTCACCAGCTACTAGCCTTTCCTAATATGCTTCCCAAGTTCTGTTTGATTGATCATCTCACTTCCAACTATTTCCTTCAATGCAACTCAAGCCTGGAGATCACATCAGAATGAAATCATATTTAGTCCCAACCTTGATCACATTATTTGGTCCAGTCTAGGATCACAGCAATAGATTACTGTGGTTCCTTGGTGAGGACTAGGCATACTCACCCCACACTCTGCCCCCAAACCTCCTTATGTAGTAGTCCACTCAACACTGAGGGTAGTGGATAGATCATTATCAGAAATGAAAGTGACATGTCAAAAGAACATGAAATTGTGAAACGACATGGTCCTTTTTGTTCCATTATGACAGGTTAATAGTTGCAAAAAATTCAATAAGACAGAAAATAAAAATAAAGGCTATGTATACTGTCTGCTGGAGCAGGAATATGAACATAGTGGCCCATGGTCCTGGTCTACCGATGTTCTCTTGGGCATATACAGTGCTTTAAAAATATTTGATCCCACTTTTAAAATTGGGAGGATCCACATAAAAAAATCATCTGGATTTCTGCCTTTTTAAAAAACAATTCAGACTGCATAACCCTGGATCCATTCAACAATCACTAGCTCTTGTGAGATGGCGCATGCACCGTCCAGTCACTGTTTTTCATGAACTTTCTTTTAAAACCCACCAGTGGGACAGACACCTGTTGCTATAGATGGCAAAATGCTACACAAATGTAACATTCTAAAAAACTAAAATTTGAAAACCTATAAAGTATTATTTAAAATTTTGGTTAGTTTGATTCATTTTTGCATTTGAGACTTTGAACATACTTTTCTTTGAGGCAATGACCTCAACAAAAGATTTCTTAAACCTGATTTAACAAGACAGCACCAATGCTGAAGGCAAAAGAGATGCACGATTTTCAAGTTTTTGGTTATTATGGTAATTTTCTTGCCAGGGAAAAGTAATGTAAAAGGGAGAAAATGCCAAAACTCACCCATTAAAAACAAACATATATGTAGCAATCTGAAGAAGACAAAAGTCTTTAATGCATCAAGCTTAATAATTAGTGTCCCCCCCTCTAAAATGCAAAGCTTACTCTCAGCATGCATCCACACATGTATATCAAGCCGTGTCTTACAAGTTTCCAAAGTGCACCAGGGTTTCACTTCAGACTTGAAAGGGTCCTCTCTCTGGAAAATGCAGAGAACTTAGTAATATGCTTTATTTTATCCATGATGCATCACAACTTGTAATGAGAGCTTCCTAACTACATAGGGCATCTTGACATGAGTAAGTAAAAAAAGTTATTGAGCCCTCTTCTTGGAAGAAACTGAAATATATATATATATCATAGGAGCAGGGGGAAGGTGATGATTTCTCAAGATTCCCAGGGAGACCAGTTACCTGCAGCATTCCCTGTGCAAACCACTGTCAGGAAGGTGAACATACTGGTATTCTTGCCAGATTAAGTATTTTTAATTAAACTATTGAAACTTCATATTCATGCTTGAAAATAAAGTTATAATGAAAAAGCTACAGTATATAAAGAACCAAGTTGTCAAAGGAACAAGTGATTTAAGAGATAATTCCTATTGCCATTTATTAAATTTTCAAGTGAATATTAATCAATGCTTTAAAAATGCCACTCATTGTACCGTGGGCAGACCTGTTTAAAAGCAGTTTATAGGTAATAAGTTTTAACTTTCCTTGACTTTGCTGACATATTTTAGCAATGCTCATGATGCATGCCAATCATCTCACTTTTACAGTGTGAAATGAGAATCTCTGAGCGCATTAGGATAATAATGTTGACTATTCTTCTATGGTACCTTTTAACTCAAATAAGAGAGAAAAAGCCTGTGAAATAGTTTTCAACAAGGTAAACCTGGGGACATGCCATCATGGTGAATCCACTGAGGAAGCCAAGCTGCAGGCCTCACCAGTCAGCTGCTACCACTGCAGATGAGACCACCATCCACAGATTCCCACACCTGCAATTAGGATTTTTGTAACAACTTAACTTAGGGCACTAAAAACATCCCTGGATTTAAAGAACAATGCATACCAAGTATACCATATTAATTTGCTTTGACGTTTTGGTTTCTTAAAAAAAATCATAGTCAAGTATATATGAGCTAAAACACATAAAAACCTGATTGACTGAAATCAAGAGAATGGTAAATATTACACTGAACACTGAACATCTACAGCTGTACTGTCCAATATGGTAACCTCCAATCACATGTGGCTAAGTAAAATAAAATGAAATTAAAATTCAGTTCCTCAGTCATACTAACCTCATTTCAGGGATTCATAGAGTAAGTAGGTACTAAATGGACAGCACAGATATGGAATGTTTCCACCACTGTGGAAAGTTCTACTGGACAGCGCCTGGAGTCAAGACACTTAATCTATTAGTAGAAAGACTTGGTAAGCAACATGTTTCATCGCTACATAGTACCAAAAAGTTATTATTATTATTGGTTTGAATAAATAGTCTAAATAAGCATCTTAATTCATTTCACCTTCAAACCATCGGTGAAAATTGATTTGAATGCCAGAACTCACTTACTGGAAACTCACCGCTGACAATGAAATTTGACAGCACAGTTCTGGCACAGAGCTTTGTTTCCCCGTGTGATTCTTCAATTCAAGCTGATGACATACAGTCGAAGCTGAAACCACTTAGGCTCCCAGCCTGTAAATCTCATGTACTTATCTGGGAAACTATTTTTTTTTTTCTTCCTTCATTCTCATTCCTTTTCCATGACAGTTTTCTAGTGTCAGAAGTCAAGCATCTTTGTTAAACCCAGGACTGCAATCAACCAGACCTGGCTCTGAACAGGCTTCCTATTAGTTGTAAGTAGCAGCAATATCTAAAGATACTACCTAATAGCCCAGCCGGTGTGCTCAGTGGTTGAGCTTCGACCTAGGAACCAGGAGGTTGTGGTTTGATTCCCGGTTGGGGCACATGCCTAGGTTGCGGGCTCGATCCCCAGTGTGGAGCCTGCAGGAGGCAGCCAATCAATGGTTCTCTCTCATCACTGATGTCTGTCTGTCTGTCTGTCTGTCTGTCTGTCTGTCTCTCTCTCTCTCTCTCTCTGTCCTTCCTCTCTGACACCAAAAATATATTTTTTAAAAGATACTACCTAATAGTATAGGCATGTCTTATACTTGAAGAGGATGTGTTCCAACAAGAAACTTCTGTTAGAAATTTCATTATGAAAAATAGGAGTAATATAGGAGACTCCATTGATGCATCTAGAACATCGATTAAATGGGGGGGGGGGGGTAATAATATTTAAATAGACAATCTGGGCCGTAAAATGCACTGGAAGACCTAAGATCTGGAAGTTCTGGAGCAAAGGAAACAGAAGAAGCCAATAGTGCTCAAGCCTGAATGGATGGCATCTGCCAGGACAGCCTAGAACGGGGTAGCCTGGGGCAGGTCTGTCTGGCCCTGGCCCCCTCCCGAGGGAGATTCCCCCAAGTGAAGATAATTGTGCAGTGTCCTGGGAGTTTGCTGGGTATAACTGCTCTCTCATAACAGGATTGACAACAGAAATGGTGGATGTCAGATTTAGCCCTTGGGGAGAGAGAGCAAAAGAAAAGGCCCTAAGAAGCTTCAGTGAGGATATTTGTGGGGCAGGGTCACCACCAGGAGCAGAGCCCAGAGGAGATAAAGATTAACATTAAAGACAAATGATATCGACCCAAACCACTATGCTCAATTAATATTTGACAAAGGAGACATGAACATACAATGGCGCCAAGACAGTTTCTTCAATAAATGGTGTTGGGAAAATTGGACAGATACATGCAAAAAAATGAAACTAGATCACCAACTTACACCATACACAAAAATAAACTCAAAATGGATACAGGACTTAAACATAAGACCAGAAACCATAAAAATACTAGAGGAATCCACAGGCAGCAAAATCTCAGACATATGCCAAAAGAACTTCTTCACCGATACTGCCCCTAGGGCAATGGAAGCTAAAGAGAAAATTAACAAACGGGACTACATCAAAATAAAAAGCTTTTTCACAGCAAAAGAAATCAACAAAACAAGAAACCCCACTGTATGGGAGAACATATTTGCAAATATTATCACTGATAAAGGTTTAATCTCCAACATCTACAGGCAACTTATACAATTTAATAAAAGGAAGATAAATGATCCAATAAAAAAATGGGCAACGGACCTAAATAGAACCTTTCTGAAAGAAGACAGAAGGAAGGCCAAGAGACACATGAAAACATGCTCAAAGTCACTAATTATCCGAGAGATGCAAATCAAAACGACAATGCAGTACCATCTCACACCTGTCAGAATGGCTATCATCAACAAATCAACAAACGACAAGTGCTGGCGAGGAAGCAGAGAAAAAGGAACCCTCGTGCACTGCTGGTGGGAATGCAGACTGGTGCAGCCACTGTGGAGAACAGTATGGAGTTTCCTCAAAAAACTAAAAATGGAACTCCCATTTGACCCAGTAATCCCACTCCTAGGAATATATTCTAAGAAACTGGAAACACCAATCAGAAAGGATATATGCACCCCTATGTTCATAGCAGCACAATTTACAATAGCTAAGATTTGGAAACAGCCTAGGTACCCATCAGCAGATGACTGGATCAGAAAACTATGGTACATCTACACAATGGAATACTATGCTGCCATAAAAAAGAAGGAATTCTTACCATTTGCAGCAACCTGGATGGAACTGGAAAACATTATGCTAAGTGAAATAAGCCAGTCAATGAAAGAAAAATACCACATGATCTCACTCATTTATGGATAATAAAGAACATTATAAACTGATGAACAAAAAGATAGATACAGAGACAGTAAAGCATCAAACAGACTGTCAAATTACAGTGGGAAGGTTAGGGAGAAGGGGGGACTATAAGAGATCAACTGAAGGACTTGTATGCATGCATATAAGCATAACCAATGGACGCAAAACACTGGGAGGGGAGGGCATGTATGGGAGTGGGGGGGCAATGGTAAGATATGTACACATATAATACCTTAATAAAAAATGGAAAGAAAATAAAAAGGCAAATGAAACCAATTTCCTGATTTTGTTCACCTTGGAACCTAGTCAAGGACAGGGTGGGCAAAAGTAGGTTTAAAAGTTGTTTGTATGAAAAATAATACAATAATAAGTAATAATACAAGAATAAACTGTTTCACATACTCACAACTGTAAACCTACCTTTGTCCCACCCTGTATTAACTGACAAGGGGGGATATGTTCTGTAGGAAGTGGCTTGCATAGTTTAAGATGTTTATTGTTTTTGTTTTTGAACTGACAATTTTCATAGAACAGTACCATCAGAGTAAAATATATTTTAAACAACTGAGTTCCAGTGGAGTTTTTCAAGGGCTACAAAACAACTAAGACAATGGGAGCAAGATGCAACATGGCATGTCAGAAGAGAACCTATAGTGACTCAACAGGATCTAAATATTTTTCAATATTTTGAAATAAAACACACACAGCTCAAGAAAATGTTGGAGAGGGGTTGACAGAAAAACAGGAAGAGAAAAGTAGATAATCTGATTTTGGCAAATCACTATGCTAAAGATAGGCAATGGCAAAATAAACCATCCAGCTATGAGGAAAGTAACTATCTTTAAGTGTCCATTATTAACAGATGTGGAAAGTGACATTGAAGTACTGCGACGTTTGTCTAGGAGTTGTCTAAAGTTTGACAGTGCCTGATTAACAATCAAATAATGAGGTTTTCTACCTTTAGGAGAGAGGCTGGTTTTAAAAGTGACGATGATACAGAGCCACCTACAGAAATATTTAAAATAGAAAGTAAGATGGAATAGGGTGGAGAATTTTAGACATCCAGCATTCAATGGGGCCAAAAAATACTGAATGTTTCCCAATGGCCTTTGCTAACTGAGGTGGAATGTCACCGTGGAAAGGGCAGTGGTCCAAGCATGATGCCTGAGGAGGGATGATGTGCCCAGACACAGCACTTCAGCTCCTCACCTGATGGGTGAGGACAAGAAGATACCCTTCCTGCCTCAGTGAGATGCCATGCTCATGGATACCTACTTGCTAGGGACAGAAGCGAATGCAACCACAGGAAATGCCAACAAGAAAAGCAACCTTAGGAGGTGGAAAATCACGAGCACACTGTGATCCCAGTTGGAGGACCCAGAACGACCTGAATGCAACTAAAACAGGACCAGCAGCGTGGGCGTTAGGAATTTATTACCTTTCTCAGTATTTTAGTAAGAGTGAAAAAGAAGAGGAAAGGAAGAAGAAAAAACTGCCTTCCATCTATGAAGGAAGTAGCATTCCTTCCAAAGTGAAATTGCTTTATCAGGGATTTCAGAAGCTGCTCAGCAAAAATTACATGCTAGAGACCTTGGTTGTTAAATACTGCTGCCTTGTTTTAAATATATTTATCTCATTTAATCTTCACAAAAACTCTGACATAGCAGGACAGATATTAGCATTACCGTTTTACAGATGAGAAAAACAAGACTGAGAAAACAAAACTGCTATGTCCTAAGCCACAGGATAGTGTCAAAAACACTTATTGACGCCTCACATAAGTTATGGACACTAAGCCTCCATGTTCTAGAATACTGAGTTTGAATTACATAGAACATAATAAAACTGTACAAGGAGGGTAACATTTCTTGATAAGTTCCAGGAAGAGAGATGTCTGCACAGTATCTGCTCAGGTGGAAATGACCTAACACTCTGCCTGGTGGCTTTGGCCAGGCAATGTGAGGCACATGCACAGGACAGTGTTCTTCCAGCAACCCACCCGCCTAAGTGAAGCAGCTAGATTCCTTCTGCCTCTCTTGAAACTTTAAGGGTTTTGTGCTTCAGGAATGAAACTATGGCTCTTAAACTTGGAAACAGATGGTAAGAATTGCTTAGGATTCACATAAATTAAATAGAAATGTGAAGAAAAATCAAGAAAAGAGAAGGGTCAAATAAAAGTTACAGCACAACATAGAGTATATTACAGCAGTGGTCGGCAAACTCATTAGTCAACAGAGCCAAATATCAATAGTACAACGATTGAAATTTCTTTCGAGAGCCCAATTTTTTAAACTAAACTTCTTCTAACGCCACTTCTTCAAAATAGACTCGCCCAGGCTGTGGTATTTTGTGGAAGAGCCACACTCAAGGGGCCAAAGAGCCGCATGTGGCTCGCGAGCCGCAGTTTGCCGACCACGGTCGTAGAGTGTTTCTCAAACCTTAGAATTCATAAAATTATCCAAGGAGCTTAATAACAGTGATGATTCTCTGGCTCCACTCCCAAGTGTTTGACGGGACCTGGAATGTGCATTTTTAATAACCTTGCTTGGGTAATTCTGTTCTAAATTGTCCATAAACCCCAATATAAAAATGTCTTGAAACTTTCATGGAAAGAGGCCAATTAATTGCAGGAATTCATCACAGAGCCACTTGAGCACTAAACAACAACAACAACAAAAACCCAGAGAAGCAAATAGGCAAAATATTGCAGACAAGCACACAGGGCCAGCTGGTGTGTGCATTTCAAGGACAAAAGGTTTGACTGGAGAGTCATATCTCAGTATGCCTGGGGTATGACAGAACTGTTGATGAGGACACGTGCTCTGGATCAGAGATAGGGGTGTTCAACTCCATACAGGACAAGGCATGGAGAGCAGGTGAAAATAAGGATGTGTTACAGCACATTGATAAAGGGTCAGAAGGATACTCTGATGCAGTGGGAAGTCAACTCTGCCATTTACTGGGTGTGTGACAGTCACTTGGCTGCTCTGGCTTCCAAACTCTAAATGGAGGAAGCTACAACCCATCTCTAGGGACAGTTGTCAAGAGTGAATGATCATGATATATTTTAATAGAGCCCTCTGTAAACTATAATGCATCAAACAAAAAACCAGTATAATGATAAAAAACTGGAGGTTACTAACATTCTTAAACACTGATTATAATCTTTTTGTAAGCATCTTGCTGAGAAGTTGGCAAGAATGACAGATTAAGTGTCACAAAGCCCAGTAGCATGTCAAAAAGAGGTAGGAAACAGCTGACTGGTGAAATCAGGAGCACTCACAGAACATTCCAGAGGAATGTGGGAAAACATCCATTTCCTTAAGGGTGAGAAAGAAAGGAGAGAAGGCTCAGCATTCCAGGATATAGTTCTACTTCATGTAAATTACCTTAGTAAAGTACGGATGCACTTGGGCTAAAGCCACAGTGAGTCTAGCAACTTCTTTCTCAACTCTGCTCATGGAGGTGACCGGGGACTTCTGATCTTACACTAGAACTCAGGAGACAATGTGGATGGCTGGGCAGTGGCCTACTTGTGTGTCAGGAATCTGGGGCTTGGCTTAGCTACTTTCAGACAAGGAAGAACAAGTATCCTGTGAACTTGTCTGTTTTTGAGGATTAGCATTTCTATTGCAGTTCACTCTGAAAAATCTCAATCTTGTTTTACTTCAACTGAAGAGAAAGAACAGACTCCAGCAGAAGATGAGAGGAATGAACACCCAGGAAGGCCCACTGTAGCCGTAGGGGCAGCTCGGCCACGGGGTGAGCAATCAGTTCAGGTCTGGGAGACAGGTGGGAACAGTGGAAAGGAAAGAGGTCAGCCACAATTGCTTATTCCCTCCTGTATCTCCTGGGCCCCACTGCACCAGAAGCTTGTTTTTGTCAGAAGCTTTTATGCTTTACTTTTTTTTTCTTCAAAAGGAAAAAAGTGGGAAGGTTATGTTATGTTAGGTCAAGAAAAAGGTTTTGAACATAGAGACCACATTTTTTCCTTTTAATATCCTGCCAATCAAGGTGTCACACTAGCTGATGGGTAGGTCCTAACATGTCATAGAAGAAAATCATCACCTTTTAGTTCTACAGTGTACATGGTGACATTTATGGGACTAGCATTACCATGGGGGAGAGAATTAAAATGACAAGTCAGGAGGGCCTATTAAAAGAAAATATACCTCAAATATGATAAAAGTAGTACTGAGTTCTCAAAGGTATATAGGCTATACTTTAGCACATCGTGTACAATTACACAAAAACAAGGGGATGAGCATGGAAAATGTGAGCTGGTCAGAGGGGGTGGAGCAAGAGTCCAAGTCCCACATGGAATGCTGTGAACACAAAGCGATCTCATCCACTGCAGAGGGCACTGCGATGTAAGAAGAAACGAGAATGAAAGTAGAATAGTGTGAAAAGAATCTGAACATTACTATGAGAAAGTGAGCTATATTTTACCAAGCAGCTATTTATGAGATCAATTTCCTTATGCATTAGTTATGTGGTTCCCACCATTAAAGTACACATAGCTGAATATAAGAAAAATAAAGATATTTTAATGATGTTTCAGGAAACAATGAAATTTGGTAGGGAAGTCATCTGTAATGTTGTATAGAACACACTGAATTATAGTTAATATAAAACTCCAAGGCAGGAAAATAGCAATTGGGTAAGAGAAGGGGCTGAGGAAAGGCGACAGATGATAGTCTCTGAAATGCCACAGAAACAGGCTTTCAAGTTACTATCAATGACTTGGGGTAAGGTGCTATAAAAAAAATGATGGCCCAGGGTGGTCTGGCTCAGTGGGTAGAGCGTCGGCCTGCAGACCGAAGGGTCCCGGGTTTGATTCTAGTCAAGGACACATGCCCATGTTGCGGGCTCGACCCTCAGTAGGGGGCTGCAGGAGGTAGCCAATCAATGATTCTCTCTCATCACTGATGTTTCTATCTCTCTCTCCCTTCTTCTCTGAAACCAATAAAAATATATTAAAAAAAAAAAAAAAAAAAAAAAAAGCCCTAGCCAGTTTGGCTCAGTGGATAGAGTGTCGGTCTGGGGACCAGAGTCCTGGGTTTAATTCCTGTAAAGGGCATGTACCTTGGTTACAGGCTCCTCCCCAGCGGGGGCCCTGGTTGGGGCTTGTGCAGGAGGCAATTATCGATGTTTCTCTCACATCAATATTTCTCTCTGTCTTTCCCTCTCTCTAAAAATCAATGGAAAAATACCCTCGAGTGATGATTAAAAAAAATGATGAATTTCTGTTCAAAGAAAAGGGAAATGAGGAGAAACTGTGATTCTGGAATAGCAGAAACTGTGTATCCCCCTTACCTAAGAATGAAGTCAGCTGATCAGTAGGGCATATGTAAAAGTGTCACCAGAGGTGGCAGAAAGACAATAAAATTTACTGTACCCGTCTTAAAAAAAAATGTTAATTACAGAAATTGATTAAATTTGGTTACAGAAAAATAATTTTTAATATGCAAATGTAACAAATATATAACTCAAACTACTGCAAAGCTCAAATATGACACCATCTGCTAAATGTCAAGGTTACCCATCTGTCAGGCAGCGCAGTTACTGAGGACAATGGCCAGCTCCATGTACCTGTAATCCTAAGATACTTAATAGCTTTTTCAGTCAAGCAGTCTTAATGATCTGCTTAGGAAATCCTGGCTAACAGTAATATGGCTAACAGAATTGCCTGACTTGATTTGTAAGCATTTATTTACTTGCTAGCCTGTTTGCCAGAAGGGCAAAGAAGCAGAGAAGTGTCCCCTGAGAGGAGAAGCAGAGGCCATGAATAATCCATCAGCTGGAGCATAAGCACCTGCACAATTAATATTTGACTGTATTGGCAAAATGATTAATCACTCCATAGTTGACAGTACTCTGTCTTCACATACCTAACATGTAATTATTGAAAGTACATAATTACCTATTTAAGAATGCAAATGAGTTACTATCAGAAAGAAATAGGCCACTTGAGACTATTGGGAAGTTAAAACTATGAATTGTTTTTAAAATGAACAGAAAATAGTGTATACACAAAAGTAAGAGAGCAAGAAATATAGGTTAAAATTGATGATTTATAAAACGAGTATTATAATGAATGAAGAGGTTACATGGTACAAGTAAAGTAACTTTCCCTTACTCCATAAACAGAAGTGAGAACAAAGGACAATATGCTACATTCGATTTATTTGCCTGTTGTTGTTTTTTAACCGTTTTTTTGTAAAAGATATGTGACCATTCAAGAAGAAGAAACACTCATTAGAAAGAATATATGCACCCCTATGTTCATAGCAGCGCAATTTATAATAGCTAAGAGTTGGAAACAGCCTAAGTGTCCATTAGCAGATGAGTGGATAAGAAAATTATGGTACATCTACACAATGGAATACTACACAGCAATAAAAAAGAAAGCATGCCTACCATTTGCAACAGCATGGATGGACCTGGCGAGTATTATGCTGAGCGAAATAAGCCATTCAGAGAAAGATAAGTATCGCATGATCTCACTCATATGTGGAATCTAATGAACCAAATAAACTGATGATCAAAAACAGAATCAGAGTCTAAGAAGCATGAACAGACTGTTGAGCCTCAGAGGGAAGGCAGGGGAGAGTGGATGGGAAGAGATTAATCAATGAACTTGTATGCATATATGCATAACCCGTGGACACTGACAATGGGGTGGTGAGGGCTTGGTCGGGGGAGGATGGGAGCAGGCTGGAAGAGGTTAATGGGGGAAAAAGGAGGACCTATGGAATACTTCCAACAATAAAGATTAAAAAGAAAAAAAAAGAACTGAGTCTTACAGGAATAAACTGTTGTACTTCTTAAAAAAAAAAAAAAAAAAAAAAGAATAAACTTTCTCCCTGCATAGAAAGTTTAGACATCTTCAAAGAATGAGAGAACTTAAAAATAAAAGCTTGGGCATCTACAAATTCCATATGAATTTTACAAAAATAATAACAGCTTAATCAACTCTGGTTAAAAACTCATTAGCTATGTGCATTTTTCTGTTATTTATCTATACCATATGCCAATAAAAATTTTTTAAAATTCAGTTGAAATACAAATGAAACTGTCAAAATAAATCCCCCCAAACAAAATGTTTTGACAGAAATTTTGGAAGAATAGAGGGCAAAGAAAACATTGAAATAATGCTAATGGATAAGAGTGCATTTCATGAGCCCCCAAAGAGTCCAATAATGTTGGTGATAGGTTTTGGAGACTGAAAAACTAAAACATGAATCCTCATGGTAGCTACAGGTACTTTACCTCAAGGTGACATTACCAAGAAATAAATGACTTTTAAAAAGCAAAAAACATAGAGGAAAACAACCTCCTTCCCCAATACCAGAAAATGAAAACTTACTTGTGAATTCACACTTATGGTAATGAGGGTTTTCTTCCCCCAGTTCTTACAAGGACTATCCCTGAGCCTGGGCCTGGGCCTGCCTGGGTACCTCCAACCCAGGCCCCCAGCAAAGAGCATTCACCTCCCAGGTCCACTAGACTCAGCACATTTGTGTATTTCATTAATCCTGGTAGCCTGGCTGGAAACAAGCTTGTTTCTCCTGGTCCTATAAAGATCAGACTGTTCTGTACAGAGAACATTTTGAAGGTTGCCAGAGGGGAGGGTTTTGGAGAGATGGGTGAAAAAGATGAAGGGATAAAGTACAAACTGGTAGTTACAGAATAGTCACAGAGATGTAAAATAAAGAACAGCATATGAAATAGTAAATAATATTGTAATAACTATGTATGGTGTCAGATGGGTACTTGATTTATCGGGGTGACCACTATGCTGTACACCTGAAACTAATATATTAATTGAAAAATAAAAAATTATTTAAAAAAAAGAAAAGATTGGACTGTTCTGGGAATGAATTAACATCCTCTACTCCCACAACAGTCCTACTATAAGGATGCAGTTGTCTAGATTTCAGTGTGCTCGATACAAGCAAGATACCAGAAGAATATAACTGATCTGCAGACTACATGTACACCTCCAAATCTCCATGGGATCAAAGACTGCAGGACTTTATCATTTAATCAGTCTTTTCTTTAACAACATTGCATATTTGGGGTACATTTCTCACTAATAACACTATTCCTACAGTGAATATAAATTTTATCTGGGCTATACTGATGTGAAATAGGATTCCATCTTCAGATATAACATATATGTGAGAAAGAAAAACTGACTGGCATTTGTTAGTGCTGATATTATTTTATTTCAGTCTATATGAACACTTACCTCTTTGACACTGTGTGTTACTGCCCATATTAGAAAAACTCTTGACATCACTTGGAAAGAAGTCAGGACAACAGAGGATGGAACAATTCCTGAAAGAAATTTTAGAATGGATAAATACATTAGGTTTATTTACTAAGTTTCAACATGAAATAAATTTTCTAAATAAATTCTCTAAAACATTATAATTTTAATGTTTGGACACAAAACCATCTTCAAACTGAAACTTATCTTTATTGCTATATAGACTGTTTTTCAATGTAGTAAATATTAAAAACTTTTTCCTCCCTGGAAACAACAATATGGTTACCGTAATTACAATAGCAAACCATGGAATCTAGGTATCCTTCTTAAGCCTGACCAAGTGAAATATTTTTGACACTTACCATATAGGTACATAAAATAAAACCATTGCTTAACCTTTAAAAACAGACACTGAAAGTTCATTAATAACATGGGTTTTAAAAATGAATAGGCACTTATAGAAGGAAAATCAACCTGCATATTTGGGGTATATTTCCCACTAATAGCCCTATTCCTGCAGTGAATATGAATTTTAGTGGTAAATAGACCCCAATATGTATTTGTATCTCATGAATCTTGGAAGCTCCTAACTATTAGATTTGTTATACTATCTAATGGTTATGTTGGTATCTTTTATAATTCACTTGAAGATTTTGCCAACAAGCATAGCAAAATCAAAGTTTATTATCTTTACAAACCATTTCTTCTCACCTTGTTTATTACAGTAAGCATGGGTACAATTATCCTCCCAATGTCCTCAAGTTAGAACACTGGAATCAGATTTAATTATTTTATGTACGCCTCAAGTTCTGCTAATTTTGCATTTCTTTGGCCTCTCCCTTCAATCTCTATAACCACAATCTCTGTCTAGAGACCAGCTACCACCATTGTATAAAATTCTTGCCTCCTTTAGGTCATCTTAAACCCAGCAATAAGCCATATCTACAAACATCATTTTCTCTTGTGACTTTACACTGGCCAGGGACTGCTACTAAAATAAAATCTAAAAGCAGAATTATGGGTATACAATCCAACAGCCCCCCACTATTACTCTGGCTTTACTGTTGCAGCAACTAGTCTTACCAACTTCTTAGATCTATTGAGTTGCATGTGGGCCACTCCACACTTGCTAGGAACCTCTCACCATAGTCCCAGATTCTTCTTCCACTTTAAAACTAACCTCATCTTCAACACATTTACTGGGCTATCTCAGACCAATATCCAAACCCTCTAAAATGCACTCAGACTTCTGGACATTTATATAGTTGGACAAACTATAATTTACCAAAAGACCATGTACAAATCAGATAGAAATATAACTTATTGCCTCTATAGGTTTGGCTATGAAAGGAAATCACTTTGTATCTCCTTAAGAAAAAGAGATGCTGTAAACTGTTAGAATGAGTTTCTGAAAGAGGATTTGCATTGCCCTGCTCAGTTGTTTAGAGCATTGTCCTGATAAGCCAAGGTTGTGGGTTTGATCACCGATCAGGGCACATAAAGAAGCAAGCAATGAATGCATAAATAAGTGGAACAACGAAGTGATGTTTTCCTCTCTCACTTCCTCTCTCTCCTTAAAGTCAATCTATCAATAGAAAAATATATTTTTTAAAAAGAGGATTTGGGCTTCAAGAGGGATGGTTTGGTTCCCCAAAGCAAAACAAGTAACATGGACATGTCAAGAAGTGCTTAGCAAATAAAAATGCTTAATAAATCTTTGTAAAATGAATGAAAGAAATATATTAATGTATGGACATACAGGTCAATGGAATAAAGTTGGGAGTCCAGAATTATGGTTACATGATTTTCAATGTAAGTGCTAAGACAATTCAATGGGGGGGAAAAAATGTTTTTTTACCAACAAATGATGCTGGGACAATTGGACAGCCCCATGCAAAAGAATGGATGGAGTTAGATCACCTCCTTACACCATATATAAAAATTAACTCAAAATCGATCAAAATTCTAAATAGAAGAGTTATAACTATAAAACTGTTGGGAAAAAAGACAGATGTAAATCTTTGTGCCCTTGGATTAAGCAATAGTTTATTAGGTATGAGAGACATAAAAGGCACAAGAAAATATAAATAAATTGGACTTCATCAAAATTAAACTCAAGTGCTTTAAAGGACATCATGAGAGTGAAGAGACAACCTACAGATAGGAGAAGATATCTGCAAAGGAAGAACTTATATCCAAAATATATAAAGAATTCTTACAAGTTAACGATAAAAAGACAAATAACCTAATTTAAAATGAGGGCAAAGGATTTGAATAGAGATTTCTCCAAAGAATGTACATGGCCATTAGTCATCAGGGAAATGCAAATGAAAACCATAATGACCTATCTTTCACATCCACTAGGATGGCTATGATAAAAAAGACAGATAATAACATGCAAAAGAATGGAGTTAGAACACTTCCTTACACCATATATAAATATTGAGGACATTTTTATATTGGAACCTTCATACGCTGCTGATGGGGTTATAAAAGAGTGCAGCCAGTCTGGAAAACAGTCTGGCAGTGCCTCAAAGTGTTAAATACAGAATTACCACATGACCCAGCAATTCTACTTGTAGATGTATAAATATATATCCAAGAGAAATGAAAACATAAGTCACACAAAAGTGGAAACAATCAAAATGTCCAACAAATGAATGAATAAATTAATGTGGTATATCTATACAATAAAACATTAGAAATAAAGTAAATAAAAAGTAATACATAAGTAAAAAGAAATGAAGTACTGACATATACTACTCTATTGATGAACATTGAAAACATTATGCTGAAAGAAGCCAGTGACAAAAGACCATATGTTGCATGATTCAATTTATATTAAAGTCCAGAATAGGCAAACTATAGGCATTGAAAGTAGATTACCAGTTCTGGGAGGTTAGGAGGGAATGGGACTGACTGCCAATGGACATAGGTTTCTTATAATAGAGGCAAAGCCTTGGTAATAACTGAATGTTTGGGATTTTAGAGACCCTTTAGCTTCTGCACAGCAAAAAAAAAAAAAAAAAAGGCAAATGGCAAGATTTTATTTTTACTGGTCAGTACCACATCTTCTTTATCCATTCATCTATTGATGGGACACCAACGTTGCTTCCATATTTTGGCGATTATAAAAAATACTACAACAAAAATAGGGGTACATATACGGGGTTGGACAAAAGTAAGCATACAGTTTTGAGTATGCAAAATACAGAATTCATTCTTGTATTATTTATTAATTATTGCATTATTTTCCATACAAACAATGTAAACCTACTTTTGTCCCTCCCTGTATCTTTCTGAGTTAATGGTGTGTGTGTGCGCGTTTTAAAATAAATAGCCAGAAGTGGAATTGCTGGGTCAAATGGTAGTTTTATTTTTAATTTTTAAAGGAATTTCTATACTGTTTTCCATAGTGCCTGCACCAATTCACAATACCACCAACAGTGCTGAAGGGTTCTCTTTTCTCTACATCCTAGACAACACTTGTTATTTGTTGACTTTTGGATAACAACCATCTGAGCGGTATGAAATGGTATTTCATTGTAGTTTTGATTTGCATCTCTCTGATGATTAGTGATGCTGAGCATCTTTTCACATGCCTGTTGGCCATTTGCATGTCTTCCTTGGAGAAATGTCGGTTCATGTCCTCTCCTCATTTTTAGTGGTAAATGTTTTTTGATGTTGAGTTGTGTGAGTTCCTTATATATTTTGAATATTAACCCGTTGTGGAATATATCATTTGTGACTATCTCCCATTCAGTAAGTTGTCTTTTTGTTGTGTTGATGGTTTCCTTCACTGTGCAGAAGCTTTTTAGTTTGATGTAGTCCATTTGTTTATTTTTGCTCTTGTTTTATTTGCCAGAGAAGACATATCCAAAAAGATACTACTAAGACTGAGGTCAAACCCCGCTGGTGTGACTCAGTGGCTGAGTATCAACCTATGAACCAGGAAATCATGGTTCAATTCCTGGTGAGGGCACATGCCTGGGTTTCAGGCTTGATCAATGATTCTCTGTCATCATTAATGTTTCTATCTCTCTTTCCCTTCCTCTCTGAAATAAATAAAAATATTTTTTAAAAGACTGAGGTCAAAAAAGTTTACTATCTATATTTTCTTCAATGAATTTTATGGTTTTAGGTCTTACATTTAAGTCTTTAATCCATTTTGAGTCTATTTTTTGTATATGGTATGAGTTGTCCAGTTTAAATTTTTTTGGCATGTATTTGTCCAGTTTTTCCAACACCACTTATTGAAGAGACTATCATTTCTCCATTGTGTATTACTGCTTCCTTTGTCATAAATTAATTGACCATATAAGTGAGAGTTTATTTCTGGGCTCTCTATTTTGTTCTATTGATCTATGTATCTGGTTTTGTGCCAGTACCATATTGTTTTAATCAAAGGTTTGTTATATAGCTTGAAATCAGGAAGCATGATACATTCATCTTTGTTCTTTCTCAAGATTGCTATAGCTATTCAGGATCCTTTGTGGTTCCATATAATTTTTAGGATTTTTTGTTCTAATTCTGAGAAGAATCCAATTGGTATTTTGATGGGGATTGCATTGAATATGTAGATTGCTTTGGATAGCATGGACATTTTAATGACATTAAACCTTAAGTATGTATTTAAATACAGTTTAACTTATATCATTTTTACTCTCTATATTTCATTTTTCTCAATTAAATTTTAAGAAAATTTTTATCTGAAAACACATTCTTGCCCTAGCTGGGGTGGCTTCATTGGTTGGAGTGTCCTCCCATATACCAAAAGGTTGCAGGTACAATTCCTAGTCAGGTCACATAACTAGGTTGCAGGTTTTTTGTTGTTGCTAATTACTTAAATTGATTGGTTGGCGACCGCTGCTCCAAAGGTTTCCTTAAACCAGCGGTCGCCAACCTTTGGGACCTCACAGACCACCAGTGGTCCGCGGAACACCGGTTGGCAACCGCTGGTTTACAGACAACAAAAAGGGGATTCTGCAATTTATCAGCAAGATGAAAATTCACTCAAAAAAGATTTACTAGTAGGCCTCTATTATTCATTAATTTGATTTAAAAATATTTAATTCAAAAAATACTTTTGGAGTACCTACTACAAGCCATATCAGGTATTGTTCTTCATTTTGGGGATACAACAGTGAAGGAGACAGTGTCCCTGCCCTCAGGAACTTATACTATTAGGTTACAACTGATTTGCTCTGGGATAGCTCTTAGTTTTAGGACTTTTCCCTCAACATGGTGCAAGGCTTCTAAACATTTGTAAACAGGAAATGGCATGATTACCTATTGGTTTTAGAAAGCTATCTCTGTCAACAGTGTAAATCTTCGGCAATGCAAGATTATAACTTGAGAAATAATTATGGGAATTTATGTTGAAAGGGCAATGAACTTTTGAAGCAAAACATTAGCAGATAAAATAAATACAGGCGTGTGTGTGTGTGTGTGTGCAGCAAAAACTGTATAAAGTGGATCTGGCAATTGATTTCTTATTTCTCCTGAACCAGGGTGACCACCAAGCAGCTGAGCCCAGCAAAGGGGCAGCACTGAAAATCCTCCCTACCCGATGCAGCCCTTAGCTGGGCCAGCAGAGTGGGGTTGGGAGATTGGCTACATATGACTAGGACCAGGTTGAAAATTAGGTACAGGAAAGGCAACAAGGTTGGGAGCAAGAGTAGGAAGTGTCCACAACCAGCAAAGGAGCTCCAACCATCAAGCAATACATGGGTAATGGAGACCAAACCAAAACAAGGCAGGAGACACAAAGTTGGTGCCAGAAATTAAACTAAATGATGGCAAGTGAAATCAGAATCTCCCTATCCAAATACCAGACCCACTGAAATAAAAGTAACAAAATTAAATAACAACAAAAATCAGCAGCAGCAACCAAAAAGAAATGGGGTACAACTTTATGCCGTATATTTTTAAATGTGCTAACCACGAAAGGAAAGATTGGACACTTCTTACTCTACCCGCAACCCTAAAAGTGAATCAATAAAATTCTGAGAATTTTCACTAGCAGGACCACATTTGGAGAGAAATATTAATTTCTGACTGGAGTGTGACAAACATGCCTGGAAAGTGATGGGGATGTAGGAAAAGTGACTAAGCAGGTGCCACCTCATCAACACCAAGTTTTTCAGGCCCCACACTGCAGGACTGGTACACAGTTCCCTATGGGAATACTTTCTATAGGGTTGAGGAATCCAGGATGGAGGAATTAAATCTCAGAAGAGAAGGAAGAGCTCACATTTTTAAATAAGTAATTCATACACATTGTTCAAAATTTAAAAAGTGTTAAAAGATATACAGAGAAAAGTCTCCCTCCCACTCCCATCTTACTACCTCCCCTTTCCCACATATAACCAATTATTAATTCCTTCTTTCACTCCAGGTTTATATTTTAGCTATATAATAGCAATTATGCAAGTGAATGTATAAAGGTATATTTATTCACATTTGCCCCAATTTTTACACAATAGTAACATTTTATACACACTGTTGTTCTATTACTTGCTTTTCTTCCCTAAAAAATATCCTGAATATCTTTTTATATATCAATACATATATACGTTGTTTTAATTACTGAAGCTTTATGTTTTAGTATCTATGCATTCTTCCAAGCCCTAACCTCAGTGTATAGAATATATAAAAAGGAAAACTCCAATCCTTAAACTCTAGCTCACAGAGGAAAACAATTAAATGTTAAACACTGTGAAAATGCAGTAAGGGAGAATCCAGTAACATTTATATCAGAGCAAATAATATGATTGGACAGGGATGCTTACACTTTAGGAAGATGAAAAGGAATGGCAACCATACAAACATAATGCAAGAAAAAAAAATAAAGCATGCATTGCATCTAGGGGAAAGTAAAAAATATATACATATTTTTTGGGGGAGGAGTCAAATATTAAAGCAACTGGAAGGAAGATAGTAATTATGGAAAACAAAGACAGTCCAACACAGTGATAATTATTATCCCTAAAGTACAGAACCCAATACATGGAACAGTAAATGTATTCAAGGATATAATCCAAGAAATGAAAAAAAACTCAATTTGTACTGAAAAAATACACTGTGTTCCAGAAAACGACAAGTGATAGTGAATGTGTAAAACCGAGAAATTTCTGGTTACAAAAATATTTCATGGATCCAGACAAAAAAAAGCAAGTTACCTACAAAGTGGTAAGAAAATCAGCCTGGCTTCAGACTTCTCCACAGCAACATCCAATGTCAGAAGACAATGAAGCAACACTACAAAGGTCGAAGGGAAAGAAAGTATGTTCAAGAATATTATACCCAGCCAAGATAGCATTCTAATGTAATGGCAAAAGGTAAACATCACTAAATAATGAAAGGGTTTGCCACATAATGCCAATGTGACTGACCTTCTTGAGAGATACATGCTGTCAGAAATTTAGTTAAACAAAAGATAAGTCAAAATAAAGAATTCAGGAATGGAGAAGTCATGATAAAAGGGCCCATAGTAGGCAATGAATCCATTCAAATATATCAATAAAACTTAACAATTACCAACACAGTAATTATGGCTTTAGAACGTAGTGTAAGTGCTTATAAGTCACAATAATAAATACTATGTTTTTAAAAGTGGGAGTCAGGGCCCCCTGGGTGGTGTGGTTCAGTTGATTGGAGCATTGTTCCGTACACCAAAAAGGTTGCAGGTTTGATTCCTGCTTGGAGCACATACCTAGGTTGAGGGTTTGATCCTGTTGGGGCATAAATGAGAGGGCATATATGTTTCTCTCTTACACTGATGTTTCTCTCTCCCCTTCTCTCTCTCTAAAAAATCAATAAACATGTGCTCAGGTTGGGGAGATTAAAAAAAAAGGGGGAGTTGAGGAAGAGATATAAGAAGTGACAATACTAATTTCCTTAATAGAATTAAGAGATATTGCCTGAAACTAAAATATAGCTAAACATAATTCTAACCTAAATTTTTCATAATCACTTTGTTAAACTTTAGGGACCTTTTAGTATATAATATGTATCTCATGGTAAAAAAAAAAAAAAGTTATATAACTTATTTTTTATTAACTCAATGATTTTAATGAAAAATAGCATGTATAATATGAGCAATAGATCTTGATTCTTCCACCCATCTACTTTTTCTTCCTTATATTTATATATATGTGAAGTGAATGCTCTCTGGAATGATGTTTATCTGGCACTAATGAAAATTAGTTCTACTGGTAGAATTTGGAGCCATTTTAAAACATTACTGTTTACTTTTCCATGCTGCTTGAACTCCTTATAAAAGCATGAATTATAACTTCAAAATTAATAAAATCATTATTCTTAAGAAGACATTAACTATTTGGCATCAGCAAAAATAAAATTCTGAAACTAAACTAATTCTAATTTTAAAAAGAAATTTTCTTAAATATTTTCTCTTAGAGTACAAGCTTAAACATAGGGAAACAGAAAGTATTTCTGGCCAAAATGAAGAGAAGGGTGGGACCATGGATGGGATTCAAGGGAAAAGATTACTTTCTTTCTTTTTTTTTGGGGGGGGGGGGGGTTAAAGGATAGACAGAGGGCAATTCTCTTTTCTTTTTTACCAAACACAGAAAACTGGCCATACCTCTTGGTGTTGCAGCACCTGACACCTCCCCAACCAAGAAAACAATTTTTAATATATTTTACATAACCACACTTACTTTATTTAAATTGAAATGGATATTTTAGGAGATAAAGCCAAAGGATGGATGGATATATATATACTAGAGGCCCAGTGCACAAAATTCATGCATGGGGGGGGGGGGTGTCCCTCAGCCCAGCCTGCACCCTCTCCAATCTGGGACCCCTTGAAGGCAGTCGGACATCCCTCTCACAATCTGGGACGGCTGGCTCCCAAAGGCTCACTTACCTGCCTGCCTGATTGCCCCTAACCGCTTCTGCCTGCCAGCCTGATCACCCCCTAACCACTCCCCTGCTAGCCTGATAGGTGCCTAACTGCTCTGCTGCTGGCCCGATTGCCCCTAACTGCCCTCCCCTGCAGGCCTGGTCACCCCCAACTGCCCTGCCCTGCTGGCCCGGTAACCCCTAACTGTCCTCCCTTGCCAGCCTGGTCCCCCCCAATTGTCCTCCCCTGCAGGCCTGGGTCCCCCCCAATTGTCCTCCCCTGCAGGCCTGGTTCCCCCCCCAACTTCCCTCCTCTGCAGGCCTGTTCCCCCCTCAACTGCCATCATCTTGTGATGGCCATCTTGTGTCCACAAGGGGGCAGCCATCTTTGACCACATGGGGGTAGCCATCTTGTATGTTGGAGTGACGGTCAATTTGCATATTACTCTTTTATTAGATAGGATACACAATAAATGCACTTGCTTAATGTATACAATTTGGTGAATTTGGACATGTATACATAACCCAAATCAAGGTAATATACATATCTAACACCTCCTAAAATCTAACTGCCCTCCCCTGAAGGCCTGGTCACCCCTAACTGCCCTCCCCTGCAGGCCTGATCACCCTCAACTGCCTCCCCTGCTGGCCATCTTGTGGTGGCCATCTTGTGTCCACATGGGGGCAGCCATCTTGTGTGTTGGAGTGAAGGTCAATTTGCATATTGCTCTTTTATTAGATAGGATATATTGCATGTTCATTGATTTTTCCCTGAAAAAAATTTTTTTGGAGAATCCATTTTTACACTTAAACATAAAAAGGGGGAGACTTCAAACGTGTTTCGCATTTATGGCAGGCTATATTGCTTTTACTCTCAAACCCCTGGGTATGGAACTATACTCCTCTTAGACATTAGGAAAACTTGAGAAAAGCTGAAAACACAGTAAGATATATATTAAAAATATAAAATAGGAAGTTGGGCATAGGGAAAATAAAGGTAGAAAAATATCTTAAAACCATGGGAGAAATTAATACCTAAATAGGTGAGAGAAGGCCTGTATACTTGTTTGGGGCAGACTACAAATTTGGCTCTGAGCTCCTTTACAACCAATATAAGGAAAGAAAACAATTCAGTTATGTAATTCAGTATACATGAAAGAAATAGAACCAGGCGCTCTATATATGAAATGACTCTGACTATAGGAGTAGTTTCTGGTTTACTGGATGTTCTTAATACAGTTTTCTGGGGTTTTTGTTATAACAGTTGTTTTACTGTTTCCTCTCTATTTCAGATGGCCAGGTCAGCTTGCCCTTCTTCCACTTAATTGAAGTTCTTACATGTGAAAAGTAACAATAAATTGATTTCAATGGAGGCCCACAAGCCTCTGAATGAAATGAGTTTTTTGAGGGCTTTATCAAATATTCAGAGGCTTTTAATTTGTTTGTTTACTTTTGGGGCCTCCACCCTTTAAGAATAAAGTTACTGAAAGTCTAATCTCTGAATGAGAGCAAAATATAGGCATGAAAAAAATTATGGATTTCCAACCTTTCAGAAAATAACATAAAAGGTTGTCACATTTTGAAAAAAAAATATTATAAACTATTCTCTAAAGATGACACATGAGTTAATTATAAGTCATGAAAACTCACTCAAACCTGCATATTGTAGTTAGCATTCCAATAGCTAATTTGCCAACCGATTATTTTTCTTGTTCATAGAACTCCAAGCGTTAGATCAGACTGCTTATAGCAGCCTTGAAATGATGTTCAATATATATTTCACCAGTAAGACTACATCATAAGTTTTTCTTAAAAAGAAAAAAAAAAAGAATTTAGTAAAACGGCAGGCCAAATAAAATTGATAGTTGAACTCATCTTTATAGCCACATTTTGCTAACTTAGGTTAACAATCCCTAAGTACTCTGGATATCGGACAACAAAAAAACATTTTACTAGTATTTCTACTTTAAAACTTTATTAAATTTTGTCTCAATATACTTCTGAAAATTCATATATGTAAAGCTTTTTCAAAAGGCTGAACCCAGTCCAATGGTCACTTGAAATAATACAAGATGTAATGACAAGGTTGAGAGAACAGTCATTCCCTTATGACTTGAAAAAACCAACAATCACAGGATTTCACTTCAGCAAACCAAAAAGTATACTTTTACCAAACCATGTGGATAGGTAAGAAAAACTGAAGAAGATGAAGTTTAACTTTACTAGAAGGTTGTTAAAGGTTTCCATGAGCAAGATTCTTTTTTTTATATATATATTTTTTTATTGATTTTTTTACAGAGAGGAAGAGAGAGGGATAGAGAGTTAGAAACATCGATGAGAGAGAAACATCGATCAGCTGCCTCCTGCACACCCCCCACTGGGGATGTGCCCGCAACCAAGGTACATGCCCTTGACCGGAATCGAACCCGGGACCTCTCAGTCCGCAGGCTGACGCTCTATCCACTGAGCCAAACCGGTTTCGGCGCATGAGCAAGATTCTAATCTAAAATAGCAAGGAACCACAAGGGTTACTTAAATCTGATGATCTTCAGCTAAGAAAATCTTGGCTGTCAGAGCTAGAAAGGAGCTAATAGTTCAAGTTCAACCCAGTACCTGATAGATGAGGAAAGTGAGGCCCAGAGAGGTAAAGTGACTTGCCAAGGTTACACAGATAGTTGAATAAAACAGATTAATATTTATGATTAAAATTTGGTGTAACTCTCAAAGAAGGTTAATTATTGGTCAATATATAACTAGAACAGAATTAAAATATATAAAACCAATATGACAAAGGTTAACATTCAAAGTATATAAAGAACAAAATCACTTTTGTCTTTAAAAAAATCAAGACCCTGCCCAGCCAGCATGGCTCAGTGGTTGAATGTTGACCTATGAACCTGGAGGTCACGGTTCAATTCCCAGTAGCCACTCTGATTATAACAAAGTAAAGACTGTATATGCAAAGTAAAAACTGTATATGCAGGCCTGGAAAGAAACACAGAAAAACAAAATTGTTGACTAGAATTGCAGAATTTAAGGGCATTTTTTCCTTTTAATTAAATGAATTCCGTTGTTATATTGATAATGTTATTTGTCCAATAAATAATGTTAAAGTGGCATTTAATGGAAAACAGTATTTTTCACTTTTTTCTGTTACCCAAACTTATAGAAGTGCCTAGCTCTTAATCCTTGAGCTAGTAATCAAGGCACCAAGAACCATTTGGGGGCAACTTGACTCTTATTGTAGGCAAGAGATCTAAGAAGGATAAAAGAAAGGTCTATCGAGGGCTGCCAATACTATACAATAGAGGTTAAAAATGCAATGACTGCCCCGTTCTATTTTCCCATCCCTGCACTAATGCGGGGGTGGAGGCGGTGGTGGCATTCACTGAGTAGGAGGCCAGCAGAACATGGAAAGAGCCTGTTGACAGCGATAAAAGACACACACTGAAAACACTGCTTGCAGGAGGAGTGAAGCTTGTCAAAGTATTGCAGAGGCTGGGAAAGTGAAGAAAAGAGAAAGAGCAATTATAACCTGTACCTAACAATTCCTCAGCTAAATTTAACTAGAGAGGTGGAATATATCTGTAGCTTGAAAATGATAGGCAAGTGAATGCTCAGGTACAAAAAGAACCAAACCTACACAGAATTTTAAGTGGTCATTGTAAAAAAAATTCTATTTTCATATCAATCATCTGCTATTATTCTGATATTTCAATTGTGAGACCCCAAAATAAATAAATGGCCTTAAAGAGGAATAAGGAAATCCTAGGCTCAGAGCAAAAGCTTTTTTTCTTATTACAAGATAAATCCAAATCAGTAAGAATTTATTAATGCCAAACTTTTCCAGAAACATGACTTTAAAAATTTTCAGTTATGAATAATGAGCATTAAACAATAACCTTTATTTACCTTTTGAAGGCTGAAATAGAGTTACTTATCCAAAATTTCCCACATTTTTATGTCAAGCAATATCTCAGTTCATACTTATTCACACTGAATTATGTTCACAAATAATTCCAAAATCTATTACCTAAATCCTAAAATACAAGTACTTTGTATGCATAGGAATGTATATCTCAGGTGGAAATAATAATTATTTCTGGTTAATTAGATTACTTCATTCTTTTTCTTTAAGTATTAAATTATTTTAACAATGTGTTACTTTTACATAAAAATAAGGTTACTTTAGAAAATAATGCCTTTTCATTTAAAAAAAAACTCACCATAACTTTATTTAATATTATAAATTCTGTTAAAAATAAAATGAATACAACTTCAATTAATGTGTAACTGTTTTCACACACAGCTGATTTACAATCATTTTAGCAAAAATAAAATCACATATAATAAAAACGCTGCATTGAAAACTTATAAGAAGTTTTTTTTAAGAGTTTACTTATTCAAGTACAGCTTTTGTAAGAGTTTATTTATTCAAATACCTCTATTCTAATGAAGACTTTGCTGAGAGGAGAAGATCATGTAGAAGGTCATTATTGAGATTTATATGACCATGTATATTACCTATGAATAAACCAATAGATGGTTTTGCTGCTCAAATCCAACTTGAAAAATACAAAGCAGCTTGATTATTCACATCAAGTACTATAATATCACTATCTTCTTTTCCCAAGTGGATGTACTCACGGATTGCTCAATAGGCTGAGACTTCAGCAACCATTCAAATCTTTTGTGCAGCAATACTATTTATTCACTGAGCATTCTCCCTCTCTTTTATTTTTTACATATTGATTTTAGAGAGGATGGAAGAGATAAACATTGATGTAAAAGAGAAACATCAATTGGCCATCTCCTGCATGCCTCCCCACCCCCCGCTGAGGGCCGAAGCCTGGGTATGTACCCAGACTGGGAATCAAAGAGAAACCCTTCAGTGCACCAGACGACACTCCAACCAACTGAGTGAGCCACACCAGCCAGAGCCATTCTCTCTCAGATTTCTTGCTTACAGAACACATCTTTTTGGGGTATGGTATACCCTAACAAAACACTAGCTTCTTTGGAATCCCTTATAATTAGAGGAAGCCATGTGGCACAGTTCTGATCAATGAAAAAAACGAAGTGAGAGTTTATGGAAAGCCTTGCTATGCAGCCACTTTCCACCTGGAATGTGACATACCACACAACTCATCAGCCATCTTGTAACTACGCGATCACATGTACCAACATAGAAGTCACACACTAGTGATGGTAGAGCAGAAAGACAGACTTCTTATATGGGGAAAGGAAACCCCTATTTGGTTAAAGCACAGTAGTCAGAATACTGACATGTACATTGTAATCCTACTTACACACTCTTTCTTTTACAGTTGAGAAAATGAACCCAAAATCTGAAGGGAATTTGGATGACTTAAGAAGAACAAAGTATATCAGAATGCAGAACTAGGTAACACATTTTATTTTTAAAATGTTTTTATTGATTTTTAGAGAGAGAGGAAGGGAAAGGGAGAGAGAAATAGAAACATCAATGATGAGAGAGAATCACTGATCAATTGACTCCCGCACACTCCCCACTGGGGATAGGGGATTGAGCCCCAAACCCGGGGCATGTGCCCTGACCAGGAATTGAATCTGCGACCTCTTGGTTCCTGGGTTGACGCTCAACTGCTGAGCCACACCAGCCAGGCTAGGCAACATTTAAAATAAGCTATTTCAATTATACTTGGCAGCCACAAAGACTAATGGCATAAAGAAAGAAAGAATATGGTGGAAATTTGTTGTAACAATTCCTTTGGTTCACAATTTTTTGAATCACATATTTCTAAAAAAAAAAAAAAAAAATCACTAGTACATTATGTCCCAAAACAAACAAACAAAAAATCTGCTGTCTGCTTTCTTTTGCAAGTCTGACATGTGGTATTCATGAATATATTTTAAAAACTTTTTTTTTTTTTGAGCTAAGAATGTAACAATCAAGGCCAGGTCAAGATCTATCAGATATAAATGCAGTATTTACTAAGGTATTTAACTATCATAATAGTTGCTTGCCTTTTTTATTTTTAAAATATATTTTTATTGATTTCAGAGAGGAAGGGAGAGGGAGAGAGAGATAGAAACATCAATGATGAGAGAGAATCATCGATCAGCTGCTTCCTGCACAGCCACCATTGGGAACCAAGCCATAACCTGAGACTGTGCCCTGACCAGGAATTGAACCGTTACCTCCTGGTTCATGGGTCAATGCTCAACCACTGAGCCACAATGGCCAGGCTGGGTAGTTTTTAATGTATCAATAGATTATCATAGAATCTTTCACCAGAACCATATTGTTAATATATAATTATATTTAGGAAAGCTATAAATTGTGTAATTACTTAATATTTTGAGTATCTATTCATTTTCTGGAAGTAATAACCAGTTTTATCACTGCAGAAGGGCAAACAATATACCCTTCATGGCTCTTCAAAAAAAATAATAAAGTGAGCTAATTATAGTTTAAGATTCTACCCTACATACTTTATTGAAAATTAAACATGTATTAGACATATATATGTACAAAATTATTCCTGACTTAAATTGTCACATACCCTTTGGTTTTTCTCTTTTCTTATAGGTCAATATATTTCAGCTCTAAAATCTATCTTTAAGAACAAGTTGTCTATTTAACTCCTGACAGTCTATTCAAGGTACTGATCTGCCATTATTTATAGATCCTTGATTCCTTTCTGAGCAGCTGTCATTAACTGAACAACTTAGGAGTTCAAAACACTCTTTATTCAACTCAACTGCCCCCTGGAATTATTAGTCATGCTTCTCAAGGCTACAACTGTGATAAAAAGTAAAGATGAACCAAATCTCTGGAAGGCTGTGAAAAAGAGCCACCATTGAACACATGAAGAGCTGATGCTGATTGGCATTCCTTTAAAGCCCTTCCTCCTGATCATTCAGGCCCCTTTCATCAGGTTTGAGGCTTTCTGGGGGTGTTTCCTACACCGAGTTGTAACTGTTTGTGGCTTTCAAGGCACTCCAGAGCTGTCCTTTGGGAACCCATGTATACTCAGAAGACAAATACAGGCAAGGGGAAGGAGGAAACAGTGAACTGGCTTCTAGTCTAGCAGTATTTGATACTTTCCACTCCACTCTCCTCTACCCCACACTTTAGAAATGGTGCTCTGGCTTCAAGCTGTCTATGCAAACACAAATTCCTTAAAGGAAGAAGAGCAGGGACATGACCAAAACTCATACCTGGGCAGTGGAGGGCGGAGGAGAGTCTGAGAACAGGGAATACAGAGGGATAAATGGGGAAGGAAGTGTGGCGGGCGGGGGCGGGGATGGAAAAAATGAGCCCAAATCAAGAGGTAGGAAAAATAGAAGCTACAGGAAAGGTACGGTGAAGCCACAGAGGGAGACTGTATAAGGGAAGAAAATGAAGACTAAAGGGAACACCAACATTTGAGGGACAATGAAAGAGAGCCCACGAAAGAATCTAAGGACAGGTGCAGGTGGCCTAAGGTATAGGAATAGAGGTGGGAGAGAAATTGGGTAGGTATAAGAATGAATAGTCACACCTTGAGAGGCAGCAAGGGAAATGTCCTCAGGGAAAGCCAGGTTTCCATTAAGGTAAGAAAGCTGAGAAAATATTCTGAGAAAACAGAGGTGAGTTTGTTTACATTGGAAAAGGGTTCCAAAAGCACTACTATTTCTCCTTCTGAGTTCCTATACTTTGAACTTACTCTTTGGGCAAACTTTCTGTTACAATGTGCTTCATGTCTGAGTTCTCAATAGAGAACACAACTGGGCCTGCTGATATTTGTACTCTTAGTGCTTGCTTAGTGCAGTGCCTACCACCCTGTAGAAACTCAATGAATGTTTGGAGGTTCTCTGAAGGGCAACTGGGAAGTATGCATTAGTAAATGCCTTAAATTTTGATATTACCTTTGACTTATTGTAAGAATGTATTCATTAGAGACAAATCATAGTTCTACAAAGGTTTAGTGATAGGTATAGTTATAACCTGCATATTTTAAAACTACCTACATATTCAACAAACTGAGCACTGGTTAAATCACACAATATGTCTATACAACTGAATACTGAACACCCTCCAAAAACCTATTCAGATCAACACTAACAAATAAGGCCATACAAAACCTACACCTACAGTGATGGGCAACCTTTTGAGCTTGGTGTGTCAAACTTCGCCAAAAAACTGAGCATAACTCGGGTAGTGTGTCACTTTGAGGAAAAAACATTATTTCGCAAATGTTTCATCCTCGGCATGCGGCCACCTCAGCGGCCGCGTCATCAGAAATGGCTACGCATGTCAGTGCTGACACGCGTGTCATAGGTTCGCCATCACTGCCTCAGCACAACTAAAAGATATGAATGGCTACAAACTCATATCACCTATAAGTAGAAAAACAGACACCAAATTCCAGCAGAGCTATCTCTTGAGCTCCCACTAAAGACCTTTGTGGAAAGTGAGAAGTTTGGGAAAAAGACATGTATGAGAGAAGAGAGGAACTGAGGCCTTATTTGAGCTAAAATCACCCCAGAAAGAGGCAGTCTAAGTACAGAAACACCTTGTCAATCAGAATACTAACTATAGGGAATAGACTTCTGTCTGTGGGATTTGAATGGCAATCTCAAAAAGGCACTGCTTATGGGGAAGAAATGGATAAAAAAGAAAGTGAGGTGTGCCTTTTGGTGACTAAATTTTGAAGAAAACAGGGACAGGAGGAAATTTAGATCTCTGTGAAACACATAGGAGCTAAAACAATGGACAATTTCTATTCCTACGGATCTTTTCAAACAAAAAGCCATCCAATGAAGAGATTATCCTTCACCACATTTACCAGTAAGTGTTCTCAAAATAGAAATCCTATAAACCAACTCAAACTTCCAACCCTATCCACACAATAAATAGATGAAAGCAACCGACAACTATACAAAAGTACTATCAGAAAAAAATTTAAAAAGAGGATCAAAACATTTCAGTTCATCTTGCCCTGGCCAGTTTGGGTCAGTGATTACAGCATCAGCTCATGGACTGAAGGGTCATGGGTTCAATTTCCAGTCAAGGGCAGGTACCTCGGTTGCACACTTGATCCCCAGCCTGGTTGGGGTGAATGTGGGAGGCAACAGATTGATGTGTCTTTCTCACATCAATGTTTCTCTTCCTCTTTCTCTTCCTCTTTCTCTTTGTCTTTCTCCTCCCTCCCCACCCCGCCCCGCCTCGTCCTTCCTCCCTTTCATTCTCTAAAATCAATGGAAAAAATATATGTGTGAGGATTAAAATAAATAAAATAAAGAACCAAATAGAAATTCTGGAGCTGGATAACACAATGATGAACTCAAATATTCCATAGAGAATTACAACAGCAGACTCAATCAAGCAGAAGAATTATCGAGCTTGAAGACAGGTTATCTGAAATTACATAATCAGAAAAACAAAATGAAAAAAAGAGTTCAAATAAATGAAGAAAGCCTATGGGACACCATCAAGTTAAGCAATACACACATCGTGAGGATCCCAAAGGAACAGAGAAAGAAAAAGAGGTAGAAAGGTTACTTAAAAAAATAATGTCAGCTGGTGAGGTTCAGCAGTTGAGCACTGACCCAGGAACCAAGAGGTCCCCAGTTCAATTCCCGGTCAGGACACATGCCTGGGTTGATCCCCAAAAGGGGCGTGCAGGAGGCAGCTGACTGATAATCTCTCATCAATGTTTCTATCTCTCTATCCCTCTCCCTTCTCTTTCTCTAAAAATCAATAAAAACATATCCTATATAATAAAAGGCTAATATGCAAATTGTCCCCTCAGGTGGGAGTTCAACTGACCAGGAGTTCGATCAGGGGGCGGGGCCAGACTGCCAATCGCCCACGGGGCTGGCTGGCCAACCTCCCACAACCCCCCCCCACCCCTCCCCCCCCCCCCCCCCCCCCCCGTCAGCCTGGCTCAATCAGGCTCTATCAGCCCCGATCGGGGCAGGCCAGCCAGACCTCACCTGTGCATGAATTCATGCACCAGGCCTCTAGTTTTAAAATAATAATGACAGAAAACTTCCCTAATCAGGAGAAGGAATGAAAATCCTGATCCATGAACCCCAATGAGATTAAATTTAAAGAGATCTTCACTGAGAGATATACTAATCAAACTCTCAAAAGTCAAAGACAATTCTGAAAGCAGCAAGACAAAAGCAATTCAGCATGTACAAGGGAATCCCCATAAAACTAGCAGTAAATTTCTCAGCAGAATGTTTGAAGGCCAGGAGATAGTAGGATGATATATTCAAAATGTTGAAAGAAAAACTGTCAAACAAGAATATTATACCAGGCAAAGCTGTCCTTAAGTGAAATAAAGATTTTCCTTGGTAAATAAAAACTGTGGGATTCATTACCACTAGACATGTCTTAAAAGAAATGCTAAAGGGAATACTTCACATTGAAATGAAGGGACACCAATAACATGAAAACCTAAAAGTATAAAACTCACTATAGAGGTAAGAATATAATCAAATTCAGAACACTGCAGTATTGTAATGGTGATACAAAAATCACTTTAAACTGTAGTATATAAGTTAAAAGATAAAAGTATTAAAAATAACTGTAGCTACAATAATCCTATATAATAAAGAGGGAATATGCAAATTGACCATCACTCCGTCACAAAGATGGCTGCACCCACAGCTGAGGCCAAGTTCCCATAAGGAGCCTTAACGAGCAATCAGGAGGGACCTGAGGCTACGCCCTCCCCTGCCCCAGCAGGGCTTGACAGGGGACCTCAGGCCATGCCCCCCACCCGGCGGGGCTTGGCTGGGGACCTCAAGGTGCGCTTCCCGTCCTGGTGCTGGGCTAGGGGACCTCAGACTGCTCACCCTTCCCCAGCACCAGGCCAGGGGACCTCAGACCGCACCCTCCACCCCAGCACTGGGCCAGGAGACCTGAGGCTGCGGCCCCCCTGCCTGGCGGGGCTTGACAGGGGACCTCAGGCTGTGCTCCCCACCCAGCGGGGCTTGACAGGGGCCTTGAAGCTGCAGCCCCCTGCCAGTGGGGCTTGAGGGGGGACCAGAGGCTGTGCCCCCCTCCCAGTGCCGGGCTGGGAGACCTGAGGCTGCGCCACCCCCTGCCTGGCGGGGCTTGACAGGGGACCTCAGGCCATGACCCCCACCCAGTGGGGCTTGACACGGGATCTCAGGCCATGTCCCCCTCCTGGTGGGGCTTGACGGGGGACCTCAAGGCACGCCCCCCCCGACCCGGTCTGGGCTGGGGTACCTCAGGCCACGCCCCGGTCCTGGCGCCGGGCCAGGGGACCTGGAATATGTCGCCTGCCTGGCGGGGCTTGACAAGGGTGGGACTGGCCGGGTCTGGATCTAGCCCAATGGGGGGGTGGGCGGCTGGGTCTGGGTCTCATGCAATTTTGAGGCACATGTGGGTGGGCGGGGACTTGACTCTGGGTCCCGTGGTGCACCACGGACTCTGATAGGAGGAAGGTTTTCATATACATTTTACTAATTTTCTTTCATCTCCGACACTTCTATTATAGAGAAAGGGCAAATAGCAATATTAAATTATTTCCTCTAGTTAATCCCCTTTTATACTGGGCCACTAGTTTTTAAATGATACAAAATATGTAAAATACATAAACTGTGACATCAATAAAGTAAAATGTCAGGAAAGAAGTCAAAGTATAGAGTTTTTGGATGCAAAGTTAAGTGGTTATCAGCTTAACCTTTTGCACTCGGATGTCGAGTGTGACTCGACACGGTTAGCATCAGAATAAAAGAATCGAGAAAAAAGCAAGCGAGTGCAAAGGGTTAAAAGAGACTGTTATAACTGTAAGATGCTTTATGTAAACCTCATAGTTACCACAAAGAAAAAAACTTCAGTAGATACACAAAAGATACAAAAGAAATCAAAGATTTCTATAAAAAAAATCATCATATCACAAAGAAAGACAGCAAGAGAGGAAGAAAGGAACTACAAAACAGGCAGAAAGCAAAGAACAAAATGGCAATGGTAATAATCTCAATAACTTATTAAAATATAAATGGATTAAAATTTGCAATAAAAAGATATAAAGTTGCTGAATTTAAGAAAAAAGGTCCAGCCCTAACCGGTTTGGCTCAGTGGATAGAGCGTCGGCCTTTGGACTGAAGGGTCCAAAAGGTTTGATTCTGGTCAGGGGCATGTGCCTTGGTTGCAGGCACATCCCCAGTAGGAGGTGTGCAGGAGGCAGCTGATCGATGTTTCTCTTCCATCGACAATGTTTCTAACTCTCTATTCTCTCCCTTCCTCTCTGTAAACAATCAATAAAATACATTTAAAAGAAAAAAGGTCCAACTATATGCTGCCTACAAGAGACTCACTAAAAGTGAAAGACAGAAAAAAGATATTCCATACAAATGGTAACCAAGAGGGAATAAAGGTGACTAAATTATATCAGAAAAAATAGGCTTCAGGTCAAAGAGTGTCACAGAGAAAATCATTATATAATGATAAAGGGATCTATTCATCAAGAAGATATAACAATCCTATATAATAAAAGCCTAGGTGATGTCACGTGCGACGTCATCACAAGATGGCCGCTGTCACAAGATGGCTGGCAGGGGAGGGCAGTTGGGTGTGATCAGGACTGCAGGGAAGGGAAGTTGGAGGCAACCAGGCCTACAGGGGAGGACAGTTGGGTGCGACCAGGCCTGCAGGAGAGGGCAGTTTGGGGCAAACAGGCCTGCAGGGGAGGGAAGGTGGAGCAACCAGGCCTACAGGGGAGGGCAGTTGGGTGCAATCAGGCTAGCAGGGGAGGGCAGTTGGGGGTAACCAGGCCTGCAGCGGAGGGCACCTGCGGGTGACCAGGCCTGCGGGGGAGGGCAGTTGGGGGTGACCAGGCCAGCAGGGGAGGGCAGTTGGGGGCAATCAGGCCGGCAGGGGAGAGCAGTTGGGGGTGATTGGGCCAGCAGGGGAGGGCAGTTGGGAGCGATCAGGCTGGCAGGGTAGCAGTTAGGTGTCAATCAGGCCGGCAGGGGAGTGGTTAGGGAGTAATCAGGCTGGCAAGCAGAAGCGATTAGAGGCAATCAGGCAGGCAGGCAGGTGAGCGGTTAGGAGCCAGCAGTCTTGGATTGTGAGAGGAATGTCCGACTGCTGGTTTGGCATCAGGCCTAAACCAGCAGTTGGACATCCCCCAAGGGGTCCTAGATTGGAGAGGGTACAGACCAGGCTGAAGGACAACCCCCCTCTGTGCACGAATTTCATGCACCGGGCCTCTAGTCTATAATAATAAAAGTGTAATATGCTAATTAGACCAGACAGCTGAATGACCTTCTGGACATCCTTCCGGAAGAAGCGGCAGCACCGGGCTGAGGCAGAGAGGCAATCAGGCAGGCAGGCAAGCAGTTAGGGGTGATCAGGCAGGCAGGCAGAGTGGTTAGGGGAGATCAGGCAGGCAGGCAGGCAGGCGATTAGGGGCAATCAGGCAGGCAGGTGAGTGGTTAGGGACTATCAGGCAGGCAGGCAAGCAGTTAGGAGCCAGCGGTCCTGGACTGCGAGAGGGATATCCGACTGCCAGTTTAGGACCAATCCCGCAGGGATCCCCGAGGGGTCCCAGATTGCGAGAGGGTGCAGGCCGGGCATGAATTTTGTGCACCAGGCCTCTAGTTGTAAATATATATGCACCCAACATCAGAGCACCTACATATATAAAGCAAATATTAACAGAGCTGAAGGGAGAAATAGTAATACAAATGTAGGGGACTTCAATATCCCACTTTCAACAATGCATAGATCATCCTGGCAGGTAATCAATAAAGAAACAGCAAACATTAGAGACCAAATGAATCTAGCACACACATACAGAACATTCCATTCAACATCATAAGGATATACAGTCTTTTCAAGCACACACAAAACATTATCCTGAATAGATCACATGTTGGCCATAAAACAAATGTTAAAAATGTAAGAAGAGTAAAATTACATCAAGTATTTTATCTGACCACAATGGAATAAAATTAGAAATAGTAACTGGAGTAAACTTGGAAAATTAGAAATCAAAGTAGAAATTAAAAAATATCTTGAGACAAATGAAAATAGAAACAAATACAACATACCAAAACTTATGGGATGTAGCGTAAACATATCTCAGGAGAAGTTTATAGCAATAACACTTATATAATGAAAGAAAACCTCAAATAACTACTTTATACTTCATGGAACTAGAAAGAGAGGAACAAACTAAACCCCAAGTTAGCAGAAGAAAGGAAAGAATAAAGAACAAAGCAGAAATAAATAAAATAGAGACTAAACAACTGAAAAGACCAATAAAACTAAGAACTGATATTAATGCCTATATAGAAAATCCCAAAGAATATACAAAAATACTCCTGGAACTAATAAACAAGTAAAACAAGGTTGCAGGATACTAAGTCAATATATGAATCAATTGCTTTCCTATATAGTAGCAACAAATAGCTGGAATTTGAAATTTTAAAAAAACTATAACAATATTAAAAAAAGAAATACTTATGTAAGCCTAAGAAAACAGGATTTGTATATGGAAAACTGCAAAACAGTGATAAAAAAAATCAAAGAGCTAATTATATGGAGAGCTATTCCATGTTTGTGAACTGAAAGACTCTACTGTGAAAATGTCAATTCTTCCCAATTTGACTCATAGATTCAACACAATCTCAATTAAGATCCCAGAAAACTATTTTGCAGATTTTAATGAACTGGTTCTCAAGTTTATATGGAAAGACAAAGACCCATACAAAACTGAAGAAAAAAAAACAAAAAACAAAGTTGGAGGGCTTTATACTACCAAATTTCAAGATACTATAAGCAAGACAGTGTGGTACTATCAAAATAATAGACATACTAGAGGCCTGGTGCACAAAATTTGTGCACGGAGGGGGTTCCCTCAGTCCAGCCTGAACCCTCTCCAATCTGGGACCCCTCGAGGGATGTCTGACTGCTGGTTTAGGCCCGATCCCGGCAGTCGGACAACCCTCTCACAATCTGGGACTGCTGGCTCCCAACCGCTCGCCTCCCTGCCTACCTGATTGCCCCTAACTGCTTCTGCCTGCCAGCCTGATCACTCCCAAACCACTTGCCTGCCAGCCTGATCGACGCCTAACTGTTGCCCTGCCAGCCCGATTGCCCCCAACTGCCCCCACCTGCCGGCCTGATCACCCCCAACTGCCCTCCTCTGCCGGCCCGGTCGCCCCTAACTGCCCTCCCCTGCCAGCCTGGTCACCCCTAACTGCCTACCCCTGCCAGCCTGGTTGCCCCCAACTGCCCTCCCCTACAGGCCTGGTCCCCCCCAACTTCCCTCCCTCCCCTGCAGGCCTTGTCCCCCGCTACTACCCTCCCCTGCCAGCCATCTTATGTCCACATGGGGGCGGCCATCTTGTGTGAGGGTGTGATGGTCAATTTGCATATCACCTCTTTATTATATAGGATAGACCAACAGAATAAAATAGAGAACCCAGAAATAGACCAACACAAATACAATCAACTGATAAATGACAAATGCACAGAGATAGGATAGTCTTTTCAATAAATGGTGCCAGAACAATTAGATGTCCACATGCAAAAAATAAAAATAAAAATGAATCCAGACATCCTGAACATCTTTCAGAAAAATTAACTCAAAATGGATCATGGACATATCTGTAAAATGCAAAACTATAAAATTCTGAAAAAAATACACATGAGAAAATTTAATTTTTGTGACCTTGGGTTTGGTAATAAATTTTTAGATACAACACCAAAAGCACAATCCATGCAAGATAATATCAATTAAGCTGGACTTTATTAAAATTAAAAACTTGTGCTTTGTGAAAAATACTATTAAGAGAATAAAAAGACAAGTCACAGACTGGGAAAAAAATTGCTAAACACATGTCTTATAGAAGGTTTGTATCTAAAATATGGTAAGAATTCTTAAATCTAAAGAAAATAACCCAATTAAAAAATGGGCAAAAGACCTGAACTACCTCACCAAAGAAGATACAGATAGCAAATAAGAACACAAAAATATGTGCAACATCATATGTCATTCAAGAAATGAAAATTAAAACAAAGGATACCACTACTACACATTAGAATGGCTAAAATCCAATATTAAGTGAAGCAAAAGGAACCCTCATTCATTGCTGATGGGAATGAGAAGTGGTACTGCCACTATGGAAGACAGTTTTGCAGTTTTTTACAAAGCTAAACATAATCTTACTATACAATGCAACAATTGTGCTGCTAGGTATAGACTCAATTGATTTAAAAATGCATTTTTTTTTTTTTGTCCACACAAAACCAGTACATAAATACTTACAGCATCTTTATTCATAATCATCCCAAATTGGAAGCAACAAGAGGTCCTTCACAATGGGTAAATGTAAACTGGTACATACATACAATGAAATATTCCAAAATAAAAAGGAATAAGCTATCATGCTTTCAAAGATATGGATGAATCCTAAATGCAGGCTGCTAACTGAAAGAACATACTGAGGTAGGAACTGTTATTAAAATTTTTAAAAATCAGTAGAAACATATCCTATATAATAAAAGCAAATTGTCCCCTTGACCAGGAGTTCTTCCAGGAGTTCGACCAGGGGGTGGGGCTGGCCGGGGGAAGGGAGGGAGTACCCGGCTGGCAGCCTCTAGGGACCCTACCAGTGCACGAAATTCATGCTCTGAGCCTCTAGTTCACCATAAATGAAAAAAAAAAATCATATCCTAGGAAATCTATAAAAGAAAACATAGCAATATTATCAAACAAATATTCCTAAGCATTCTTCCTCCTTTTATTAATACATTATTTAACTATTCAACTGCCACAGAATCATAAATTAAGTACTTCTTTTGCTAAAATATGACTCAAGCTTTCACCTTTCTTCAATGGAATGTACTAAACTCAGTCACTAGATGGTGTTTTTAACTTCACTGGACTAAGGTTTTAGGCCTATTAACTTTAGACTGTCCCAAGCCATCTTACCAGAGAACTTCTGAAATATTTCTTTTGCCTGCACCTTTTTAATTTAAAAAGTTAATTGAAAATTAAAAATTAATCTCATTTTAATTTTAAATATACCTTGTACCCAATAATTAAGAAATGTTTATAAGATAATCTCCTTCGGGGCAATGTGGAAAGTTCCAGGTTTTCATTACCTCAAATATTAATCATCAAGAAATCAGACAGTGATAAGAAAACAACCATTTCTCTTTTCTCTGGTTAACTTACTCCTCAGTTTTCGCTATTATTCATTACTGCCCATTTTTATTAGAATTCCTCCGTAAATTCTGTCATTTCCAAGATAAAAAAAAAAAAAAAATCTTACTAATACAAGGGTGCCACCTAGTGATGATAGTGAGCAAGTGTATGCTATAAAAAATGTGTGTGCTCTATCTCCCATCCCAATTCTGCTTTGGCTTTTAAAATGCATTGCAAGGAAAAAATGTACTAACACTACTGTAGTTGAAACAAGTGTCCTAATACTCACTTAATCATTTAGCATATGCTGCTTTTATGTTACTACTGAACTGACATTCGTCTCTGAAGTGACAGCATAGTTAACAGTTTCATGGAATTCCAGAACATCCAGCTGAAAGGAATGCTAGAGACCAACCCCCAGTTTTCAGACATGAAAACTAAGGTCCAGAGGATGTCTGACTTGTCACACAACTAGTAGTATTTGCCTTAGCTTGGTTCCTGATGGATTGCACAGCAAGATATTACCTTGTTAATAAACATTTTAAATAGCTCAATAACAGGTTCCCATTCAAACCTGCAAGGAAGGCACAGGGTAAAATTCCCTGGTCTAGGCTCTCTGCATGGCTTTCCCTTCTGAACTCTAAGTGGGCACAGAAACCCTCAGGGGTTATGTTTTGTCCAGTAATCATCAGTGGAAGAGCTGCTACAGCTTACTGAGTGCTTGCTTGGTGCCAGGCAACGTGCATGAGTTTAGTGTGTCTACCACCTTCCCTGCTTAGGCACGTTGGGCTTGTAATGACCATGTCCTATTTCTCCCTTCCCTTCATCTCCGCACATTCACACAGAGCAGGAAACAATTAACAGAGCTGAGCATTTCATGCAAAGGAAATTATACATACAAAATTATGGAGTTATAAAAAGGCAAGCTGCATTCAGAGAATGGGGGCTGAAGCTTTGGGTATCAGGAGAAGATGCAGGTGCTATAACTATCTTTCCTCTTCTCTCCCTGTCTAGAAGGGAGGAGGCAGGATTTGATCAGGAAGCAATACAGCGAAAAAAGAACTAAGGCAGACAGAGACTGAGCCAGGCTGATCTGAAGGGTTTGACTGATTTGGGAGATTATGGTCACATGTTCTTGATACAGAGGCTCTGGTGTCAGGACTGGAAAACCAATGTACTGAACAAATGACAAGGGTGGAATTGCAAGGAAGTGAAGATTGACTTTGGCAACCTCGTACTCAGGTCTCTAACCACCCAGTGCACCCAGGCCTGCCTCTCCTGGAGTGAGCCTGAGAAGCCCCTCAGCAGTGGAGACAGGCTGGCCTGCTGGGAAAGATTATGTCCACTTTCCCAGCTCAAAGGCATCTCCCTTCCTCCTGCCTTTACTGCCCCAGGCAGAAAGCAATGTCTGAATCTGAATCAGAAATGTTTTTTATTCACATCCGTCAGTGGGCTTGAGGAAGGGGGTCCCCAGAGTTGAGCATGATAAGAACAAGGAGAGAAGAGAGCCAGCAAGGTCCACGTGACGCTGTGTCAGCTTCCAGTAACAAAAAGGGAGTTAGCTCCCAGGACCAGGAACTTATACTTTGGGAAAGTGACTATCTTTATATTGTTTGTATTTTTGAGATTTATTCCCTTTTTGTTCTTTCTCACTATTTGGTAAAGTTTGTTTTTAAAATGTCTACTAAGCAAAGTGGACCAAAGAAAGCAGTTTTTGTTCAAAGAAAGCAGTTATATCTTTGTGTTCAGGTACCCGAGGACTGGTCAAGGGGTGAAAGCAGGATTCCAGGGGGTAAATCCGTAGGCATTAACCTTCCCTTGGGAAGCCTCCCTTCCAAAGCTCTTTTCTGCTAAAACATGGAGGGCTCCGTGTCTGGTTTTAGTAAGTGACAGCAGTTCCTGTATAACGATGCACTGCAAATGACTGACAAAAGCTTGGCCCTCTCAGAGTGGGGGACAGGGAGGGGGTTGTTGCAGTTTAGAGAGGATTTAGTTCAATCGAATTGGTGGGAGGGAAAACATTGCTGGTAGGAGATGGGTCTTCTGGTGCTTGTCTCCCAGCAGCTGCTCTCCTTCCTTCCTGTCACCGATTGCTAGCACCTGTGAAAATCAGCCTGAAGCACGCGCTGCCTACTAATATTAAGGTGACTGTGAATTTCTTAAAATGTACCTGCGAAAAATAATTAAATAAAAGGTGTCATCAGTTTGAGAGCGGAGTGCAAGCTGGCACAGACAGCAAATACTTGAAACCACAAATCCAGGCTATCCAAGTGAAAGGCCTTCTATCCTTGTCTGTTGATGAAATCAAAATGCTAATACTCAGCTTTAGACATGACTAGTCACAAAGCTGGGCCATGACTGATCTCCTGTTCAGATATCTGTTCTACAGTTTTCAATCAAAAGAGAACTTCTAGTTATTCATATTGACAGTATAATTTCCAACAAGGAAGTTCAACACATGCACAATGTCACATCTTGCCAAGAACATCTTCAGCTCCAGTCCTCCTACCTCTAACTTCCATCCCAACACTGTTACCTGAAAACCACCTCTTATTCAAACTAGTTCTTCCACAATCCACAATCCAATAATGAAGACAACATGAAAAAATAGATTATACTTCTTTCAATACAAACTGTTCCTCATGAATAAAGAAAGCACAACTCTTCTTTATATTCTTGTGAAAGACATGTCTCAAAGTGGGTTTCTAAAAAAAAAAAAATAAAAAAAAAATTCCCATTTCCCAAAAGAGAACTATTGCATAAAGCATTACAAATCTTAGGTTGAGGAATGCAACCACAGCATTTGAGAAATCTTGCCCTTGCACTATCAATTGACAACTATCAACCTACTTTGAAGAAGCTGGGGCATAGGAATCTATTCACAAGGGCAGAGGCTTGACTTCCTCACACACACACACAAAAAAAGCCTCTCAGATGGAATTTTAGTTATTGTATCTAGAGGCTATTTTTGCCAAGTTGCATTGTCACAACCATGACCAAGAAGCAACTGCAACCCATCCTAAGATTAAGTGGCCCTGAATTACATTGTAATGGTAATTTAAGAAGAATAAGAATTTGTAAAAATTACATTTATAGAAATATTAAACATTACATTAGGGACAGAATAAAACTTTTAACATTCTATAACACGACACTGCTTTAGTTAGTAACACTACCATTCTATTGGGCAGTTTTCAACATCACCTTGTTTTAGGCATTGTATTGCTTTTCATGCATTGTCCCATATCATTTTTACAACATCCTACGAGGTAAGTATTATTATCCCCCCTTTATTCATGAAGAAATGAAGGCACACAAAAGCCGAATTACTGCCTAGAAGTCACACAGCTAGTAAACAATCCAGGTCTGACTGAAGTCTAGACTTTTCCTGAACAGCAAATAAAGGAAAGACATCTCCAGGCTCTATAACAAGTTTCCAAAAGACCAAGTTGTTACAGTGAAAACTTTCAGAAAGCCACAGGAAAATAAACCATTATTCCCAAAATAAATTTAAGTTGTATGAGTAAAATATAAAGCATTACCTTAGGCCAGCAATTTTCAACCAGTGAGCCATGGCAGGTACACTGATGTGCTACAATAACTTTTAGAACATGCAATACCTGACTATTTAGCCAGGGGCACTGACCTCTTTTCCCTTAGATTGTCAAATAAAAAAATGACAACAGCCAACACAAAAATGACAATAGCTGTTCCGTGTGAATAAAAATTATACCTATATTTTTTGTCAGATAGGCAAAATACACATATTTTTGGTGTGCTACAGAATTTTAGTAATTAGTTTATGTGTGCCTTGAGATGAAAAAGGTTGAAAATCACTGCCTTAGGCTAATGTTAGAAACAGTCTTTTATTATTCTCATTAATGTTTTTAAGGAATTGAAAACATTTTGAAGTTTTGGAATATTTCACCAGAATTGGTAAGAGTATGATCAAATGTTCACTGAGTCCCCACTAGTGAATAATAGTCCCCCTATTATTATTAATATTAGGTGCCATGTTAGGTATTTGGATATAGAAATCCATAAGAAAGTTCGCATTCTCAAAAAAATTTAGTGGTGTTGGTAGATACAAGTATAGTGTCAAACCATAATACACTGTGGAAAATATAATAAAGAGTGAGGAAAAAGTGAAGAATGATTTCTAACTTAGCCAATAGGTGGTAGAGGAGTTTACTGGGGGAAGAGTAGCAAACAGTTGCCAGCTGCAGGGGGTGGGCTGTTCATTCTAGATTGGGTGCAAAACCTGGGTACCGACCAGAAGCAGGAAGTAGTGCATGTAATGGGGGGACCCACAAGAAGGTCAGGGTTGCTGGAGCATGGAGCAGGAGCCAGGAAATGGTCACAGGTAAGGGTGGGGAGGGCGGAAGAAACAAATCCTAATGTTTAAACCAGTGAAATATTTTAAGAAAGAAAGTGACATGCTCAGAATTATCCTTTAACTAAACCCCTCAAGGTTTGTCTGAAGCATGGACTTGGAGACAAAGCTGTGGGTTTAACTCCTGGTTATAGAGCTTATTAGCTGTGTGAACTTTATCAAGATATAAAACCTTCTAAGCCTCAGTCTTATCAACTGTAAAATGGGAAGTAAATGAGACAATGAATGTAAAGCCCTGGAACATAGTAAATGTTCAATAAATGGTAGCTCTTATTATTATCTATACTAGTGGCCCAGTGCACGAATTCGTGCACCAGTGGGGTCCATCGGCCTGGCCTGCGGTATCAGGCCAAAACCGGCTCTCCGACATCCCTCGAGGGGTCCTGAATTGCAAGAAGGCGCAGGTCAGGCCGAGGGACTCCACTGGTGCACGATTGGGGCTGGGGAGGGACACAGGAAGTGTCAGCCAGGGAGGGACCATAGGAGGGCTCCAGGGTGTACCCCCCCCAACTTGCTCAGTCCTGATTGGCTGGACCCCAGCAGCAAGCTAACCTACTGGTCAGAGCATCTACCCCTGGTGGTCAGTGCATGTCATAGTGACTGGTCAACTGGTCAACTGTCTGCCCCCTGGTGGTCAGTGCAAGTCATAGCAAGCAGTTGAGTGACCTTAGCATATCATTAGCATATTATGCTTTGATTGGTTGAACGGCCAACCAGACGACCAGACACATAGCATATTAGGCTTTTATTATATAGGACTAATAATAGCCTAGGTGGCGTCACACCCTCACGTCGTCACAAGATGGCCGTCACAAGATGGCTGCGTGCACAGCGGAGGCGGGGCCTGGCGGCCTGGGGGCTGATCCCCGTGTCTCTGCCGCCTTGCGCAGAGCAGGTGGGTCTTGGCAGAGGAGGCGGGTTGCAGCAGGGGAGGGCAGTTGGGAGCAATCAGGCCGGCAGTGGAGCAGTTAGGCGTCAATCAGGCTGGCAGGGAAGTGGTTAGGGGGCGATCAGGCTGGCAGGCAGAAGTGGTTAGGGGCAATCAGGCAGGCAGGCAGGCGAGTGTTTAGGAGCCAGCAGTCCCGGATTGTAAGAGGGATGTCCGACTACGGGATCAGGCCTAAACCAGCAGTCGGACATCCCCCAAGGGGTCCCAGATTGGAGAGGGTGCAGGCTGGGCTGAGGGACACCCCTCCCCCCCCTGCCCCCATGCATGAATTTCGTGCACTAGGCCTCTAGTTAATATTATAAGCCTAGAAGTTCAGAGGCCCATACGGGAGTTCAGATGAGATATACTGAGATCCTGAGTAGGGATAAAATAAACAGGACAATCTGAGATTTAGGAGACAGAATCGACAAGACTTGTTAACCAGGTGATAGAAGTGTGGGTAAGTGAGAAAGAGGAACCACTGATGAGCACTAGGTCTAGAAAGAGTGACTGAATGGCTGGTGACTGATGGTACCCCTGACAATATGGAAGGCAGAACAAGTTTGGGAGTCTGATTTGCATTGAGGAGGAGGTATGCATTCAAGAATGGGTACCCAGATGAGTTTGGAGTCTGAGGGGCAGGTGTCAGGTGTGCTTAGAGTTAGAGAAACAGATGTCATAAGTATCTCATACCATGAGAAGGGAAGTAATCACCTACAAAGGGCGTGTTCAGTCAGAAGAGCAATGAGCTAGGTCAGACCCTGGGAACACCTACAATTTAGGGGCAAGGAGAGCAAGAAAAGCCCCAAAGAAAGAAAAGAACCACAGAGGACAAGAAAAGCCAGGAGGGCTCTTTATAATGAAAGCTAAGGGAGCAGGATCTCACAGAGGGAGTCATCAATGGGGCCCAATGTAGTTCAGAAGTCCAGAGAGTTCCACGTGTCCTTGGAATTTAGCAGAAACGGCTGCTGATTTTAGACCAGAGGTCAATTTTAATAGGACAATGAGGACAGAGCTTGACTATACGGTTAAAAATTATAAATGGGAGTGAGGAAGTAGAGTCTACCATAAACTTTGTAAAGTTTCTGAAGAGGGCCCTAGCTGGTTTGGCTCAGTGGACAGAGCATCAGCCTGCGGACTGAAGGGTCCCAGGTTTGATTCCGGTCAAGGGCCTGGGTTGAGGGCTTGATCCCCATTAGGGGATGTGCAGGAGGCAGCCAATCGATGATTCTCTCTCATCATTGATGTTTCTATCTCTCTTTCCCTCTCCCTTCCTCTCTGAAATCAATAAAGATATTTTTTTTAAAAAGTTTCTGAAGAAGAATTATATAGCTGTAAGGGAGGAATGTAGGATCAAAGGTTAGGTTAAAATTATTTTTAGGATGGAACACTCTGAGCATTTTGTGAGCTGAGAAGGAAAAGGTAGATGACAAAGGGTGATGATGCAGGAGAGAGAATTGCTGACAAAACAAGGTCTTTGAGGAATAGGAAGGAATTTTTAAGCATCTACTGTGGCAGGGGCACCTGTGAACAAACCATCAGAGCAGAGTGTGACACGGATGCTGGTCTGTGGAATGCCTTCCGCAAAAGGACCACAGAGGGGCTGACTGTGAGTTTCCCGAACCTAAGCCTGTGCCTGTTTACCTCTGCCCAACACGGTGTCTGGCACCCACCTCCTGGGCATTCAATGATGTTCTTGGTATGAATGAGTAAATATTCTTGTCAGAAACATTATTTGCAGGGGAGAAATTTGATAAAGAGATATATTCTAAGACAAAGGGAATGTAAACACTAATACAATGAACTATTAACTATAATAATAGTAAACGTGCTGAGAAAACATATGCATTTAAGAGCTTTCTGGGCAGCTGAAGGCTGAGTTGGGGAGAATGGTGGCACCGGGTTCAGAATGTAGAGAAGATCTGCAGTGGTTCCAGAACTCTCTGGCCAAATATATCTCCCAATCTGCAAGCTTATGCTTAAAATTCATTTAACCAATTTAAGAAGAGACTATTTTTTTCATCTTAAAATTATAGATAAAGGATTAAAAAGGAAATGTGTGTGAGATTATATATTAGCTAAAGCCCATTCACCACAAAATCAAATCAGTCAGATAGGTTCTGGCTCAGAAGGGTCTGGGTCCAAGCGAGGTTCCACCTTATACTGGCTGTGTGTCCTGGGCCAGGTCCCCTAATCTTCTCTGGGAAAGTAGACCATGTGACAGAAGAGTCCCCAAGTCCTTTTCAAATCAATTGCTCAAAGGTTCTGAAACAGTGAATCTTAATCTTCTGGGATCACATACTCATCTGAGAATCTAAATGAAAGCTATGAATTCTACCTACCGAGCCCCAAAATAAACACAGACACCTGCATATAAAATCCTGCAGATCACTTGAGAAATCCCTGACTGTAGATTTCCTTCTTAGTGGGAAAATAGCCAAAGTGCAACTCTTTATAATGATGCTTTGTCTTCCTGAAAAGCACTGGGGCCAGCTACCTGTGCAAGACCCACAGCGGACAGTTAGTTGTGTGTCCACCTGAACTGTATGTTTCCTCATCTCTGAAATCCCCAGTGCCAAGTGTGTTGCCCTGAATATATTAAGAACCCTCTTAATTTGTGAACCATAATGGCTTGGATGCAGAGGTCTCGATGTTTCAGACCTTCAGTGCTTCTGAATGAGCCCAACTGCAAATCTTCCCTTTGAGAATCAAATCTGGATACACAGCAATCACTATGGGCCTACTATACAGGGTCTGCCAACTTTCCAAACTGACTTCCATTTAATTAAAGGGGCTTAGCACCGCAGACTATAAACTATGCCTCATTCCAGAGCAGAATTTGATGGCTCTTCCCTTCACCCCAAAAGAAAACACATTGTATCTTCTTTTTAGTAGAAATCCCTTACATTTATATCACTCTTTATACTTACTGGTTTCCATACATTAAATATTCATCTGGGAGGTAGGCAATATAGCAGTACTCCCATTTTAAAGGTAAGAAAAGAGAATATAACATTTAAGTGATCACAGAAAGGGCTTTCTACAGCACCAGGACCCCAAGTCACATTTTTGTAAATATGGTACTGTTTCTTTGTGAGCCTTGAAACAAGAAAGTATGAGAGGCCTCTTTAAAGTGACCGAGCAAAACAGCTATGACATTTAATAAAATGTTCAGCGGTAACATCTAAATAGTACTTATGATTTTAGAAACTGAAACCCATACCAATTGAAGCAATTTTATACATAATAAAGTTTGATTTTTTTCAATATTCAATAAGAATCAAACCAGCCTTTTATGACTTTTTTAAAAAGCAGAATCCACTGTATACAATAAGGGGGATAATTCTATACTTACCTATTGCACAATGTAAAATCTAGAGGAAAAAAGGAGGGAAAAAGAAAATTAGCAGAGATCAATAATATTATATAGCTTTATTTCATATAAACTAGCCTTTCAGTAAGAATAGAGTAATATCTGCCAGCAGTATTAAATTTGAAAAACAAACATTCCATTTTTCAACTTGGATAGGGGCAATTTAACAAAATGTAAATTCCTGTTCAGTTTTTTGTTTGTTCATTTTTATTTTATCTATGGAAGATTTCCAAAGAAGCAAATCTCACCCAGTAGTCAGATATCAAGGACTCTTTTATAATATGTAAACTTATAAGAGCAGTAAGTATACACTGAGTGGCCATATTGTTATGATCTCTGAACGCATAATAATCTGGCCACTCAGTGTATATTCTATATAATCCTATATAATAAAAGGCTAATATGCAAATTGTCCCCTCGACCAGGAGTTCAACCAGCAACCGCCCATGTCCCCTACCCCTGGCCAGGCTGGCCGGACCCCACCCATGCACGAATTCATGCACCAGGCCTCTAATACACACACACACACACACACACACACACACACACACACACACACACACACACACACTGAGTGGCCAGATTATTATGCATTCAGAGATCATAATAATCTGGCCACTCAGTGTATATCTCCCATGTCTCACGTTCTACAGAACAGAACTGTCACAGACTAGAGAACCCAAGGTCAGAAAAGACTTTGTTGGCACCTTTTGCCTGGCAGACCCTTCAACACAGACATTCATTCTACAAAGCTCTACCCTTCATTCCTATCTTGTCTCATTTCATGACCTCATTACAGGGATGCTCCTGGTCTGATCTCTAACTCTACATCTCTTTGAGCTCCAGGCCCACATTCCAAACTGCCTTTGAAATCTCCATCCAGCTGTACCAGCAGCAGTTCAAACATGGCATGCCTCAATGGTAAGCACACCAACCTCCTAGTCTCTCAGGTGCAACTATTCTTTCCTTCCTCTCAACCCCATGTCCAACTGGTTTTCAAGTCCTACCAATTCTTCTGGCATTTCTCTTCCCTGTTATTTTTTAATTCCAGTGCCTGGGATGAGAATGCTATCTCTTTATCTCAATGGCCATCCAACTAGCCAATTAGGTTCTTCTAAATCCCTTTCAAATTAATCCTATACAGGACATTGCTTTAACCCTGGTGGTAGTGGTAAAGAAATAATTTGAAGCCATCTATAAGACTGATTTAATGACCAAAGCTTTTCTAAATGATAAGACTTATCAGCTATTGTAGTGCATTGTAGAATTACATTTCTCTAGCAGTCTTTGTGTTGTTTGACCCTAACAAGTACCCTCGTAGATAGGCAGGACAGATATCTCTACATGCAGACAAGAAAACCAAGGCTGAGAGAGGCTGCACAACTTGCCCAAAGTAGTAAGTGATGCCTAGAATCAAGAACCTAGGTTTTATTTCTACTCTATTGGTTTTTCTGTCATAGTATTTCCTTGTATGTTATTAGTTTTATTATCTATAGAGGCCTAATTTGACAAGACTTAGTTTATCTAAAACATGCTTGATAAGACAGCTCAAAAACTATTACAGTAGTCCCCCCCATCATGGTTTCAATTACCCATGATCAACTGCAGTCTGAAAGTATTAGAAGGAAAAATCCAGAAGTAATTAGTAAGTTTTAAATTGTGCACTGTTCAGAGCAGTGTGATGAAATCTCTCTATCCCACTCTGTTCTGCACAGGACGTGAATCATCCCTTTGTCCGGCATTTTCACACTGTATATGCTACCTACCCATTACTCAGTAGTCACCTGGGCTATCAGATTAACTATTGTGATATCAAAGTGCTTGTGTTCAAATAACCCTTATTTTACTTAATAATGGCCCCAAAGCACAAGAGTAGTGATGCAGGTAATTCAAATATGCCAAAAAGAAGCCATAAAAAGCTTCCTTCACATGAAAAGGTAGATATGTATAAGAAAAAATATAGAATATATAGGGTTTGGTACTATCTTCAGTTTCAGGCACCTACTGGGGATTATCCCCTGTGGACAAGTGGGGGCTACGATATTTCACTAAGTTGTTTTTTTGGGGAGCATAGTGGGGAAAGCTTAGATTTAAAAATCAGGCTGCATGAATTTGTTTATAACTAATAAGAGAAAAGAATTACTATTCTGCAAATCTTATAATCTTTTCCTAAAGAAAACACTGCTAAGAATCTCAAATGTATGAATATCACGAGATGAGCTGAACTTCCTGCTGCAAAGTTTAAGAAAGTGAAAAGATATATGTAGATTATCAAAATGAGGAATGGAAGACATGGATGAAAAGCATACTTGAAAATTTATTCTATCCATGTGAGTGGCAAGACATCCAGGCTGCTGATTAACAATAAGACTTTGCATGAAAGGTATATATAGTGCTTAAGGGCTATCATGTTTTCTTTACATGATAAATCAGTGAGTCTTACTCCTATTAAACCCAATCTCCCCTTTTTAATCACATATATTTTATAATGCTTCCTTTACTAACCTGAAGTGCAATTCATAGATGATATAACCTACCCACACAAAAAATTTCAGAAAAATACAATGTTCTTAACTGATTTGTAAAGAAGAAATAAAAAAGAAAGTAATTTATTTTTTAAAATATGTATTTCAGCATATAAATATTTGGGGACAACGTATGACAAAATGAAGCAGTCAGATATATATACCAACTTATAATGAATAAGTTTAAATTTAAAAATATCAGAAACCACTTTGCAAAAATAGAGTAAAACTAGAGGCCTGGTGCACGAAATTCGTGCACTTGGGGCAGGATGAGGGGGAGGTCCCTCAGCCTAGCCTGTGCCCTCTAGCAGTCCGGGAGCCCTTGAGGGATGTCCGACTGACAGCTTAGGCCTGCTTGGAGAGCGGGCCTAACCTGTCAGTCGGACATCCTTAGCGCTGCTGCTGAGGTGGGAGAGGCTCCTGCCACTGCCGCTGCACTCGCCAGCCATGATCCTGGCTTCTGGCTGAGCGGTAATCCCACTGTGGGAGCACACTGATCACCAGGGGAAGCTCCTGCATTGAGCTTCTGCCCCCTAGTGGTCAGTGCGCACCATAGCGACCGGTGATTCCACCAGTTCTCTGACATCCCCCGAGGGATTCCAAATTGCGAGAGGGCGCAGGCCAGGCCAAGGGCCCCCACTGGTGCACGATCAGGGCAAGGGAGGGACATGGGAGGTTAGCCAGCCGGGGAAGGACCACGGGAGGGCTCCAGGGTGTGTCTGGCCCATCTCACTCCGTCCCGATCAGCTGGACCCCAGCAGCAAGCTAACCTACCCGTCGGAGCATCTGCCACCTGGCGGTCAGTGCATGTCATAGTGACTGGTTGACCAGTCGACTGTCTGCCCCCTGGTGGTCAGTGCACGTCATAGCGAGCAGTTGAGTGGCCTTAGCATATCATTAGCACATTACGTTTTGATTGGTTGAACGGCCAACTGGACGACCAGACACTTAGAATACTAGGCTTTTATTATATAGGATAGTTCTGGTTGGGTAGCTCAGTTGGTAGTGTTGTTCCAGTACACCAAGGTTGTGGGTTCAATCCCCGGTCAGGGCAAATACAAGAATCAACCAATGAATGCATGGATAAGTGGAATAACAAATCCATGTTTCTCTTTTTCTCCTCCCCTTCCTCTCTCTTTAAAATCAATAAAAAATTTTTTAAAAGAGATAATAAGGAAAATATGGAAGTAATTTTAAGTGAAGTGGAATAATATGCCAAGATAAATACCAAAGTATAGAAAATGAGGAAGTACAATATTATTGCAAATCAGCTAGGTCTTATTCATTTATAAGTGTGGTATATAATCCCATAGGTTATATCACGGGATGGGGTAAAAAGCAACTATCACAGAAAACATCCTTCTGCTTTGAAATCCTGCTGAGATATTCAATCTGTCTAGTTTGTAAAAAGACCTTGGAATCCATTTTCCTTGATTGGTGTAATAAGGAATAGAAGATGGATTAGAAAACAACCAACAACCAGTAACGCAAGAGGCAAGAAAAGTAGTTGAATAATAGGTTGGGGATAGCTTTAGGATAAAACATAAAAACTACAGCGATCCCCCAAAAGGCAGTAATAATATTACTAAAATAGTCCATATTAGAGAAATCCAGTAAGACCCGACTATCTCCACTAACTTAATAACTAATATCTGAACAGGAACCTCAAATCTCCTGTTACATATTTTCAGTGTTCCATTGCGTTTGCAGTAACACTATTGCACTGAAATCCTTTTCAACTAAATAAGCAAGCTGGAAATGCTATAATACCTACAGAACAGAATGTGCCGAGTGAGCAAATTACTCAATTATTTGGAGATGACACCTTTATTTCATTTAGGTTCCCTCTTCATACCAGCTGTGGTAGGCAGAATTCTAATGATAATTCCCCAAGATTCCTGTTCCTTAGTTATGCAATTAAACACTAATCTAGGTATTTGGCAAATGAAATTGAAGTCCCAAATCAACTGATTTTAAGGTATGGAGATTATATGGGTAGGCCTGACCCTACTATGTGATCCCTTTTTAAGCAGCGCTTTCTCCAGCAGGTGGCAGAAGGGGAATTCAGAGATATTCTGAACAAGAAGGATTCTATGAGCCATTATTGGCTTCAAAGATGGAGGGGGCCATATGCAAAGACTGGAAAGCAGCTTCTAGGAGCTAGGATGACCTTCTCTAGCTGACAGCCAGCAAGGAAATGGGGACTTCAGACTACAACCACAAGGAACAGGATTCTGCCAACAAGCTAAATGAGCTGAGACACAGATTCTTCCTAAAGCCCCCTGAGTCAGCCTGGCTGACACCTTGATTTCTGTCTTGCAAGATCCTGAGCAGAGAACCCAGCCTCCTGACCTACTGAACCATGGGCTAATAATAAATGAGTGTTGTTTAAGTTGCTAAGTTTGTACTATTTTGTTATGCAGCAAAAGGAAACGAAGACAACAACCATCTTCTAACTTAAGCTTTTTAACTTCTCATGAAGATGTTTTAGTATTAATATGTACTACAAGACTATCAATTTATATCTTTAGAGGGGTTAGCCTGGGGAGAATATACAAAGTCGGGGCGGGGGGCGGGGATGCAGAATGAATCTTCACTGAGTTGGACTGTCTTAGGCATTGTAGGATATCTAGCAGCATCCCTATCTATTGTGGTGATCAAAATACCTTCGCAATTTTCCAAAGTGCACTCTGGAGGGTGGAACTGCTCTTGATGAGATCCACTGAGAATCACTGAACTAAACTAAGCATATTTCATTGGGGAAAAAAACTTAGAAGACTTGCCAGAGTCAAAATCTCTCTTGAAATTGTGTAAACAGTTCCCTCCTCTTTTTGTCTTAAATCTTTATTGTTAAAATATTACGTATGTCCCCTTTTCCCCCATTGACCTTTCCTAACCCCCTCCCCAGTTCTCTCCTTTGGAACCCTTACATTTCACCTACTAGCAATAAGCTAATTTTAAATTTTAACCTCAACAATACTGAATGCCACTTACCACAATAGGTTATTCAGAAACATCTTTTCTAAAAAGTTTTTCATTGTTAGATTGGTCTTACTTTGCTCACTTACTATCATTCTTTACACTTCATTCTACCCTGATAAACGCTGAAATATCTCATGAAATTCCATGTGGACACCTTCCAATATGTACCATGGTCTAAAGCTGTACTGCCCAGCTGTTCTGTTGTTCAGATTCCACCAATACACATGTGCCTGTTTAAATTTAAATTAAAAATAAATAAAATCAAAGTTTCTCTATCCCCAGCCACATTTCAAAGGCTCAAAAGCCACATATGACTAGTGGCTATTGTTAACAGACAGCACAAATTTGGAATGTTACCACTGCAGAAAGTTCCACTGGACAGTGCTCAAGACTCGGTTAACTTTAATTCTGTATTATATAACAGTTAAATATCCTTTGATAAGGTTCTTTCAAAGTTCCATTACTTTTTGTGGGTGTTTTAAAAATGTCTCCATCTGTAGGAAATTGCATGGTCTGTTACTAGAAAACTAATGCTTTCTCCTGGCTTCTTGTGGATTTTTTAATTCTTTAAAGTCCAAGGGTCCAAAGTGTTTTACTATTACATTTTAAGATCTTCTCTTTTTTTGCTGGAAATCACTTTTCTTTGTTTTTAGTTTAAAAATTTAACAAATAGGTGCCTAGAAAGGGAAGGGATTTCTTTTCTTCAAAAACAGCTCCTATGTGGAACTCTACATGCTCTCAATAACCATAGTGTCTTTCAGTTCAGAAAGATTTTCTATAATTTTCCCCGATTACTTATGAATTATACATTCCAACCTTGTCTTCTTCTGGTAGCCTTACTAATTGACAGTCTGCATGCCCTCAATCTGTTTTCTAGATACACTGGTTATATTGCGTTATTAGTCTATTGAGTTTCACTACTTTTCTATTTATTTTATTTTTCTGTTGTTCAAATTCCACCAATACACAATATCTCTGATGTGCTTGGCACTACTATTTTGTAATGTTCTCTTTTACATTTCAATGGTGAACTGAAAATTCCCAGTGGCTTCTGCTCTGTAACCTACTTTATCTGAGACCATAACTGGTAACTCCTGCTTTTCTTGAATATTCAGTATCACCGATCTCTCTGCACTGAGGCCTCCCTTCCTGCCCGGAATGCCACCATCAATATTTTTAGTTCTTCTTAAATTTCAGCACATTCCTTTCTATAGCCACTAACTTCTTACCTCTTTTAATACCATAACAATTTGCTTCTATGAACCTCAGTTGTCAAGAGTGAGGCCTGTGTGGGTGGGCTTCTGTTTCCCGCAGGCTCCCCTTCCCCATCTAGTGTTGTGACACTTACTAATTATACCCAAGTTCTATTTTCCCTCTGGTTTTCATGTTGTTTTTGAAGCTGGTTTGTCTAGATTTGTTGTCATTCCTGCCTGTGTTAGCTATTTCCATTATGACTTGCTCTGCTGGCTTTTCAGAAATCTCTCTTTGAGGTCTGTTTTCTCAAATCAAGTCTTCAGAATAAAAAGGTAGTTCTGAGAAAGACAATATCACATGATCTCACTTTTTTGCGGAATCAAAAAAAAAACACATATTGACCAACAAAATAAGACCCGAAGTATCGAGGCATGAACAGACTAGCATACCTCGGGGTGGGGGTTGGGAAGAAGAGAAGAGATAAACCAAAGAACTTAAATACTCATATGCATTGCCCATGGACACAGGGGCAATAGGGGGGTGAAGACCTGGGGTGGGTAAGGGCTGTCAATCAGAGGTACATCCAATCACAAGTATTTGAAAGTGTCTGCTACGATTACGGTCTTATGTTAACTAAACATATTCAGAAGTCTGAATTCTCTCAAAAATAAATTTAAACTGACATAATGTAGCATCAATCTACTAATTTGTAAATTTTCACTCTACTCTAACAAATCTGAAAACATAAGAATCTGTCCTTACCCCTGAATATCATGAATCCAAAATAAGAATGAAGTAAAAAGAAAACTTATCATTATAGGTCATTATAGATGAACTAGAGGCCCGGTGCACGAAATTCGTGTACGGGGGTGGGGGGGGTGGGGGGGGAGGGGATGTCCCTCAGCCCAGCCTGCACCCTCTCCAATCTGGAACCCCTCGAGGGATGTCCAACTGCCTGTTTAGGCCCAATCCCGGTCACAATCCAGGACTGCTGGCTCCCAACTGCTCACTTGCCTGCCTTCCTGATTGCCCCTAACTGCTTCTATCTGCCAGCCTGATAACCTCCTAACCACTCCCCTGCCAGCCTGATTGCCCCTAACTGCCCTTCCATGCAGGCCTGGCCACCCCTAACTGCCCTCCCCCGCAGGCCTGGGTCCCTCCCAACTGCCCTTCCCTGCAGGCCTGGGTGCCCCCAATTTCCCTCCTCTGCCGGCCTGGTCACCCCTAACTGCCCTCCCCTGCAGGCCTGATCGCCCACAACTGCCCTTCCTTGCAGGCCTGGTCCCTCCCAACTGCCCTCCCCTGCTTGCCATCTTGTGGCAGCCATCTTATGTCCACATGGGGGCAGCCATCTTTGACTACATGGGGGCAGCCATCTTGTGTGGTGGAATGATGGTCAATTTGCATATTACTCTTTTATTAGATAGGCTAGAGGCCTGGTGCATGGGTGGGGGCCGGCTGGTTTGCCCTAAAGGGTGTCCTGGATCAGGGTGGGGGTTCACTTGGGGTGTGGGGCGGCCTGGGCCAGGGGCCTGTGGTGGTTTGCAGGCCAACCATGCCCCCCGGCGACCCAAGCAGAGGCCCTGGTATCTGGGATTTATTTATCTTCTATAATTGAAACTTTGTAGCCTTGAGAGGAGGCCAGGGCAGGCCAGGGCTGCGGGAAGCTTGGCTTCCTCCATCGCCGGGGGCAACTCAAGCCTCCTGCTCTCTCCAGCTCCGTGGCTGCCACCATTTTAGTTGGGATTTATTTATCTTCTATAATTGAAACTTTGTAGCCTTGAGCGGAGGCCAGGGCCAGCCACAGCGGGCGGGAAGCTTGGCTTTCTCCATTGCTGGGGAAACCCAAGCCTCCTGCTCCCTCAGTGGCCGCAGCCATCTTGGTTGGGTTAATTAGCATACTTGTTCCTGATTGGCTGCTGGGCATGGCTTGTGGGTATAGTGGAGGTATGGTCAATTTGCATGTTTCTCTTTTATTAGTGTAGACTAGAGGCCTGATGTACCAAGATTCGTGCAAGAATGGGCCTTCCTTCCCCTGACTGCCGGCACCGCCATCACTCTGGCCGGAGCCGCCTTTTCGCTCCAACCCGGAGCCGCCTTTCTGCCTTCCCATGTTGCCCAGAGGCCCGGAGCGGCTGGGGTGATGCGGAACGCCCGTGTTGTCGCCATGGCAATGATGGAAGCATCCCGCCCCACCCCCGGCCGCTCGGCACCTGCATATGCAAATTAAACTGCCATCTTTGCTGGATTATTTTGCATACTCACTCCTGATTGGCTGGTGGGCGTCACGAAGGTACGGTCAATTTGCATCTTACTCTTTTATTAGTGTAGATGGCATTTTTAAAAGACTGAGATAGAATTCATAGACCATAAAAATCACCTAGTTAAAGTGTACATTTTGGTGTCTTTTAGTAAGTTCACCAGGTTGTACAATTGTCATCACTATCCAATTCAAGAATATTTTCATCACCTTAAAAAGAAATCCTGTAGCCATTAGCAGTCACTCCCCACAACTCCTGGCAACCAACAAGCTACTTCCCGTCTCTATGGATTTGCCTATTCTGGACATTTCATATAAATGGAATTTCACAATGTGGCTTTTTGTATCTGGCTTCTTCCTTTCACATAGCACGTTTTCAAGATTCACCCATGTTATAACATGTACCAGTAATTCATTCATTTTATGGTACAGAGACATCTCACTTTGATTATACATGATGGCATCTTTAAATATATTTTTGCTACCTATGTTAATTAGACCTCAGAATTACTCAATACTCAGTGCAACACACACTGTATTTGTTCACACATTGATCTCTTGGCCCACAGATTATCAATATTTTACTTTCTGTCAATTTATAAATCATCGCATACACTATCATCTTCCTTGTATTGTATTTCAGTACTTTGTAAATACTGCTTGGGCTTTCCACCTAACACCCCTTTTATAGAAATTCCCCATCCTTTCCAACTTCTATATAATTAATGTAACCTTGCTCCTGTATGCATGTGATTGGTCCAGGAATAAGCTCCTGATTCAAGCTGGATAAATTAGGCCCTTCATTGGGAATGTGGAATTGGGGTTAAGATTCAGTTTCCAACTAGCTGCTCTTTTGATTGCAGGAACTGCAATCTCAGGGGCTTTTCTATTACCATTGTCTGCCATGTAGACTAAGAAACCAAAAAAACTAGTCTGCAAGAAGACAAGAAAGAATTAGAGACAAAGAGAGCGAGAATAGCAGAGGTAAGGGACTGAGCCAGAACTGCTGGGTTCCCTATGTGCTCCAGTCCCAGACTGCAGGCCATTCCTAGGGCTCAGTGGCATCCCTGCCCTTGGATTCCATGGAACATCCTATATCTTATCATAAATCTCCTTTATTGTATAAGTTAGTTAAGGAGGTTTCTGTAATTTCTAGCCAAGGGATCTATTGTAATCATCTACCCAATAGGATTTTAAGCTTTTTATTAGCAAAGGCTCAACATCCACAGCACCCATTACAGCGACTCAAACACATACTTATTTAAATAATCACCCTTGGAATAATTTGAAAAAGTTTTCTATAAAAAAATACTCAAAACATTCTTAGATGACTATGAACAAAAAAATTAGAAAAGCTATATTATTGTTACATCAAATCAATGTATCTTTGCACGCATTTTGCAAAAAAAAAAAAAAAAAAAAATCATATAATTTCCTCAGAAACCAAATTGTCTTTTTGTATAACACCACTACATGCCCATTTGCACTTGCTTGGTAAATGTTTCAAAATCTTTAAAAGGCAGTGCTATATTTTCCTAAGATTTGAAGTTCCTGGAGAACAAGTAATCTCTATTTGCTTTCAAGCAAACACGCACAGAACCTTCTAAATATTCAGCGTAGTGACATAATGAGTAGCTGACCTCCCTGCATTCATTTTCTCCGCCTGTAAACAAGCTATACTGTCAAGCACTAATAATTCCCATAAGGATAACTCATCTTTAAATACTATGCACATGTAATTATTGTACAATGTAAGTTGGGGGGACAGTATAACACTCCTCAAGCAACAACACAGGAAGTATAGTTTTACTAAGCCTCCTTTGTTGCCCCAGGCTGAGGAGTCTCCTGAAATCACTGCTAATTCTCTGCATATTCCTGGGAATCTTCACTTCATTATGCAGAGTTCTTTTCCCAAAAATCAAACCCAGGATTTGCCACCTATTTGCTTCTCAGTGGGAATAACAGAGGTGAAAACAAAAATACAAATTATTTCCTTAAATCCCTGTTTAAAATTCAATAGGGATAGCCCTGGATTAATCCTTCAAAGTCTAAGATTTGATTCCTGAGTGGATTTTGTATCACACTATTTAATGTCACCACCTTTCCTAAGATATACTTACATTTTTAAAATAATATCTCCAATATTATAAAGTCTTACAGAGATAGAATCTCCTTTAAATTATTAAAGTATTCCAACTTTTTTTTTTTTAATCCTCACCCAAGGATATATATTTATTGACTTTAGAGCAAGGAAGGTAAAAGGAGGGAGAGAGAGAAACTTCACATGTACCCTGACTAGGGATCGAAACCGAAAACCTGGGTATGTACCCTGACTGGGAATCGAACCCATGACTTTTCAGTGTACAGGACAACAATCCAACCAACTGAGCCACACTGGCCAAGGCAAAGTATTCCAACTTCTTACTGTATTAAGGACTGAGTCAGTTTCTTATGGTTTTGATCCCAAATTTGCTTCTTTATAGCCTGACAATATTATATTGACCAAAGCTCTGGAAGACAAAGCACTACTCAATTACTATTGCCCCCTTCCAAGAAAATTCAAGACTCTAAGTTCAAAAAATGGCCCACACTAGGATATGCTGGTTTCCCCAGACTCAAACTATTTGGGCAGGGAGGAGCTTTGGGAATCTACTTTAACCTAATTATTTTACAAATGAGAAAATGGGATGAACAAGAGGTAAATGACGTGCCCAAATTCACAGAGTAAGTAGGTAAAACCAGCATCCTTAGAATACGGGCACTCCGACTCCAGTTGGAACTCATTTCATCATACCATCTACCAAAAATGTGTAAGTATAGACAGTATTGAAATCTCTCTGCCTCCTGAGAGGAAAGAACAAAAACTACAGTTTTCTGCTTACAAATGAGAGGGTGAGAGGTTGAGGTATCACATCTTATTTCATGGAAGTAAATGTTTTCTTAAATATCCTTCCAAATGTTATAATGGGCTTGCCCTGTAGGCTAAGTAAAATGAAATGAAATACCAGATCTCTTCAAACAGGTTTTTCACCATAATAAACTTCTGGTAGCTATTGACTTTGTGTGCCCAAAGCTATCCTCATTTCCCCTTTCATAGGCCTGCCTAATCACTGGCAAGAGCGACTGGTCTAAGCAAGGCCAACCAGAATCCTTTCCTAGAACTGTGACACAGATGCTGTGAAAATAAACCCCCTCCCTGTTTCCTACCATTTGGAGAAGGCAGTGTGCAGTAGGAGAGTCTAAGACCAACATTCAACGAGAAATAGAGATACGCAGAGAGAGAGAGAGATGGGAAGAATGTGGCAACATCAAATCCTTGGTTCTCACTGCTGAGCTGGTTCCTTTGATTTTTGTAAGTTAAACTTGTATCTTTATCAACCACAGAAACTGGTAAATTCCTTTTTTGCTTAAAATACTTTGAATTGGGTTTCTGTCACTTGCAGCTTCAAAATCCTATACTGACCCCACGTGACAGGATTGGAGATACATTATTTTTAATACAGGAAAATAAGCGTTTGTTAAAAATTTTTTTACATTGGATGACTTTAAACAGGTTCTACTATTTCTTACATCTACCACTCCCCACATTCTACACCCAACAATTTCCTGCTTCCATTACATGCCTGCCCCTGAAAGTATCTGAGTTTGCTAACACTTCCCTCAGATGTCCCTAGAAGCTTAAAAAAAACCCCAGTATAAGCTTGTTTCATTTGACTTCCAACAGAAGTAGAAAGTAAAATAGATTCCAGGTAATACAAGTTAAATGAGATTGTACTTTATCTAGACTATGGTCTAGGAATCACCATTATAGTACACTACTAGAGGCCCGGTGCATGAAATTCGTGCACAGAGGGGGGTTGTCCCTCAGCCCAGCCTGTACCCTCTCCAATATGGGACCCCTCAAGGGATGTCCGACTGCCCGTTTAGGCCCGATCCCAGTGGGATCGGGCCTAAACGGGCAGTCAGACATCCCTCTCACAATCCAGGACTGCTGGCTCCCAACTGCTTGCCTGCCTGCCTTCCTGATTGCCCCTAACCGCTTCAGCCTCCCAGCCTGATCACCCCCTAACCACTCTGCTGCCAGCCTGGTTGCCCCCAACTTCCCTCCTCTGCCGGCCTGGTCACCCCTAACTGCCCTCTCCTGCAGGGTTGATCACCTCCAACTGCCCTCCCTTGCAGGCCTGGTCCTTCTCAACTGCCCTCCCTTGCAGGCTGGGTGCCTCCCAACTGCCCTCTCCTGCTGGCCATCTTGTGGTGGCCATCTTGTGTCCACATGTGGGCAGGATCTTTGACCACATGGGGGCAACTATATTGTGTGTTGCAGTGATGATCAATCTGCAGATTACTCTTTTATTAGATAGGATAGAGGCCTGGTACAGGGGTGGGGGCCAGCTGGTTTGCCCTGAAGGGTGTCCCGGATCAGGTGGGGGTTCCCTTGGGGCGTGGGGCGGCCTGAGCGAGGGGCCTGTGGTGGTTTACAGGCCAGTCACGCCCCCTGGCAACCCAAGCAGAGGCCCTGGTATCTGGAATTTATTTTCCTTCTACAATTGAAACTTTGTAGCCTGGAGCGAAGCCAGCCATTTGTGTTGGGGTTATAATTGAAACTTTGGGGCTCCGGCAGCCATTTGTGTTGGGGTTATAATTGAAACTTTGTTGCCTTAAGCCCGTGGGCCCAGGCAGGGTATGCGGAAAGCTTTGCTTCCCCTGTTGCCGGCAGCAACCCTGGCCTGCTCTCTCAAGCTCCGTTCTGCCGCCATTTGTTTGAATTTGTTTACCTTCTATAATTGAAACTTTGTAGCTTGAGTGGAGGCTTAGGCCTGGCAAGGGCAGGCAGAAAGCTTGGCTTCCTCTGTTACCTAGGAAACCTTGTTCTCTGTGGCTGTAGCCATCTTGGTTTGGGTTAATTTGCATGCTCGCTCTGATTGGATGGTGGGCGTGGCTTGTGGGCATGGCTTGTGGGTGTGTCAGAGGTATGGTCAATTTGCATATTTGTCTATTATTAGTTAGGATAAGGCAAGTCTTCAAAATTTAAAGCAAATCCAACAGATATGGCTATTTCACTATAATTTAGTAGCATGTTTTTTCTTTTATAAGAATAGAAATCAACAACAACAACAAATCTCAGGACCTACCTCCAATAAGGCTCCAGTTTGGAAGAATTTCAAAGGCTTTTCAATGGAATAATAAAGGCTATGATAGCTACCCTTAGCCAGGTATGCTCTCACCAGACCAACTGCTATAACAAGCCATCTAAGAAAAAGAGAAAAAAGAGCAATCAGAAAAAAATAAATAAAGGTAATTAGGATTTAAGGCAATAGGAAGATGTGGTAACAACAGATATTGCTAGAGGTGACTTCAAGAATCAGTGTCCTGGGTTTATCAACTATACTTCTCTAATGCCAATTGTGCGTTTTATCAACTATAACTCTTAAATGCCAACGGAAATGTTGCAGCATACCAAGAGTGCTCTGCAAAAGCACAGTGGCACCTCACCCATCTGGAGCTCAGCTTTTTTGCAACCTTGCCTGTTGAGAACAAGGCCAAAATGAAGGGAATAAGCTAAATTAGTCCCTGAGCAGTCAAAGTAAGTGCCAAAGAGTCTAAGACAAGAGGGGAAAAAAGTGTTAAAGGAAAAATTTAAATGGATTGTGTAGTAATAATGGGTGGGGAAAAGATGTTTTAAGTCATTTTTACAAGTATCTCACTGGAACATATCCATATTTTAAAATCTATCCTTTTTAAATTGCAAATAAAATAAGGATATGTTAAATATTTTTAAAGAATAAAAGGGTTTTTTTAATTTGAATTTCCCAAAATCAATTCATTGAAGAAATCCAAATCAATACCAAAAGCAAAACAGGAAAGCACTTAGGTGTAACTGTAAATGTTACATTTCTGTTCTGCTGTCCTTTTCAAAAAAATAAATTTCTCAGGCCCAGAAATTTTTTTCATTTAAGTTCCATAATAAAATGAAAAGACCTTTATTAAGGTATGTGTCCTTGAAGGCAGTAATAGATTTACCTTTATATGTAAAATCTCAACTATGTGTTGCAGTATTGTATGTTATTTCTACAAAATGTCATACAAAGACATCAAAAGTCTGTAAAAGAAAAAAAATGAACTCCTTAATGGTGTCATGCTGTACCTAACGAAAAAAGCTTACCATACTCTCACAGTTCTAATTTCTCTTCCTAGATATCACTCCTTACGCTCCATCCCCTTCTCTACACTCACTGCCCAGGAATAATGACTTAATTTCTTCTTCCCCAATGTACCTTAAAATCCCTCTCCAGGTCCAATGTTCTCATCAATGCCCTTGGCTAAGGCAAGGATTTTACATATAAATATAAATACACAGAGTTCTGAATAGTCTTAAAATCACTGTGACCATTTATGTGACAAAGAAAACTTGCATCTGTAATATTTCTTCATTGGCCTGTGTGTTCTAGATCCAGATCTATCACAAACTAGTTCAGTGACCTCAAGCAAGTCAAGCAAGTCACAACTTCTCTGAGCCCAGGTTGCAACACTGGCCATTTCTAATACTAGCAATAAAGCCCATGATCTTCCCAAGATGTTAATATGTTAATACGACATTAGCATTTGTGTTTAAAAATGGGCGTGGGGGAGGGGGGAAATACATGTACATTTTTACTTATATCAGCAGGTGAAGGATACACAGAGTAAGCTGCTCCCAGGGAGGGGGTCTGGGTGGAAGGGAAGGCTGAGAGGGGAGATTTTCACTGTATGCGCTGTATATAGGGTGTCCAAAAATGTATACGTACACTTTGAATAATTATAAAAGCAGTGTTTACTAAAATACATTTCATTTTCAAAATTGAGCTATCAGCTGTTAGTGTGCATACTTTATTTGGGACACTGTATATTTTAAATTTTGCACACACACCCCCCATTGCAAAAATAAATAAAAATGGATGTTCACTATACAGTTCTTTCAAGTTTCCTGTATGTTTGAAAATTTCATAATAAAAAGGTTAAGGAAAATGTTTTACATATGAATCAAATTTAAAAATATGTAACCAATAGCCTGATCCTGTGATCCATCTCACCAAAAATCTTGGGATCAAAGACTTGGAGGAACCTGGGAGAGCCCAACTCTTTAGTTTTTGCAGGTGAACAAAACGGAGGCCAAGAGAAATAAAGTAATTTATCCAAGGTTGCACAACTAGTTAGTGTCAGAACTAGAACCAAACCGTCGCCGTGACAGGAATGGACCGACACGAGGGAGAAAGGAGAGGAAGTAAACCGTTCGGTGGGTCTGTTCCCCGCCTCCCCAGCAGCTCTGCCTTCCGCCTCCAGCGCCTTCCCCACCCCAATCCAGCCTGCAGAGGTCTGCACGCGTCTAAAGCACAGCTGTGCTCCCGTCACAGGTCAAAAAACTTTGAAAGCTTTCCCATTCTTTCAGATGACAGAGGGCTCAGCCTGGGTTTTGAAAACAGCCGCCTAAAGATAGGGGGTCACTCCGCAGCCACAGCTCTCTCCACCCCCTCGGGGGAAACAGCTCGCCGTCCGCGCCTGGCCGCCCGGGCTCTCGGCGCCGCAGGGTCGCCCTGCACACCGCCCCCCACACCTGGAGGTGACCAGCCCACCGGGCCTCCGAGGCCCTCGGACCTGCGCCCGGGCAGCCTGCCCCGCGCCCCGTGGGGGCCCCGAACTCCAGCTCGGGGCGGCGCACCCGCTGCCTGGGAACTCGCTGGGCCCCCGCCCAGGCGGAAGTCGGGGCAGCGCCGGGCCGTGGAGCGCTCGGCAGTCCCCGGCGCCCAGGTGCCGGGTCCCGGGCCGCCAGGCTGCGCTGTGCACGGTGGGCCGGGCCCCGCCGCTCCGCCCGCCGCAGAGCCCCTCGCCGGCCGGGCTCGCTCCCCGCCTCCCCGAGCCCCAGCCTCACCCCGCCGTCATCACCACATTGTAGATGACCAGGTACGCCGTGGCCAAAGGCCCCGGGCCCCTCTTCTTCCGCGCGCCGCTGGCCTCGCCGGCCCCGGCCCGGGCCCCGCCGCCGCCCCCATTCCCCTTGGTCGCTGCAGTCGCCGCCGCTGCCGCCATGTCAAGTGCCCGGAGCTCGCTCTCAGCGAGAGCACCACCGCCCGCCCGGACTCGGCCCAGCGAGGAGGCGGTGGGAGGGGCGGGGGGCGGGGCCGAGGCCGCGGGGCGGGGCCAGGGACCGCGCCCACGGCGGCCGCCATCTTGGAGGAGGGCAAAGACGCTCCAGCGCTCCCTGCCCACCGGTTCGCCTCCATCGCCACCGCCATCTTGGATCAGGGCAATCACCGCCTCTTTCCCGCGCCCGCTGGTAACCTCGGGCGCCATCTTGGGTTAGGTCCCCGTCGCCTCCGGCCGCCCTGGTCAGTGCTCGTTGTTTCTGCCATCGGGATGCTCTGTCTTCTCTGCCTGTTCTCTCATCCGTAACTTCCGCCTACATGTTGGATCCAGAAAATGATGCTTTCGTTCTGCCTTCTTACCTTGACTTCTCCCAGCGACCCGATCTTCACTTCTATGTAGCCATGGAAGAGCCTGCCATATAGAGTCAGGAGGCTGGCCGGGAATAGGGCCTCTGCCAGGTGCTCTCCGCCCCTGAAGCGGTAGCCAGTGGAAGATTGTGTCCTAAGGTGTCTTCCCTACCTTTGGGGTTTAAGTTGCAGCAGAGGATGTCAGCGAGAAGTGGGCTCCTCCCTCCTGTCCGGTTAAAGTCACCGTGTGGCCTCGGATCCGTGAGGTCCGCGAGGGCCTGCAGAGCGCCCAAGTGCCTCCTCCAGCCCCAAGGCGCCTGGGCTCCCGGTGGCCGAGCTGCGAGGCCGACGGCCCGGTGGTCGGGAGGGCGAGGTGTGGAGTGGAGCCCGAATTTTCACACCCGCAGCGGCCCCAAACGGAGGGATGCTGGCTCGCATGGAAAACCTGCCTGCGAGGGAAACCTGACTGACGGCTGGTGCAAACTGCATCAACCAGTTGGCCCCAATGTCCATCCACCGCTTTGTCTCAGGGTTTTAAACATTTGTCAAAGTCCCCGACCATCCATTTTCACACACCCAACCATCTCTTTAAACGGATGAATGCGTCTGTGGTGATATAAACTATTTATTTCAGCAAGGATTTATGGAGTGTCTGGGAGGTGGCCCTGGGGTTCGTGGCACTCAATGAAAGAGGCAAGTCCGGGGTCTCCCTGAGATGATGCAGAGGGAGCTAGGTGGATGTATTGGGTGTGAAAAGTGATACCAGGAAGTGACTGCCGTAATCCACGGCATAGTGGTAGTGATTGAGGTGATGAAAACAGAACTGAATTCTGGACATATTTTAGACGTAGAGATGATAAGGTTTGTGAATACATTAGCTGTGGGGTGTGACAAAGAGACATTGTGAACAACTTGGAAGAATTGAGTTGTAGAAGAAAAGGTTTTGAAGAGAGAAATCGGGATTTTTGTTTTATATATTAAGTTTGAAGTCTTTATTAGACATCAAAGGGAAGAAGTTGCATGGACAATTAGATTTAGACATTGAGGTTCAAGGGAGAAGAGATGGAGATTTGAGACTCACCAGGGGATGGTGGTATTTAGAGCCACAAGACATCTAGAGATTGAGACACAGGCACTAAACAATTGTGGGGGTCTCATCCGCTAAGGCCCTACAGATTGTGTAGAGATCCTGTTGCCTTATTTTCCTGACTTTGTTTTTTTTTTTATGATGTTAATCCTCACCCAAGGATATTTTCCAATGATTTTTTTTAGAGAGAGTGAAAGGGAGGGCGAGAAACACAGAGAGAGAAACATTGATGTGAGAGAGAAACATTGATGTGAGAGAGACACATTGATTCTGTCAATCGGTTGTCTCCTTCACCAGAATAGAACCCACGGCCCAGTCTACAGGCCAGCACTCAGTCCACTAAGCCAAATAGGCTAGGGCCTTCCTAACTTCTTTAAAGAGCAAGTGTGTGTGTGTGGGGGGGGGGGGGGGGGGGGGAACCAAGATGGCGGCATAAGGTAAACACCTGTATATGCTGCCTCTCACAACCACACTAAAACTAAAACTAAAAGACAAAACGGCTATCACCCAGAACCACAGGAAAGCTGGCTGAGAAGAAGTTCTACAACTAGAAGGAAAGAAAAAAGCGCATTGAGACCGGATAGGAGGTTCAGAGGAGTGGAAAAGCAGAGGTATGGAGGCACGTGAATCGGGCTGGTGACTGGGTGCACTGTTTTTTCCAATTGGAAGGGAGATACAAGCTCCCAACTGCTCTGAACTCTAGTTTCCAGTGAGACTCTGGGGACCCAAAGTCCTACGGGGAGAAACTGGACTGTCTGGCATTGGGTAGGAAAGTGAGGGTGGCTTTCTCACAGAGGTGCTCGCAGGAATCATTATTTACTGTGCTGGGACGCGGAAACGTGGAGATGCAGAGACGGCTGACTGGCAGCCATCACTGTTGCCACACCCTGGTGATTCCCTGAGACCCCGCCCCACCCAATTTACAAACCCACCCTAACTGTGTGCAGCAGCTTTTGCATATGAATGGCCTGCCCTTTCGCAGCTTAACCTAACAAACTGCAGCTGGGTCAGACAGCTCCAAAACTTCCAAACCCCAAACAAAGAGGAGAAATCTGCAGATCTTGTTATAGCTCCTGCTGGGTGGCCTCAGGCAGTAGCTGACTTGCACCCCATTGGAGATCAGGAGCCAGTGTACCTAGTGGTCAGTGTGAGACGACACCAGATTTCAACTCCTCACATACATAAGTGACACACTCAAGAGGCAGACTCAGTGAGCACCAAAGCCCCACTGAAACAAGTTCTGCCCCATAAGGGTATCTCCAGCACAGCAGTTCTTCCATTATAGACACAGCTGATCCTCACTGCCAATTGGCCTGGAGATCAATTCCTCCCAGTGTACCAACAGCAATCAAGGCTTAACTACAACAAGACTGTGCACCCAGCCCACAAAGGGGTGCACCAAGAGTGTTCACCTCAGGTGATTGGGGAGCTGAGCCACTGGGCCCTATAGGTCACCTACCACACAAAGCCACTCCATCAACACAGGGAAGCAGCCATAATGTGGAGACAAACATGTCACGAATTAAAGAAATGGAGGAAAGCAAACTACTGGATATAGAGTTCAAAACCACAGTTATAAGGTTACTCAAGAATTTTCTAGAAACCGTCCAGAAACTTAGTGAGACCTCCAAGGAACTTAGTGAGACCTTCAAGGATCTTAATGAGAATGCCAAAAAAATGGAAAAGGACCAGTCAGAAATTAAGCATACACTGTCTGAAATAAAGAATAATATACAGAAATCCAACAGTAGACTAGAGGACCCCAAGAATCAAACCAAAGAATTGAAATATGAGGAGGCAAAAAACACCCAACCAGAGAAACAAAAAGAAAAAAAGAATCCAAAAATATGAAGATAGTGTAAGGAGCCTCTGAGACAACTTCAAGCGTACCAACATCTGAATTATGGAGGTACCAGAAGAAGAAAGAGAGCAAAATATTGAAAACCTATTAGAAGAAATAATAACAGAAAACTTACCCTACCTGGTGAAAGAAATAGACTTACAAGTCCAGGAAGTGCAGAGAACCCCAAACAAAAGGAATCCAAAGAGGACCACACCAAGACACATCATAATTAAAATGCCAAGAGCAAAAGATATAGAATATTAAAAGCAGCAAGAGAAAAACAGTTAGTTACCTACAAGGGAGTACCCATACGACTGTCAGCTGATTTCTCAACAGGAACTATGGAGGCCAGAAGGGAGTGGCAAGAAATATTCAAAGTGATGAATAGCAAGGACCTACAACCAAGATTACGCTACCCAGCAAAGCTATCATTCAGAATTGAAGGTCAGATAAAGAGCTTCACAGATAAGAAAAAGCTAAAGGAGTTCATCACCATCAAACTAGGATTATATGAAATGCTGAAGGGTATTCTTTAAGAAGAGGAAGAAGAAGAAAAAGGTAAAGATAAAAATTATGAACAACAAAGTGACAACAAATACGTATCTATCAACAAGTGGATCTAAAAAATCAAGTTAATAAAAAATCTGATGAACAGAATAAACTGGTGAATATAATAGAATCAGGGGCATAGAAAGGGAGTGGACTGACAATTCTCGGGGGGAGGGGTGTGAGGAATGTGGGAAGAGATTGGACAAAAATCTTACACCTATGGATGAGGACAGTGGCGGGGGGGGTAAGGGAATGCAGGGTGGGTGGGCGTGGAATCAGGTAGAAGGGAGCTATAGGGGGAAAAAAGAGGAACATCTGTAATCTGAACAATAAAGATTTATTTTTTTAAAAAAAGAACAAGTGGGGGTACTCAAATTGCAGGCAGTGATCAGTGGGAGGTGGAAATTGCAAAGGAAATAAAGAAGTCATTTTACAGAACAAATAATCATTTATCTAAAAGCTTCTTTGATTCATTAAACTGAATCATTTTTCCTTTCAATATAAACTGAAAAAGGAGGTAAAATTCTGTCAGTTGGAAATCAACTTAAAATTCAGTGTAGCCCTGCCACAGTGGCTCAGTTGATTGGAATGTTGTCCTGTACTTCAAAAGTTTGCAGGTTTGATTCCCAGTCAGGACACACACCTAGGCTGCGGGTTTGATCCTGGGTTAGAGCACATATGGAAGGCAACCAATTGATGTTTCTTTCTCACATTGCTCTCTCCCTTCCTCTCTTAAAAAAAAGAATTTAGAACATGAAAAAATATTTAGTATAAAAGCTCATCACAGTTTGTTACAATATCAAACTGTTGGAAACAATCTAAATGTTCAGTAGTAGTACAGACAGGTTAAATTATGATAAGACTTAAAACAGGATACTATTCAGACATTAAAATGATTTTGCAGAAACTTACTTTCAAATGATTCAGCAAAAAGAATATATGTGTAACAGACAACACATGAATAAGGGAGAAATTGTGAACAAAGAGGAAATGTGGCAAAATGATGTGATGAACTTAGAAACTATGAAAGGTCTGAGATTTTTACTTTACTTGCAAGCTAACAAGTTATCCTCCCCCATCCCTCCCCCCTCCCCACACACAAACATTTTTTTGGCAGCAGGGTCCAGATTTTTGTCCCCGGAGATCACAGCTGCCAATTCTTGTAGCTTTCCTTCTGAAGAACAGCCTCGGGGTGTTCTCTCCATCCCACCCAAGTGCCAGCTGCCTGTGATGGGGGAGCTGGCTTCTGCACTCAGGCCTCTCAATCAGGAACTGTCCTCTTCTTTTGAACATCGTGGGAGATGGATGAGCTCAGGCCAGGGCTGACTGAGGTGGGTGGAGTGTGGAGTTTCCCAGGAAGGGAAGCAGGGCACGGCTGGAGCCTTCAGGGTGCAATTTTGTCTCGTGAATATAGTGTGTGTGTGTAAGTCTGGGTCATGGCAAAAGCAGCTGCCAGAGCAACATCTTATGTTGGTTTCTAAGCTTCATATACAGGGTAATATAGCAGACGGGTTACATTACAACAGAGGAACCCTGAAATTAGGAAACTTTGATCTTATAAATGACTGTTAGTAACTTGCCTATCCCCCCTTTATTCTCCAACTAGAGGCCCAGGGAGGGAAATATGTCTAAGCTTTACTACCCTGGAATAGCTCTGTAGGGTAGGAAGAAACCTTTTCCGCTATCTTCTTTGGTAGCTGGGGCCCTGCAAATTGAAGTGACAAAACAGAGATTAATAGGAGAGTAAGTTTGAGTTCAAATGCATTCTGGGGGGACAAGAGAGTCACAGGAATGAAGGAAAAGCTCCAAGGAGGTGGTCATACCCAGAGGCTTGTATATCATTTTAATAAAGAGCAATAAATTGATCAATAAATGACAAGACAAAGGAAAGGGGGTTTAGGTTTTTACGGGTAGTAAATTGTGGGAAGATAAATATATGGAGAAAACTAATGGGAGATAAGGGTTATTTTTCAGTAAAGTTTGTGATGTCTGGGTGGCCTCTCTGGGCTGGGAAGTTTGGCGTCATGTCTGGTGATTACAAGTTGTTCTGTTCTTCCTGGTATGAGAGAGAGATGGGGAACACACAAAGGGAAATTTATGTCCTGCTTTTAGGCAAATAGGGGGAGGATAGAGAGCTTTTTCTGCATCTGCTGTTTCTCAGTTGCCTTCAGCGCTTAAAATAGTCCTTATGCCAAAGTGGCATATTTTGGGGTGGCACATTCTGATTCCCTTCAACTCCTTATACAAACATTCTTGAATTGGTTTTAAATGCTTTCGATCAGAGACCTGAACTGTGTGGAAAGATGTTCAGAGGGAATCATCTCCCAACAGTAGTTCTACATGAAGGGTGTAAGGGTCTTTATTGATATGTTCTATCAAACTTTCCCTAAGTTTGAAAAAATTTTAAATAAAATATCGGGGAAACAATAATCCAGAGATATATTAGACATGGAAATTTTTAGAATATATTAAGTAGAAGAGTGGGTTATTCATGGTGTATAGTAAGACCTTGATTTTATAATAGTTAGGTAATCATGTGTATAACTACAGCGAAAAAATCTGGAAGGGGTTTTATATTATTAGTGTTTATCTTTGGTTGAGTAAGAGCATCAGGGTTTTATTATTATTATTATTATTAATGTTCTTTTAGCCTATATGTATTTTTCTTTTTCTCCTATGAGTGGTTTTGTGAGTAAAATTTTTTATTTAACTTTATAAAAACTAGAATCCCTTTCTATCTTCTAGTGGGAATAGATATCAGTGACTCTCCCCCCGAATCTTGGATATACTTAAACAGCCCTAAAAAGCGGGGAGGCAAGAGGGTGAGAGAAAGAGAAAGAAAGCATAGGGGGAGTAAAGAGAAGAGACCTAGGAGAAGAGACAGGTCTGGGAGTGAAATGCTGATCAATATAAACTCCCTTATTTACCTTCCTTACAAAATCAGTAAATTCTCTGATGTTTTTGTATGAACGGAATTTTTGGAAGCTCAGAGAAAAGGAAGAGGAGACAATAGTAATATGGGTTACATTTTGGGTGTTGCCTGGGATTTTTAAACCAAAGCACACTGCCTCGATATATTTAGGATTAAATCATTACCTAGAATAGTGGTTCTCACACTCTTAAAATGTATTGAGGACTATAAAGAGCTTTTATTATTTATTTATTTATTTGTGTTAATCCTCACCCAATGATATTTTTTCCCATTAATTTTTAGAGGAAGGTGGAGAGAGAGAGAGAGAAACATCAATGTGAGAGAGACACATCGATTGGTTGTCTCCTGTACCCAGGTTGCCGGGTTTGAGCTTGCAACCGAGATACATGCCCTTGACCGGAATGGAACCCAGGGCCCTTCAGCCACAGGCCGGCACTCTAACCACTAAGCTAAACTGGCCAGGACAAGAGCTTTTATTTATGTGGGTTATAACTATTTGATAATATCCATATTTCTAATGTTTACGAGAGTTAGGATACCAAAGAATAGGTTAATTTGTAATTCCAATTTAAAGTACAAATTGTAGCATATTCTTTCTCTCTCTTGAGTACTTTTCCCCTCTTCTTCCCCCAGGTACCCTTGTCTACCTCTTTTTCCTAAAATCCAAGTTTCCTAAGTGCCTCTGTGACTCCTTTTCTATTTCCGTGACTTTCCAAATAAAGTTTCTCTTATAATTTGAAAAAATAAAAATGTATACATTGTGTAACTGATTTAGATTTGGAATTCAAAGTTTAACTCTTACTAAATTTATAAACAGTATTGGACCATTTAAAAGAAGTTAAGTTCAATCGTGTTTGTACATTTATTTATGAGACTTATTTTACTTGAGAAGGTGTTTGCTAGTGACTTTTCTTGGAAAGTTTTGTTATAATTGAAGAAATGTGTTTATTACATTTGTGAAGGCAACTTAAAAAAGTTTAAAGGAATTAATTAGAGCAAAAAATGAATATTACATCTTGGTAGGTTTATAAATCTATCAAATCAGATCTGGGAATTGAATTTAAAAGTTTAAGAACTAGGCTTTAAAATTTGCGACATTAACAGGTAAAATAGTAATTTTAAAAAAACAGAGTAGTTTCTGAATAATCTTTTATGTGCACAAAATTGCACCCAAATGCATAAAATAGCCTTATTGACAAACTTATGAGAATCAGATTGTTTTATTGAGAAATTCCTGCATATGTGAGTCATTTCTCTGGGCTAATTTTCCAAGAAAAAAAAAATCTCCCAATCTCCTGCATGTGCAGAAATAATCTGCTGCTACAGGGGTGGCTTCTCGGGTGCATAACTTATGTAGTCGCACTGAGAGAGAAATCACATTTGTTGTAATGCTCTGCTGTCACTATATTGAAATTTTTAATACTTTTTAAAACAAGAAGCCCCGTGCTCGCTTCGGCAGCACATATACTAAAATTGGAATGATACAGAGAAGATAAGCATGGCTCCTGTGCAAGGATCACACGTAAATTCGTGAAGTGCTCCATATTTAAAAAATAAAATAAAAAGTAAATAAAACAAGAAGCCCTGCATTTTCATTCTGCACTGGCCCTGCTAATTCTGTAGCCAGTCCTGCTTGGCAGTCAGAGGTCTGGCAGCCACACAGTGGGAGAGGGCTGGAGTCTCAAGGCTCTTTATGTGGCTCCCCAGCCCCCACATCTCCCACCCTCGGTTGTGCCTGTTGTCCACCAGTCCACCGCCTCTCTAGTGTAATTTTAAGAGATCCCCTTTCCTGCCAGCCTGGAGAGGGACTGTCAGAGGCCACGTGGGCTAGAGGAGAAGGTGGAGGGGGGTTGGCCTAATCCCTCTACTTTTGGCTCGTTCTGTGAGAGGACTGAGCCTGCTTTTTGAGGCTTTCTTCTCTGTGGACATTTGCAAAGTGGAAAAATTTAAACAAAATTAATTACCAATTATTCTTTTGCCAAATTTTGTCAATTCAAGTCTGCCTCTCTCATTCTGTGCTCTTGTGGGTTTATGCCTTTTGTTCCTTTAGTTTCATTTTAGTGAGGTTTTGGGAGACAGGAGATAAATGCAAGTGTCCAATCTGCCATGTATGACCACTAGTCTCAATTGTTTCCATAGAAACAACTAGTCTTTTTTTTTTTGGCACCCATTTTTGTTGGTTTATGTAATACTTAGTTAAATTATATAATTACAATTACAAGTAGAACTAGCATAAATAAATTTAAGAACAAACCCAATTGACGCTTGATAAATATACAACTCAGTTAATGGGAACAGAAGTGTGTGGGCATCAGTTAATTTATTTTACAGAGGAAATGAAAAGTGTGGTTAAGTGGGGCAAGTTGACTTAAATGGACATTTACTGAGCTTATGCTTTAATTGAATATAAGACATTCATAAAGAGGGTGCATTATTGAAAGTTGAACAATTTGGCTCCTTGGACAACCAGTTTAACTTTAAAGAAGCTTATCTGTCTTTAAAAACTCGAACAAACAAATGCTTTTCTAGGATCAGGCAGTTCTCTACACTTTGACCATGGATATTACTGATGTGTTCAGATGACCTCCTGGACTATGGACCCTTCTCTGTCCTAACTCCTAATTGTCCCATCCTACCTCTGCCTTGAGCTCCTAGTTGAATGTTTGACCTGATTTGACCTTAAAGATCTTGGTTTGAGCCCTAGGTGTTTTGGCTCAGTGGATAGAGGGTCAGCCTGCAGACTGAAGGATCCTGGGTTTGATTCCAGTCAAGGGGCACATGCCCGGGTTGCAGGCTTGACCCCCCAGTAGGGGGTGTGCAGAAGGCAGCCGATCACTGCTTCTCTCTCATCATTGATGTTTCTATCTCTCCCTTCCTCTCTGAAATAAATAAAAATATTTTTTAAAAGAAAAAAAAGATGGTTTGCATCAGTGAATTGATACCTTGCATTCCCTTTGCGGCTACCTTCATAGGCACCTGGTTCCTCCAGGCTCTCTCTTCTGTAGGGCAAAACTGACTTGCCTTCCTATTGGCTTCCTCCTTTGTAGGAAGTCAGCTTTCAGCTTCTCTGTTCTAACTCAGTTACCCCCTCACCTATGTGCTTTCCATCTTCCAAGCTTCTGATATTTTTCATCTGTCCTTGAAGGGTTTATAGCTTAAAAAAATATTATTCCCTTACTCTCCATTTAATGGAGGTTCTGAAGGGAACAGAGGTACTGCTTATCTTCAGTAGTTCATGTTTGGCCTTCTCTATGATAACTTCCCATTCTCTAAACTCATTATCTGGTTTTCTAGAAAACAGGACCCTCCATTTTTGAGCTTTCTAGACAATTTAAAAATGATATCTGTCCAGCCTTTTCCTGAGACTGCATAGCAGAGCTCTCTTTGACCTGTGGTTAATATGCAGTCAGAAAGAAGTCAATGTGAATTAGCTTTTGTAAATATCAGGGAACTTTGGGGGGTAAAGACTAAGTGCGATTAGTTTAAAGTCAAGCTTACCTGAAAAATTTCCTCTTGACTGGAAAATAAGACTCATAAGGTCAGATGAGCTTTTTTCCTTTGGGTCTGATGAAAAGTACTTAAGAGCTGGGAGTTAAAAATTTCCATTAGAACAAGAGGGCAGTTGTAGCCTTTCCTAAACTCACAGCAATTATTTTTTGTGCAATTGCATGGGCACTTTCAGTTTCAAAATCATTTATTCGGAGGTGGGTGGAATTTAAACTATTCTTTCCATCTTTCATTATATAAAAGCATTTTTTTCACATATCTCTTTTATTTCTGCAGAAGTATAACCAGTTCCTTGAGCATTATCAGAGGATGTTTGACTTATCTTAGCATCTCTGGGTACCTGAATGAATAGGGGCTTTCTATAAGGATGAGGTAGCATGCACGAGCTCATTTAATTTTTATAACAACCTGTCAGGTGGGAACTATTTGTTACTCTAATTTTATGCTGAGGAAACTGAGGCACAGGCTACACAGTTCCAATAAGAGGTACAATTGGAACTGATTCTACTTGGCTGATTAACTAGGTTAGCTAGATCCTACTCTAGTATCTTGCAGCATTTACCTTCAACGAACAGGTGAAGAGCTTTCTGGAGAGAGAGATCTGGGGCTTCAGGGACCTTACCAAATAGATTATATGACTGCTTGCTAAAAATGTTTGATTAATTTGGCCAGAGGCTATCTTTCACTGTAACATAGCCTCTGGAGCAAGGCTGTGGAGAAGCCCTATCGCTCAATCGATGTCTTGACTATTGGCAGCTACAAACGTCTGTCCAGAAGCAGCTAATAAACGTGAATGACCAAAGTGACAGGTTAATTTGTAACCTCCTTCTTTCTTAGTTATACCCAACTGGAAGAAACCTAGTCCCAGAAAGTCAGATGATGTGAGGATTTATTATATAGTTCTGTATGGTCACTATTGGGACTATAGTCTCTGACCTGAAGTCCTCCCTGCAATGTGTGAGCAGTTAGAACATGGGCAAGGACTATGGGCTAAAATTTCAAACAACCAGCAGTTAGAAATTTAATGTTGTCTCCAAGCACTATAGATCTCCTGGATATTTCCAATTCCAATGGGAAGGAAGTTATGATCAAAGCCATTGAAGTTAACATGATTGTTGCTCCAAGGATGGCCCCCCGCACCCCCTTCCTCTTGGTTCACTGTCAAGGAAATTCCATCCCAGCAACCCTGTCTCTCTCCTTCTCTGCATCTATCTCATATGTCCCCACTGGGTGCTCCCTTATCTCAAGTAAGCTCCAAGTTCCAAACACACAGGAGATTTTTGGCCTAGGCTGTTGTTTCATATCACAGGTTATCTGGTAACTGCTTGTGAATTGCAGGCCTATTTAGATTTTGTGGTGAGAAGCACAGAACTGGTAGTTTAAAATTTTCTTAAAAAGTGAAAAAATATCTCTCTTATATAAAAGGCCTGTGGGTGTCATGCCATCATGACCAAACAAGCAGTGGCTCTCGTGGCTGGTGGGGCGTGGCACGAGCTACTAGCTGCAGAGAGCTACTAGTGGCAGAGGGTGGGGTGCAAGCTACGAGCGGTGATGAGTGGGGTGGCCAGCTGAGGCGAGCGGAAGTGAGCTACTTGCACATGATTTCATGCACGCTGGGCCTCTAGTATAAATATACTAGAACAATAACCTAAGTATTGAGTTTACATTATCCAATACAATTGATGATGCTATAGACCATACTCCCTTCACAGTAATTTGAAAAGTGATATGTACAGTTAAGGTAAAATTTGTGGAGTTTTTCTTTTCCTCAGTCTATCTGGAACAGTGCTGTCTGATGGAATTATACAGAAAGTTCTAACCTGTACTGTCCAAGAAGGTAGCCACGTGTCAGGCATGTATGACTACTGAACACTTGGAATGTGGCTAGTGCAACTGAGGAACTGAATTTTAAATTTTATTTATTTTAATTAAATGGCTACTTGTGATTCATGGTTACCATATTGGTCAGAACAGACCTGGGATACAGTGAATGATCTTATAACAGCATTCTGCTGCAGCCACAAAGAACCCTAGATTCTTTGTGATTTATAAGGATAAAGGTTTACTTCTTGTTTGTGTTCTGTACCTGTTTGGGGTTGCCTGGGAGCCAGGTGGGTAAAGCAGCCACATCTCACATGTTGGCAGTCATTGTGGAGAGTTCTGTACCAGGACACAAATGCTCTGGCCCATGATGATGCACATCACTTCTGCTCACAGCTCGCTGACCAGGACCAGTCACAGGGCCCCAGTGAGCTAGGAGCAGGAGTGCAGTCCTACTGTGCCAGGCGAAGAGCCTCAGTAATGACTGCCACAGACATCAGCCTCCCTCTTAAAATACAGAGAAAGAGTTCCCAAGGGGTAAGGAAAGTAGTAGTATTTGTGTTTTCTTGAAAAGAGGAGAGTTGAGTTTCTTTAGAATTTAATTATCCTTCACATTCTGGATACTCGCTGAAGAGATTTATAAAAAGCTGGTAAAATGAGAAAAGTAAAACTCAAAAATTTTGAGAAAAAGAAAAAGAGACTTTGTATAAGTTCGAGCTGACAACAGTCAGCATGTCTTTTTAGTTATACATAGAAATACCATTTGATATGAAGCTCTGCAATGTAAGGAACAATCTGTGGATTATTCTTTATATGTTTGGGATGAAAATGGAACGGAAGAAAGTATATTAGTGATTTCTTCATAGTACAGAATATATATGATACATTTTTTCACCAGCAAGGAATAAAAAGTGCTTTTCTTTAAAAATAATAAATTCTCACTAGAAATATTTGTAGATTGTGGTTGCCTTAAAAATGGAAAAAAATATTAACTGGATGAATGGATTCTTTCTTTCCAGACCATGTGGGATCATAGAATTATCTAGTACAACATTTAATGGCATGTCTTGATTCTTTCTAGAATATTTACAATATTGTTTGGACCTCCAGACATGGGGAAGTCACCATCGGATACCTGATAACAGACTTCCTAATAAAACAAGAGGACAGTATCCTGGAAACAAATGCTTTAATATCAAGACATGGAAAGATGGCACCTGGCCGCTAATGATGAGTTGCATCAAAGTTACAAATGCAAACCAAGCCCCAGTACATAATATTAAAGATGAGGATGATTTTGCCACATGCTGGAAATGCCATGTAGATTTTAGTACTATGAGGACACTATAGATATTGGAAGTGTAACTGAACCAAACTGATGCTCGAGAAAAATTCTGAACTAAGTGTGCAAATTAGGCTACCTAGTATTTACAAGAACTAAGTCACCCTGCTCCTTAGTGAAACACAACCAGAATTGCCATTTATGCAGCACAGCATTTGTTTTCCGTTTCCAAGGTCTATCTGGGTAGTCTACAACTGGTGGCATGGGAAGAAAGAGAAGGCTGCAGAGACTGAACAAAAAGTATGCATTGTGGTATCCTTTATTTAAAAATTGTGAGCTAACTACAGTTGTAGTGTTCTCATTTGCCATTCTGATGGCATAATAAACTGGGAGAACATTAACACAATGTCAAGAAGGCATCAAAAACCTGTAAACAAACGTACACACCACACATGCACACACACAAACAATACACACACACAAGGATTATAAACACAAAGTGATGAAGACAAGCTCTGAATGCTCTAAATCAAATTAAAAACCCTTTGTTATAATAAACTGTGGCAATAGTGTGGCTATTATGAAAAATATTGTAACTGTTTAAAAAGCAAAAAGGAAAATACTGGCAATTTGAAATTAGCAGCAAAAAGCAGATAAGATAGAATGGAAGATAACATAAAACTAAGTAATAGCAAAATTCTAATGTTGATACTGTGTAGGATTGCACTGAAGTAATTTAAGATCAATTCTTGAGGAACTATTAAAAAGTCCCTTGAAATATTAAATCACTGCACTTCACAAACAGTGGACAAGAATAAAGCATTTGGAATGTTACACGCACACACACGCACACACACACACAGAGGAAATGTATTAGGCATATCAGTTTATGGTCTTTGTTTAAGACCTTCAAAAAGTTTATAAAGAAAAATTTAAGTGCTAATGTAGTGAAAGAAAGTTAAAAGTTCCTAAAGATGCAAGTCTGATGCATTTATTGGGTCTGAGAATATATTTTGAGGTTGGGGGCAAGGCATGATTGATGCACATTCAAGAAAAAAAGAAACCCATCATGGAATCTACAAGGGTAGGTAGAGTTCTCTGAGGGTGTTTAGAATGAAGGTGTTTCAAACTCAGACTTATCCTGAAGGAGATTCCAAAGTATGTAGAGTTCTACAGCTCTTCATCATCTAAAATGTTTCATAGTGGCCAATAAATAAGACTAACTTTTCAGCAAACTGGTTTTCATACAAACACAAAAATCTTTACCACACAAGCAGAGCTGATAGTCTATAACAGCACAAATATGAATCCTGCTTTCAGAAGAAAAGCACATTAGCAAGGATATTTTTCCCCACGAGTTCTTATAAAAATGTCTGAAGCTGCTAGATACCTGCAAAGAGGGGATACGTTTAGATTTCCTACTGATTTTAGAAGAAAGGAGGTTTTATTTTCCTAAGGAAGCCAGCCTTCTGTGAGCAGGGGACCTGTCTTCAGAACCTAAGTGTAATGTCCTTAGTGCTTAAACTCATGGCAAGCTCAGATCCAGAAAAACGGGCAGGCAGAAGAACAGGGGAATGAAAAGTCTGAATGTCTACAGCATAGTTTGGAATAAAATGTGCCTCATAAGTTAAAACGGCTCAAATGCTTTCAGACTGAAGGGCTGCAGCCTGGAGAAGACCCAGCTCTCTGGAGTTAGGAGCTGGGAGAGAGACCTCCGTCTCCAGGGGCCTCTGGGCTGACCTGGGACAGTGGGGCCTTATTTTTCATGAGTGTTTCAAATTTGTGACTTTGCCCAGAAAAATACTTCTTTTGGTTACTTTATCTTTAAAATCAACTGGTCGGCCAAGTTACTGGTGATTTCTCAAAATGAAATCTAGCTGTACTAGTATCTTAAGGTGCCTGCTAACTGATATTAATGCCCATCAATAACACTGCTAGGTATGAACTGCTGTTGCTAAGAACTGACCCTAAAATGACCTAACTAGGTAATCTATCACACTAGGTGCTTTTACTATCTTGAGTTTTTGAGCTTTAGAGAAATAGTTTTTGGACTAAGACCTAGAAACTGCTTCTCTCTGGCTTTGTTTCACTCTTCCTCTTCCTCTTCTTCCTCTTCTTCCCCTTCTCCTTCTCCTTCCTCCATGGTTTCCACAATGAGTTCCGCTGTGCAGGTGGCTTCTCCGAGACTGTTGACAGCCTTGCAGGTGTACTTGGCATCATCATCCCCGCACACATCGCTAATGATTAAAGAGCAGTTCCCATCCTCATCGTAGTCTATCTGGAAGTGGCGGGACTCCCTGATGGACTGGTCGTCTTTGAACCAGACGACTTCAGGGTCTGGGTATCCTGCATCACAGGGAGGGAACACAGGTAGCAAAAACTGTCATTTAAAATTTCTATCAGTTCATGAAGGAACTCTCAAGCTACTAATGCAGTAATGGAAAAAAACGACGACGTTGCCTTTTAGCAGCTGCTTTGATATTGACATTTGAACCGAACTGTATTGTAAATACTAATATATGAAACCCTGCGTGAGGTGTTTCACAGTCATCCCCTTTCCCATCCATGTGGGCCTGGCCCCCCGCCTCCCACCACACACACACACACCTCTACACAGACGCAGAGTGCTACCTGGAACACCGGCCCACCTCCAGGGACACGCCCAGAGCCAGTTATCTTCTGGGATGAAATGAAAAGTTTTCATCTTGTATAAAAGTTGGACTTAAATACATTTAATAAAAATGAAGATTCAGAACAAATGGGTGCGAGGGGCCTTTTGGGGGTGATGGAAAGGCTCTAAAATTGGACTATGGTGGTGATTGCACAACTCCATAAATTCACTAAAACAACTGAATTGTACACTTAATACGGGTAAACTATCTGGTGTGTAAGTTACAACTCAAAGCTATAACAGCTTCATAAAACGCAAGTTAGAGGAGCTAGTAATACTGCTAAGGAAAAGAAAGCAGTATTTGTCTTAGTCTGATCCAAAGGCATAATCTGCCTCTAGATAACTGGAAATGGACCACATTGAGTAGCCTCATTTTATGAATTAACCATGTTTCTGCAAAGTCCAACATTAAAAATATATATATATATATGTATATACACATTATGCCTTTAAGATACAGGATGGAGCAAAAATACGTTTATAGTTGTGGTTATTCATATGGAAAATAATACAATAATTAATAAATGATACAAGAATAAACTGCATTTCACATGCAACTGTAAATCTACTTTTGCCACACCCTGTATATTATAATTCTAACTGACTTGTTCTTAAATTATTTTTTAAATCTTTATTGTTGAGAGTATTAATGAGTCTCTCCCCCCCCCCATTACCTTTTCTTGTTCTTAAAATTTGAAGAAGTACTTTTATAGGAAAAAAATTGTAACCCCAACCAGAATAAAAATTCTATATTAGAACTTAAGAATTCTAACATTCAAGTAGAATTTTATTTCCATTAAAACAGCATCCATATGCTTTAATTTCCCCTCCGTGCTCCAGTCAAAGTTATGCAAATACCAAAGAAATAATTCCAAACAGAAAAGTGCAAAGATGACAGTCATTATATTCTAATAATTTTTTTGAAATGGAATAAGGAGCCCTGCCGGTGTGGCTTAGTGGTTGAGCATCAACTATGAACCAGGAGGCCACGGTTCGATTCCCGGTCACGGCACATGCCCTGGTTGCGGGCTCGATTCCCAGTGGGGGGCATGTAAGAGGCAGCCGATCAATGATTCTTTCTCGTCATTGATGTTTCTCTCTCTCTATCCCTCTCCCTTCCTCTCTGAAATCAATAAAAATCTATAATAATAAAAGCGTGATATGCTAATTAGACTGGACGTCCTTCAGGAAGTCCTTCCTTCTGCACAAAGCCGCAGTGGGTGGGGGCTGGGGCCGAGGCCCTTGCACGAATTTCGTGCATCCAGCATCTAATAAATATATATATATATACACACACACACACACACACACACACTAAAGAAAAGAAAAGAAAAAGAAAAAGAAAAAAGGAAAGAACTTCAGAAGACCCAAAGACAATGGTGATGGTGAGTCACAGGCAGAGGCCCCAGAGCTTTCAGCAGAACCCCAACCTGAGCCTTTCCACACTAGCAAAGGCAGCACATCACATTTTAAAAATCGAATGAAAAGGAAGATTATGGTGGGCAAGGCATTTACCAGGCATTTGATACTATAACGACACGGGTGAAAAATTGTGTTTGTTTTTGTTCCTAACTTTGGGTTACTTTATCCAAAAGGCATTATGTGGCCGTATTGCTGGAGAACCTTACAAAGTGGGAGGCATGCTTTGTTCTGACTGCTGTCCTTGGAGTGAGGTCTTGAGCAAGTTGCTTAATGAACACCTGTGCCTCGTTTGGTCAGCCTGACGTGGAAGATAACCCTCCACTCTGGTTGGCACGCGACAGGCACCAGCTTGAGGCCAATCTTATCTTGCCCTTCATCTTTCTAGAATGTTGCAGTCTGTAGAAACTGACATGCTTTGTGTCACCACCATTGCTAATTTCTCGTGTGCTATGCTAAGATCCCTTAAGGTCCCTTGAGCTCAAACAGCTCGTAATTCTATGGCCACCTTGTCCCACCAGCAGCGACGCATGGGGAAGACGGCACCGGTGCCTGGATCCCAGCTTCCCTCGGTTTGAAGTCACACTGCATGCTCTCTGCTCTTATCAGTCCCACAACTTTTCCCTTGACTCCATCACATCCTTAAAGGACTTAAAAGGTTTCTCTTTTTACATATGTCACCTAAGAATCCCCAGAGCCACTCAGGACATCAGACATCATCTTACAGGTGAGGGCCTGAGGCTCAGAGAGTCAGATCACTGCCCAGGCCTCACAGCAGAGCTGCTGACTCCACATCCCGTGCTCCGGGCCAGCCTCCTTCTGAGGGCCTCTCAGGGGCACATGTTTCTCAGGACTTGAAACTTCATTTCATTAAGCAGGCTCCATGGTCACATACTATCGTCCATGACAAACCCCTTTAACTTGGGTCTAGTGGCTGACGGAAGTAAGTGAAATATCAAATGTGCCCCTGGGTAAGTCACGGATGGCACTAACCTTCAGGGTGGAGTGGGGGCCTTGGGCCAGCTCCTTCCGACCCAGTTTCCCTCAGAGCCTGGCTTACCTAATGGCTCCCAGAACTGACATCACGCCCAGGGCACAGAGTAGGGGCCCAGCAGCCACCCAACCCCCTTTTGTAGTCACAGCTACAACTTACCTTCAATCTTGCAGTCAAATCTAGCAGCACTTCCCTCCACCACTTCTAAATCACGAATGGTCTTAGAGAAATAGGGTTTTACATGGGGCTTTTCCTCAGCAACAGCCTCCAGGAAAGCTTGGGCGACATCTCCTAGAAGACGGGGAGAGGACATGGTCACCCCTTCACTCCTTGTTCTTTCCTCTCCCTTACTTTAAAAGAGCTGACTTTAAAAAAAAATTTTAAAAGTAGCTCCAATTTAGCAAATAATGCAGCTAAGAGGACTGAATCATCAGCACACCTTTCTCCTGGGGATAGGCTGGCCAGCTGCCACGTGGTTTTGGCAGGAGAGAAAACTGTGACTAAACTGGGGAAATGTTTGGACTCCCCCTTCCCTTGCTCTGACACATTGAAAAGAGAAATAATCTTCAAAAAGGAGTGTTGGCTGTATTTCAAGCTGTTTCAAGATTCAGTGGAGGGTGTCTAAGAAGGACAGAGCCACACCAGCCGTCCTGGTCTCCCTGCAGGGCAGGGAGGAGCCAGGTCCTTGAGGCCTCTTCCACTTGCCAGGTCTGCTCTCCTCACGTATACTGCTCCCCGGTGCATGAGAGCAGACCCAGACTGGGACTGTTCCAGGGAAAAGCTAGAACTTGGAGGGGCTCCTGCGTCCTCTCCCTCCCCTTCAGGCTGGCTGTGGGTCATCTGGGAGTGGCAGGAGTGGATCAGGAGGGACTCTGTCCCCGGCTACATCAGGCAGCCCAGCAGGCGGCCTGGCCTACGACACTGCCTTGGTGCTTCTCACCTTTGGGCACCAATGGCACCAGGCAGCAGGGGTGGAAGGGTGTCCCTGGCCAAGCAAGGCACCTCAGGAAGATAAGGGCCAGCCCCTGCATGCGTCCGATGCAGGAAGAGGCGGAGGCGTTCACTGAGGAGATGGATGGGGCAACGTCTCCAAGGGCAAGTAACGAACCCCGCTGATCTCCAGGAGCAGCCCTCCCAATCACGTTTCAGCATTTGAAAAATGCCAAACGAGTATGGACTATACGAGTTAATTTTTTCTTTCAAAGAAAAACAACGACTAAAATCAGAATATTTTTGCCTGACCGGCATGGCTCAGTGGTTGAACATCGACCTATGAGCCAGGAGGTCATGGTTCAATTCCCAGTCAAGGCACATGCCCAGGTTGCGGGCTCGAACCCCAGTGGGGGACATGCAAGAGGCAGCCAATCAATGATTCTCTCTCATCATTGATATTTCTATCTCTCTCTCTCCCTCTCCCTTCCTCTCTGAAATCAATAAAAATATGTTTTAAAGATAATAAAAACAGGATATTTTGAAAAAGTAAACTACTACTTTTGATTGAAGCTTTATATTTTCTTATCAATATATAAGTAGTACTTTTGTAATGAGAAAAATGGAAGCTTTGAATAAATCTTTGCTAAGTCTTATGTAACACACAGAAAGAATAGCGGAGGTTATCTAGTTCTATTAGACAAATAATAATTTTCTTTCGGAAAATAGTTAAACCTAAGTTAAAACAATTAAAGAGTAATTAGACTTAGTAACTATTGTCTGAGCAACCTAAAAGTAGTTCTGAATTTAATCCTTGTAGATTGTATTTCCAAAAAACAGCCCACCCCCAAAATAAACTCCTCAAAATGCCCCTCAGTCCCCCAGCCCTTCCTTCCTCACCACCTGGGAGGAGGAAACCCTCCCGGAGCTCCTTACCTTCCGATTCTAGTTTTTCTGCGTTGAGAGGGCTGGTTGGTGATCCTGTTGAGGACTTCCTGCCACTGAGCCCTGAGATCATTGCCATAGAGGACAGTCTTCCAATGGCTCTCACAGCATTGCCCGTTTTCTGGAAAGCAGACACTGGGGTTGGACTCGGGCGGCGCCCCTGGGTCCCCGCCGGGCAGTGGGGCTCAGGGAGGAGAGCCCAGCCCAGCAGAGGCAGCCGTCCGAGGAACGAGGGCCTGCCGAGTGCTGAGGTCCTGCCAGAGAAGTGAGCCCGACCTTGCTCTGCTCAGCACTATCAGTGTGTCAGAAGATGTTCGGAGAATGGAATGGGGCCTGGAACCGATGTGTGCGTTAATGTGACTAAACAAGGTCAACATGAGACAAAAACCCTTTTCATACTGTGCTTCAACTCCCATAAAAGGGAGAGTTTATATAAAGCAACTGCAGGCTGAGACAGCTCCAAAGACTTATTGCTGACGGGGCGCAGCGGGGCTGTTTCTCGTAAAACAATGCCAGTGACAGGATTGCAATTGGTCAAGAGGATCGTTACTACAGACCCCACAGGTCCTCATGCGAGTGGGAAAGCAGCACACTATTGACCTTGTGTGAGCCGTTTAACCTCTCTGGGCCGGCTTCCTTCTCTGCACAAGGAGGGGTTGGACAAGACTCCAAGGCCTCATTTAGCTCTGTGGCTGATTCAGATACTTAAGAGATTTTGGGAAACAGTCTGGATGGCCCAGCACAAGTCTATGAATGCACAGTGAAGTTCTGGGGGGTGCTTTCCCCTGGTGTACACCCAGGCATCAAAAACCACACCGGAGAGATGCAAAGCAATGGCACTTGGATTTTCTGAGTCGAGGCACCTTGGGAGTGGACAGATTTTCTGCTGAAAAGGAACCCAGAACTTGAGATGAAAAATTCTTTGCAGTGTGAGAATTCTACTAAGCATTGGATTTAGGTCAAAGAGGTCCCCAATAACATACAATGCATCTATGTTTCTTACCTTTAATTAAAGTTTCTTACTCCTTTTCTAAAGTCAATGGAAAAACTAAGATAAGAAACTAAAGTGTAACCAACTGCTTCCGCCCAAAGCATCTTTTCAGGCGCCCAGATGCTGTGCATCCAGAGAGCAGATGTTGGCGCAGACTGGCTGCTGAGAGACGGAGGACACCGGCAAAGGGCTCCCACTCACCCACTGGACCTCAAACTGTGCCAAAGCCACTTCCCTCAAGTTCCCGTCATACATTCAGGTATTTCAGCAAAGCCTCACAACTCTGGACTAGCTGGAAAGCCAGTATGCTTCAGTAAAAAGATTATTTCCAAAGTAAAGAATTTCAGGCCACTAAGGCAGTGGTCGGCAAACTCATTAGTCAACAGAGCCAAATATCAACAATACAACGATTGAAATTTCTTTTGAGAGCCAAATTTTTTAAACTTAAACTTCTTCTAACGCCACCTCTTCAAAATAGACTCGCCCAGGCCGTGGTATTTTGTGGAAGAGCCACACTCTAGGGGCCAAAGAGCCGCATGTGGCTCGTGAGCCGCGGTTTGCCGACCACTGCACTAAGGAATCACATAGAAAAGTGTGTGTGTGTGTGTGTGTGTGTGTGTGTGTGTGTGTGGTGTGTGTGTGTGTGGTGTGTGTGTGTGTGTGTGTGTGGTGTGTGTGTGTGTGTGGTGTGTGTGTGTGTTTGTGTGTGTGGGTGTGTGTGTGTGTGTGTGTGTGTGTGTGTGGTTTAAGCAGTGGCCTGTGGCTATGGCCATGATCACTTTCTGTTGTCACAGCCATCGGTGTTGCAGACTGTTTTCATGCACTTTGGACAGACATTCCATCTTGCTCTGTCCTCTGCTCATCCACCCTCTCAAATACATCACTGTTGGTGTGGGCATGCTTCTGGCCCTCTGTCACTGTGGTGAAACTGGGTCACTGAACAGAACCCAGGAAGCCCCGGGTGGAGGTGATGGGGGAGGGGGGGCGAGGAAGCAGGTGAAAGACGATGATGGAGTAACAGCTCTGCTCTGCGCAGAGGCACTGTGGCCCTGCAGAGAACGAGACCATTTGGCAATCTCGCGTGCTCTTCTGGAGGAGGCTGCTACATTGATCTGTTTGATGTGCTGGTGAGAGTGTTGGGAGACCCAACTCTTCCCGTGGGAGCTTACTCTGACCTCAGGAACGTGTGAGACAGGCAGCCATCCATACAGAGTCAACACCAGGCCAAGCTGCTTCCTACTCAGCCAAATTCTCAGAGTCTGCCCTTCCTTCTCCTCTCCCTGTGTCCTTTACCCAATGCAGAGAGGTTTGCCCTGGCCAGGAGTCTCTAAATGCAGAGAGTTCATTCCCAATAAGGGACTGGTTAGTTCTTGAACCACTGATTACTATGTGACCTTCTGCAAGTTTGTTCCCTTCTCTGGGCCTCATGGCCTTGAACCAGAAGATTCAAATCTCCCTGTGGCTGTTCTCTTCCATAGAAGACTAGGATTCATGTTTGAGAATATGTAGCAGGGAACACCCCCCAACCCCCGAGCCCTTGGGCTCCCTAATTCGAAACACCAGGATGGTCTTCACTTCCGTGGTGTGGAATAATGAAGTCTTTCCTCGTCTATTAACAACATGACTAATACGAAGTTACCAGAACAAGGCAAACAAAGGAGTTACGATATTTCCAAGGAGGCAGCAAATTCACATTAGCAAATAGACCATAACAGGGGGAAATTTTCCATTAGTTGGAGTGATATAGCATATAATTTCTAAAACAAGGAGAAATGTATGTGCTTAATAAGGGGAAAAAATTAAAATAATCTATGCCAGAATTCAATCTTTGGAAACTCATTTTTGGGGTGGGGGGAAAAAATAGGCCAGGCCAGTGTGGCTCAGTGGTTGAGCATTCAACCAATGAACCAAGAGGTCACTGGTTCAATTCCTGGTCAGGGCACATGCCCGGGTTGTGGGCTCAATCCCCAGTAGGGGCCATGCAGGAGGCAGCTGATCAATGTTTCTCTCTCCATGATGTTTCTATCTCTCTATCCTCCCTCCCTCTCTCTAAAATCAATAAAAAACATATATTTTAAAAATTGGTAAGGAAGTTATTTGTCAGAATTGGAAAAGAACTATATTTGTATATGCCTTTGAGTTGAAAATTGGTTGCTGTTTTACTTAATCAAGAGCTTTGGAAATTTTTGGAACATCAAGGCAGCACGTTTCAATTCCCTAAACGCCATCCTTGTTTGGAGGAAGGCTTTTTCTTGTTCGAGGGCAATGGCCAGGCTGGGTCCTGTGCTGCACGCAGGCATGGTCTGTACTGGCCTCTCTGAGGCAGCAGCTCCCCTCCCCTGGGAGCCCGCAAGAGTGCCTAACCAGCCCCACGTGCCCAGGACGGAGGGCTTTCCAGGATAAGGGTCTGTCAATGTTAAAGGTGAGACAGTCCCTGGCAAATGGGCAAGCTAGTTACCTAAGAGCCAGCCAGCGGTCAGAGACCCTTTATACACCAACAGCCCCAAGATCAGAATTTCCGGAGAAGTGCATGATATCCAAATGTGACCGTCAAGTGTACTCAGTGCTATACTGTGCCCAAAGCCTTCCTCCCTATGGCCCTTTGGTCCATGCTGCTGGGGTCTTCGAGGTTCCCAGAAAGTAAAGATGGTTGTCCATGGGCCTCCAATTTCCTAGTCCTTTGCTTCTAGTTTTGCACACAAAAGCCCTGTTACCCTGTTCGACTTGCCCACCCTCGAGGCTCTACTCACCACCATAGCTTTTAAAAACTCTTTCAGGTATAATTGGAAGAACATACCTTCTTTCATAATAATTTTATTCTAAGATCAGTAATATGATTAGCCATCTCTATATTGCCTAGTGTATAGAGATTTGTTTCCATGTTGCTTCCTTCCTCCTGGGCTTCATGAATACCACACGAGAATGAAAACAAGGAACTTTCTCTTGGGCATCTGTAGAAGTTCTGGGCTTGCCCTTTCCCTCCACTGCAGCCCACCCCACTCTGTTTCACTCCACCCCACCCTGCTCCACCACAGAGAACCTCACTGCTCTGACGGGGACCCCATTCCAGGACAGCTAAGGTGCTGGTGCCTGGAGTTAAAAATGTGGGAAACACTGCCCTGGCCGGTTTGGCTCAGTGGATAGAGTGTCGGCCCACAGACTGAAGGGTCCCAGGTTTGATTCTGGTCAAGGGCACGTACCTCAGTTGCAGGCTCGATCCCAGGCGCCTGTCAGGACTGTGTGGGAGGCAACCAATCAATGTGTCTCTCTCATGTCGATGTTTCTCTCTCTGTGTCTCTCCCCTTCCCTTCTATTCTCTCTAAAAATCAATGGAAAAACATCCTCAGGTGAAAATTAACATAAAAAATGCGGAAAACGTTTTCCTAAGAGAGCAATGTAACATAAGATGGCCAGATGGAGCTGAACTGTCATCAGTGAAATTACGCTTCAGGGACAAGACGGGTCAAAAGGGATGGTGTGGTCTACTTCTGTGAAAGTAGAACGACCACGGTGTCTGTGGAAAAATCATTCCCAAAGGCTGCCACCCATATTAAAATATGACTTTAAAATTCCTTCTCTGAATTCTGCCCTTTTCTCCCAGAATTTCTGCCCCTCACTTCCAGAAAACCCTCTGACTAATAACAGTGTAAACAACAAGAAAAAAATTTAAGTGATTAAAATACCAGCACAAATTAATGGTTCCCTGACCCCTTTGACTAAAAAAATTCCATTTGCTTCCTCTCTCATTTGCTTATCTCTTCTCCATGCCTGTCCCGGGGTGTGTCAACAGCAGATGCACCCACTCCCAGAGAGCAGGCAGAGCCCAGTGCCACCACTAAGGACTGCCCCACCCCACCCGCCCCTGCCTGCCTCGGAAATCCCACTATTTCTTTGAGATCTGTTGGCCACAGGACCATTAATAAAGTGAACCTTTGATTTTTGTGGCCCCAGTCTTGCTGTATTTTGTTTGTAAGAATATGTGCTACTCCGATTTCACTGGATACTAATGGCACCAGAGGGTAAGGTGAGCAGCACAGTCTTTCAACTTGCCTGGCACTTGAAGGTGGCCAGGGCCACCTAACCCTTCACACTGGGTGGGTGGGGGTGGGGTGGGCGTGGGGATCAAGAACCTGCTCCCACTGTGGGGAGCAGGGCTCATAGTCCCTTGTACCACCCACCTGAAGCCCCTCCCCTGCCTCTGCTCCTTCTCCCTGCCTTTGAGGGGAGTGTGGTTTCTGAGGGAACTGTAAAGTCATCCTGTGTAGCAGATACCCAGTGTCCCAGTTGCCCCTAAAACAATGGTTCCTTTTTCTCTGCCACAGGCAGGTCTAAATGCCCAGCCCCCTGACTGCCCAGTGAACAGAAGGCTCCTTTAAGGTCAGCGTAACCCGGGAGGTTCAGCCTCTGCCTTTCTCCTCTGTCTGTGCTGTCACCCGCTCTGTGCTCCCGCCCGGGCAGCACTTCCTCACAACCACATCCAAGCCCGGCGCGGCTGGCTCCCTTCTCCTGTCCGCACTCACATATATGGTATGGGGAGCTATACCGATAGTTTATAATTCTTGCTGGGTGTTACGTCCTTTTATGTCTATTTGCTTCGGTCCCTCCACTACACTATACGTTCCTTGAGTATAGAACCCACGCACCCTCCCGTAGCCCGGGAATTTTATCACACTAACAGTGAGAGTAAAACAATACAGTAGATGATGATAAGTTCTCTGTGGTTTCATATATCGTTTTATCCATCTGCTAAAATCGAAGGCAATTTTGTGTTGTTTTTAAGACGATGTGCATGAAGCCAGGCTCTGGGTTTGAATCCTGCCTTTCCCACTGACCAACTAAGTGATCCTGGGCGACTTTCCTAACTTTTCTCTGCCTCGGTTTGTTTGAAAAGTGGGGATAACATTAATCAAGGATTAAAAGACTTGATGCATAGAAAGTGCTCTGAATGTTCTCTAGCACAGAGCCAGCCTTCCACACATATGAGCTACTGGTGTCATTTTTGAACACGTGCTATGTAGCAGGCACTGTGCTAAAGGCCAGATGAAGATTATCCTATAGAATAAATCCTATATAATAAAAGGCTAATATGAAAATCGACTGAATGGTGGAACGACCAGTCACTATGACACACACTGACCAACAGGGGGAAGACGCTCAACGCAGGAGCTGCCCCTGGTGGTCAGTGCGCTCCCACAGGGGGAGCACCACTCAGCCAGAAGCCCTGAGCCGGGCTCAGGGCTGGTGAGCGCAGTGGTGGTGGCAGGAGCCTCTCCCACCTCCGCTACGGATGTTCGACTACAGGCTTAGGCCTGTATGGGGAGTCGGACATCCCCCGAGGACTCCCGGACTGCGAGAGGTTGCAGGCTGGGCTGAGGGACCCCCTCCCCGCTAGTGCACGAATTTCGTGCACGGGGCCTCTAGTATCATATAATTCTCATAACACAGCTGTGACATTGGTATCACCATTATCCCCACTTTACAGATGAGGAAACAAAGGCACCACAAGGGTAAGTCACTTGTCTAAAGACACATAGCAAGTAACATACAATATTCCTGGAGGGTGGGGTCACGTCTCTCTTTGTAGGTCATGTGCTCTCCCCCTTCATCACAAAGAAATGTTAGACCATTACACTGCCTTTAAGGAGACCACATTTTCTATGGTTGCCAAATGGTCCTAAAGGTGCTTATCCCTAGCCCTGAAGACACAAAATGCCAGTCTTGGTCCCAGACTATTTCAGAAAAAGATTTAAACATTTTTGGAGTGAGGCCGGGGCAGTTGGGAATGAAGATGTCTTGAAAAAGCAAATAGGAGAAGCAACATTCCAGTCCAGAGTGAGCATCTCGTTACCTGCCATTTCCTTCTGGCCATGTACTTCTTCATCCGGTCCTTGGAGAGTTTCTTGGCCTCCATGGTCTTGGTGTCCTTCATTAGCCACGGATGCTGAAGGCACTGGGTGCAGTCCAGGCGGTTTCTGACAGAGGCGGAGATCAGAAGATTTCTAAGCAGGAGGGGACTCAGAGACGGCTGTGAGATCAGAAATGGGAGGGCGCCTGTCCCCAGTCACACAGGGCAGAGCCCAGGGCATCTGCTCCTAGTTCGCCCACCACGACCCGGTCACTGTGCTGCTGGCCTTTTCCCTCTCTTGGTCTGGGTCACAGACTGGATGCAGAATAGGTCAGAGTAAAGAAGGCCTAACCATCAGTTAAGCAACTGGAGTCTCATGACCTGTTCTTGGGTCCGGGAAGGGCAAGTGCGGGAGGGCAGGTGTGTCTGGGAATGGCGGATATCACATTGTAGAGTGGGGTCAGTCTGCTGGTCACATGGGAGCTGGGGGCTATGGAGGCCTAATCCTCCCACCTCCCTGCCTCAGAAATTAGGCCCAAGTCTCTGAGAATCCCTAAACTCTCATGTCTCATGTTGAGGTTGAGTATCAGGTTTTTCCTGTTAAAACTCAAAGAGTTATGTCCCACATACTATCTATGCATTATGACAACCTTAGAACCACAATGAAACTCGTTTATTCTTTCTGAAAGCTCTGGGAATCTAGAGATATTTCAGGGCCATCACCTTAATTGTAATAGGACTAATAAAGCCCAAAGAACCAAATGTTAACATACGCGGAAAAACGAGTACACTGTAAGTACATTTGCTAAGTATAGCAAAGTGTACTGATTTTTAGATAAGGGGACTATGAATTACCTTAGTTTTCTTACATTCAAATTTTCTAAAATTTGCATGTATTACTTTTATTAACAGGAAAACATTTTAAAAAGTGCCGCTAGATGAAGACTTCTGGTTGAAGAGACGCGCTAAGTTTGAGAGTTTATGAGAATCTAGTGTCTGGGTCTATGTGAAATCAGTGCTTAGGTGAGGGCATTTTTGAGGGGCCAACACAGCTCACTGAATTAATTCAAGGTCAGATGAGAAAATAAAGTACATACATAGCACCTCCTTTACCACATCCTCAGGGAGTGACGCCGTCCTTGGACCAGCTATTGGGAAAGAGGTGTGCATCTCCCTGGGACCCCGCCCACCACACTGAAGGGGTTCTAGGCCCTCCCAACATGCAGCTTCTCCTTAGGGCGTGCCTACTCTTACAAAGGCCGGACAGAAAAACGTGAAGACCTCACTGCCAAGGAGTGTGGAGCGCAGCCTCTGGAGAAGTCGGCCCTGGGGTCGCTAAAAAGAGACCCTCCGAAGCTGCTCCTTTAGCAACCGCACTCTCCTGCCCCAGGCAGGGCTTGGGGGCAGGGTGGGGGAAGAGGGTGGGAGGAGGGAGTAAGACCACCCACTTGCTCTGGGGGATTCCTGGTCAGGCAGGCACCTGAGATTGCAGAGCCTCCTGCCTGCCCTGGAGGTGGGCTGCCCCTCCCTTTCTCATCCTCTGTCACATCACCTATTTCAACAGTACCCTTCTTGGGCCAAGTTTGTAACTGCTTCTTATTGCCAAAGACAGCGCCTCAGCCCTGCCTCCTCTGGCCACCTGTTTACAGAGGGGGTGGGGAGCCCAACATTTAGCTGGTTCCCCTCACCAGGTGAGTCCTCATCGATGAATTCTGTCTGCCACACCCAAGGCCTCCTCCAACCTCACCTCCTTGGCAACTTCAACCTCGAGTCTTTGAGTCTTTGAAAGCAATACTGAGTGCCGTGTATGTCTGACCTTTCCTCGCTGCCTCTTCCTATGCAACTGCACACACCACACCGGGCCCCTTTTCACAAGCGTTTTATAGATTCACCCACAGACCACTCGGCAGCCCCAGGCCGCCCTAGAAGGTGGAGGTGGGGAACCTCAGAGTCTGCACTGTTATGGAGACAGAGATGGAGCTGGGAGAGGGCTGAGCCCCGTGGTCTGGGATCACAGCGTAACTTTGGGCAGTGGGAGAGGTGCCTGGCCATATTCAGGTAGAGAGTTCTTAAATAATTTAGATATAAAAAACCACCAAACCAGAATGGTCTGGAGGTACAGTCAGGACCCACAGATAGGACACGCTGTGCAACCCAGCGAGGGGCCGAGGTTCCAGCAGGGCTTCCCCGGACCAGGACGGGCAGGGAAAATAAAAGGGGCCGTCACGCTTCACGCACAAGCAGCCACCCTCCCTGCGGCCCCTGGCTAAGGGTTGCTTTTCAAATGAGGTTTCGGTGCTCTTAAAGCCGAGTGGAGTGTCTGGCACAGGGGAGCAGGGGCCTAGGAAGACCCTTCCCTCCCCATCCCCCACATGCACCATGCCCACCCTCCCTCCCAGGTGAGGAGGGACCCACGACAGGCACAGGAAATCCCTGCCTCCAGACCCCAGCCCAGGGCCTGGGGAAGCTGAAAAGATGGAAATCTCAACTCATTACTTCATATCCTTCTTCAGCAAGTTGCTGATAAAATCCTTGGCATCATCGGAGATCTCATCGAAGGCCTCGTCGTCGAAGTCCCAGGTGGCTGAGGTAACGTTGGCCAAGGTTTCGTTATCGTTGTCACCCATGAAGGGGGAAAGTCCACTGACCCTGGGAGAAGAGCAGGAGAGCAGGTGAACTGGGGTGGGGGGGGGGGGGCGTGGAGAGGAGGAGGCAAGGAGGATAGGATGAGATGATCCCCCCAAGTGAGTGCTGAGGTCAAAGGTGAGGGCCGGCAAAGCCCTGCACCCCCAAACGCCCTTGTGCCAGCCTCTCGTCCCGCCTGGGGAAATAAGAGAGGATGTGGCTCCCCAGGCTTTAGTGGCCCCGCCTCTTCTTAGTGCTCACTGTATTTTGGGGTGTCTCTGGACACTTTCTGCTTGTGAGGCCGAGGCCGAAGGAATTTACTTCCCGTTTACACAGTACACAGCAGGCCACCTCCTCCCTGTCTTCTATTCTCCCCAGGCCCAGGCTAGAACTTCTCCCACAGAACCTCTGCAAGGCCCCTGTGCTCCTGCCCCTGCCACGATGGCCACATGGTAGACAGCACCCATTACTGCACCCGCCAGTCCTGCTCCTGTCAGCACCCAGAGGGCCCAGCACACATGGTGCTCAGCAAGGATGTGAGGGCAGATGGATGGTGGACATGGACTCAGAAATGTGGGGTTAGTGACCCATCTACACTCAAGTTCAGTGCCCCGAGGCATTTAGGCTAAACCAGAAAGCTTCCATAGAGGCGCCACCACAGTGGAGGAAAGGGCATGCCTGTTTATTCCTTGGTGACCTTGGACATCCCCAAGGACTCTGTGAACCTACTACTTAACCACAGGGTGCTCACTGCCTCTACTTTTCCCTCCCTCCTTCCCCTTCTCCATCATCACTGTCACGGCAGCAAATACTCACTAGAGTATGTGCCAGGCACTGGACAAAGAGGTGAACTCATTCAACCTTAACATCACCCTATAGTGCAGGTAACTCATTAGTTTAACAGATGAGGAAACTGAGGCACCGGGGGTGGGGTGGTGGTGGTGGTAAGTAACTTGCCCAAGGATTCACAGCCAGTGAGATTTGAACCCAGGTGTTGCAAACGCAGAACCAGTTCAAATAGTCCTATCTGTTTAACGAGATATGAGTTACTTTTCAGAGGCAACAGACCAAAACCCCAATGTCACGCAGCCGAAGCATGCTCAGAGAACAAAACTTCGACCTCCAGCTGGGCCTGGACCCCCAGTCTCCCCTGCCCACCAGTCACACACGGAACCAAAGGACTGGGACATCACCGGGCCTGAATGCCACACCCTTTCAGAGCAAAGGGTCCGCTGTCCAGGAGATGCAGTGAAGAAGCCCTTACCATAAGCGGCCAAGTTCCGAGGTCTTACATCAAAACCTGCCCCACCAGCGCTTCCGCACACGTGTTCTCCCAAGCTCCTTAAAAATCCTTCACCTAGTCCACCGAGCAAGATGGTATTGAGGCATTGCTAAGTCTCCCACCTTCTCCGTTGCCGCCTTCTCGATCCATAAACCTTTCCTTACTCCAAACTCTGACGTTTTTTGAGTTTTGCCATTCGAAGCATCGGGCACAGGAACTTGGGTTTGGTGACAGCATCTGTCTCTAGAGCCTGACTCTTACCTGCAACGTTATACAAACCTTTCCATGAACATGAAGTAAATGGTAGTGCAGGGACCTGCACGAGGCCGGGTCTACAGGAAGTTCTGGGCCCATGACCACAGATATTACCCTTCTTCCGTATGCAGTCCATCTCACTGCCTCCCCAGTCTGTAATCTCAGGAATGACTCATTTACCCATAGCTTACTCCGGGGTTAAAATTCGGGTGGTAAAATCTCAAAGTAGAATAGAACAGCTTTATGGCTTCCTGGCCTCACCTCTCACCTCTGAGGACTTCATTGTCACACCACACATCCACTCCCCACTCACCCTGATCTAGGGCCGGCCTCAACGATGCACAGGGCCCCACCCTTTGATGCCCGCCTCCCTTGGTTTAATATTCTGCTACTGTTATCTGGAGATTCTTAGTGTTTGGACAACTCAGCCCACCTTTAAATTTTGTACTGGGCCCCACAGATTAGGTAGCTGGTCCTGCCCTGACCCCTCCTGAACCCCATGAGATGAATCTGGGGCATTCCTGCCATCAACTTCCCAAGTTAAGGCCTCACTAAATTCAGTCTCCCAAATCCTTAGGGGCCCATCATCAGAAGCAATCACACAAACCCTTCTGGAGCTGTTTTGGCATTCAAGGCCCTCAGCCTATGAAATACACCTGTACCTGAAAATGAAGTTTGGTGAAACAAAACCCACTGAAATACTGTGAGAAAGCCTTGCCATGGAAGAGACCCTCTGGTATGACCTTTTGTGAGGAGAAGAAAGCTTTGGTAATGTGAATTATCTCGCCCTAATCAATAGACTTGTGTTTTTGAATAACAGATTTTTATAGGTGGCATTCAAGTGTCTTAGTCTCTGGTTTATGTTTTAAGAATGCATGGAGATCGTCCTTCTCGGTCACATTCAGTGGGGGAAGGGTGGGAGTTTATCGGTCCCCCGAGTCCACACTGTTACTGCCACTCCCTTCCTGCTTGGGCCCCAGTTTCCCCTTTTGTACACCAAGGGTGCTGGCCTAGACTTCCCAGGCGCTCCCAGCTTTCCCATCCCTGCCATCCGTGTGACCCGTTAAAAAAAGGAATAACAGGCCCAAGATGGAGTTATTTGCTCTCACAACACCAGACCAAGATTTCATTGTAACGTCAACCTCTTACAGAAACGTAATCTTTATTTTATTTTATTTTTTTAAAAGAAATATATTTTATTGATTTTTTAACAGAGAGGAAGAGAGAGGGACAGAGAGTTAGAAACATCGATGAGAGAGAAACATGGATCAGCTGCCTCTTGCACACCCCCTACTGGGGATGTGCCCGCAACCAAGGTACATGCCCTTGACCGGAATCGAATCTGGGACCCTTCAGTCTGCAGGCCGACGCTCTATCCACTGAGCCAAACCGGTTTCGGCAGAAATGTAATCTTTAAACAGTCAATCTGGAACTCCCCAATTAGCCCGAGGGAGGTAATCTGCACAAGAAAACCCTGCTGGTCCCTTCCCACCCCTCTCCCCTCCCCAAAGAACAGGACTGGGCCTGAAACAATCCTTTCTTTTCTTTTGCTATGACTCCTTCTGCCTACGAAACCCTTCCATTTCGTACTGCCGCTGGGAGCATCTCTCTCTTTACTAGATGGGACGTTGCCTGATTTATGAATCGTTCAATAAAGTCAATTCCACCTTCACATTTACTCCGCTGAAGTTTTGCTCTTTAGCAGACCTAAGTTAGGCCCACCAAGAGGCAGCCCATCTCTACCTGCTTCCTTCTGTTTTGACATTTTCCATTTGAAACAGAGAGGGGGGAAAGTCCTTCAGCACTCCAAAAGATTGCAGAAAAACCAAACAACCCAGCTGTGGAATGCTGAAAGGCCCCCTTCTGTAAACCTCCTTTCCTAATTAGGAACTGTAATCCTGCAAAGACAGGCCTTAATCTCTGTAATGTTCACAGCCAGGGAGAGCCTCCTCACCTCTGGCCTCTGGCGCTCCTCCCTCCTGGCAGCCCATCCATCTGAAATACCCCTGATCCCCAGCTGGCTCCTTGCCTGACTGAGCTCCCCCAGCATCTCCCCTATTAAAGAGTATGTCTCTAAAATAAAACTTGGAATTTGTGCAGAGCATGATAACAAAGAGAGTGTTCTAATTTTAGCAATGCTGTTTCTGGGTGGTGGGATCTTACAGATTTTTTAAAACTTTCTTTGAACTTTTACTTTATTGCCAGGATTTACATAAGGATCAAGCATCCTTTGATTAAAAAATTAACCCAATAACAAACAGAATAATCTTAGCATTAAAACTCAACCACTCACCTCTCTTCCTACTCTTGCCTAGTTTTTAATTGATCCCAAATATGGCATAAGGATTGTCTTGAGCTGAAGACAATTAGCTCTCTGTCCTCTCTCTTTCTGTCTAAAAGCAGGACATAAATTGCTCTTTGTTAAGATGATACAAATTTCCATTTGTAGAGGAGGAGACTCTTATATGCATAACAAACTTGCTAAACAATCCTTATTGACCAGACCTTTCTTAGGATCTTCTAACAACTTAACCCCTCCAGAAGCCCCAAGACCCTTTTCTCTGGTCTAATGATTTCTCTCCAATTTTCACTCTTTGTTAAAATCTACACTAATAAAAGAGAAAGATGCAAATTGACCGTACCTCCATGACGGCCACCAGCCAATCAGGAGGGAATATGCAAATTAGAAGGACAAAGATGGCGGCGGCGCAGAGTGGCTGGGTGGGGAAGGATGCCTGCTATGAGAGAGAGGGCGGGGGGTGAAGGGATCTACAGGAGCGGCACTCCGGCTGCAGCAAAGACAAAGATGGCAGACTCTGGCCAGAGTCTGCAGCGAAGGCAGCAGACTCCGGCTGGAGTGAAGGTGGAAGGCCTGGGTCCTGAGTGCCGGAAGCCAGGGGAAGGAAGGCCTATTGCACGGATCTTCATGCAACGGGCCTCTAGTAGTATATAAGCTTCAGATTCTAAATGCCTCCTTGAGTCACATTTATTTATCTCTTATGCATATGTACATAGTCAAATCTGTTTTTTTCCTCCTGTTAATCTGTCTTTTGTCAGTTTGATTTGCAGGCCCCCACTACTGAACCTAAAAGGGCAAAGGAAAATTTTTTTCCTCCCCAACTTAACCAAAGAATTCATCTGGGTTTCACAAAATTGTTACCAGTGTGGGCAAGTTCTTGGATGCTCTTTTCCTCACTTGAAATGGTCTTTCACCAGTGAGTACAGAGTCTTCATGTTCATTTTTAATGGTCAAATGTTAGTCTTTGTGCTGATGAGTCCCAATGGTCAGTACTGCAGGATGTTCTAATTTCTTAATACCTCACTGCAGCAAAACTCTGCCCAGGGAATCTGACACCAGGTCTGTTCTGCTCTCAGGGCAGAATGGCAGGAGAAAGGTGAACCCTTTCTCTAACAAAGAGAAGTGCTTCTTGGACTACACTTTCCTTTCCCCATGGTGTTTTTCAAGCAGCAGATGACCGGCTGGCTGCAAGAACGACCAGCTAAGGAGACCACACATCTGCTAGCAGAACTACTGATTGCTTAGGAAGAGTTCGCCTTTGATCCCATTTTAGCCTTCAAATACTGAAGTGTGGTGAGAGAAATGAGAGGGTGGGCAGGTCCCACAGGAAGAGCTGGGAATCATATTGTGCATGGCCTAGGAAGCAGAGAGCTGGGATTTAGTCATGCTAAACACCACCCAAGAACCTGCAGGTGGTGGCTGGGCCTGGTGTGGGCATGGGGTACCCAAGGAGTTGGACTCAGAGAGATCTTTGGCTCATTGGTGGAGAGGAGGGCTGCCCTGGGTGGGGCCATTGGATCCCTCTGAAGAGCCCTCATTCAAACCCAAGTCTGAGTACGTACCTGATGCTTTGCCCCAGTCCACCACCTGCTGTCCCCAGAAGTTAGACTCTGATGGTATTGACTCTGGCTCTCTCTCACGGCGGGTGCTCAACAAATGAGCAGAAATGGGAAGTCTCTCACTGACCCAGTCAGGAAGATGGTTGGGAGGTGAAAGCAGAGTAGTAACTGCTCTTTACCTTGGTTTGAGGAAAGGGAAAGAGAAGGAATGCTGGAGCAAGGGTGAGGGCTGGGCACAGTGTCAGGAGCCAAGAGTCGGTCAAAGGATTAACTCTGACCTTCAGTAAGTTACTGAAACAAGGCCCACTTCCTCTTGCCTGAGGACAAAGCATTCCTTCTGTAGCCGCCCTTCAACCGCCACACCCTTTATCTATAGTTACGACTTTAGCCGATTATCTAGGTCAGCCCCCACCCCTCCTAGGCATCCACCCTTCTAGAAATCACATATAAAGAACGCTGTAAAAAATAAAATTTTGAGGCTTGATCAGAATCCCTTTTGTCTTGTCTCCATTCTTTGCGTCCCTTGTCTGTCTCTCATTCTCTTAGGTGCGCCGCCTCAGTACCCCGGTTAGAAGACCCCGCTGGCCGGGGCAGCACAGAGAGGGGTTTGGTGTCCCTGCAGGCAGTGAGGGAACACCAAGTGCCGGGGAAATAGAGGACAGGGAGGTAGGAGAGGAAGGTCTTAGAAAAAAGGCGGGGCTTAGAATTTCTTCCACATTGAAGTGTGGCACCCCGTCCTCTCTTTCCTGCCAGAAATCAAGCAGGTTTTTCTAACAGGAGAAGAGTCTCCAGGAGATTCACAAAATCGACTGTCTCTCTTCAGAACAGGGGTGAGAGGGAGGGGCCCCATAGCCCTGCCTGCTGCATCTCTACTCTTCCTGGAAAAGCCCGGCAGGCAGTGGGGCCAGGTATCCAGCCCCAGGACCGGCTCTGCCCTGACCTCTCCCGGGGCTTGAGGAGTCCCTCCAACAAAGTCAGAGCAATCTGTAAAGACAGCAGGCAGCACTGGTTGCTTAAGTGGCGCTCACAGACATGTGTTAAATAATACATGTTATCACCTGTCCCCCAACTCCCTGGCCTCCCCATCTCTCCCCGGCCTCAGAAAGGAGATGGAGGGGGTGGGGAGGAGGTTCTCTGGTACACATGCAGAAGGTGGCCTCGACAGGAACGGTCAGACAGACAAGCTCCACGGAGAGGGACGGCGGTGCACAAAAATTCACTCCCCTCTTGGTAAAGCTTCTGTAACTGTGGCTCCTAAACCTGGCTGTGCAGCAGGGGCACCAGAGAGTTCTGGGTGCTCCAGCCGGGGCTCCAGGTTTCTGCACAGCAGGACTGGGAGGAAGCAATCTGGCTGGTTCCAACAGTTGTTTTGGCACCATGTGCTCTGCTGAGAGCCCCACCACACACACCTCTCTTCCCTCTCCACGCCCCCCCCCCCCCCCCCCCCCCCCGCCTCCAAACAACTTCAGGCTGGTGCCCCACTCATCAGAATCATTTTCTCCCCATTTCAAAAGCTCTGCCCTACTTCTTGGTCTTTGCTTTAAAAACAATCTAGTAAACAATATAACATATTATCCCAATTACTATGTTCCTCCACCTAAAAGGATTTTCATTTTAAAATAAAGTGCCCTAATGACCTAGCGATTCCAGTTGTGGATTATATATGTCCAACGGAAATGCATAAATATATTCACTAGCACACATGTATCCGAACCCTTGCAACACCCTGACTGGAATCTACTCAAAAGCCCATCAACATAGAATAGACACACAAGTGGGATGATGCTCCACAGTGGACCCTGCACAGCACCGAGAATGAGCAGCTACAACTACACACAATAATATGAATGCGTCTCACAGTCAGTGTTGAGCAAAAGAAGCCAGACGTGTCTTTCTGTGTGATTCCATTTATATCAAGTTCAAGAATAGGCAGAACTAACGCATGACCTTAGACATGAGGATTACAGCTATACCCACGGGGATAGTAACTGGGAGGGCACTAGGAGGGCCCCGGGGCCCTGGGAGTGTGTGGTTCAAGATCTGGGTGTGGGTTACCCAGATGTGTCACTGTGAACACGTACTGAGCAGTTTAGTCACTGCTCTGTCCCTGACCAGCAGGGAGACCAACGGCCCTAGTTGGCCCAGGACTGTCCTCGCTTTAGAAATTAAAAGTCCTGTATCCTTGGGTCACTAGGACTGTGGGGAGTGGACAGCCACGTGGGAGTCTTTGGCCCTGGTCATCTCAATGTCAAATGAAGGTCGGAGCCCTGCCATGACCCTCTCCCTGGTTTGTCCTGAGGATTAAACGAGAGCCCCGTGAAATCCGTGGCTGCAGACGATCTCGGCTCATGTGGGAAAGCCAGGGAGACAGTCAGGCACGTCTCTTGTGGCTGTAGAGGGACTCAGGGACCGAGCCAGGCCCAGGACAGTGTGAGCATCGTCCAGCTGGGGCAGCCCCAGAACGGGTAGGCTAGGCCCACTGCCCTGCTTCCTTATTTACCGAGGAGCCAGGCCTCCAGAATCAGGTGCGGTTTTCTTTAGTCATCGGCCCCCTTTTTCTTGGAGAGGTCTGGAATCGGGAGAGGCAGGGACATGCACTCCTGGCCGGGCCTTCTCTGCTGCTCTGGGGGAAGCCATGGTGGTGGGGGTGACGGCGAGGAGGGGGGAAGATGACCCTGGGGCACGGAATCTGTGATACAGGGAGGCTGTGATGCTGAGGGAGGCTGTCCTACCAGGCCGCAGTGACAGTAAAACTCCTGAGCCTGTGGAAAAGCCACGCTGCACAAAAAATCACTCCACGTTTGGTAAAGCTTGTGTGACGGTGGTTCCTGGGCCTGGCTGTGCAGCAGGGTCACCCACAGCCATTGCTCACACTGGGGACCCCAGGGGTCCGAGGAAGCATTCTGAGAGGTCCTCCTCATATTGACTATGAAAACGCTTAATTTTTCCTTTTGCTTTAAGAACAAAATCTATTTTTTCACAAAATGAATGCATGCGCATCTACCCCTTCTGGGTAACCACCCCATAGCCGTGTGCTGCCACAAAGTTCACGGGCTGCCTCTGAGGCCAATGGCTGTCTGCAGCCGGGCTTCAGAGATTAAACAGGCAAGATCCCACCAAGACAGAGTGTTTGGTTTATGATACGGGTATAGGTTACACGGATGTGTTCACTGTGAACACTCCCACGTGGCTGTCCACTTCCCACAGTCCTAGTGCCCCTCCAAGCTACTATCCCCCCTGGTGTAGCTATAATCCCACCTAGAGCCTGGTACTCAGAGCTCGATCCTTGGACCAGCACTACTGGCAACCTGGACCCTCCTGGAAATGTGGATTCCCAGGTACCCCAGGCCTTCTGAACCAGACCCTGCAACCTAAACTGTCTCAGGTGATTCACGCATGTTACTGTTTGTGAAGCGCTGGTCCAGGCCACTGCAGCGAGGATGGGGTGCTGTCCTCTGCAGACAATGATGACGCCCACAGGAGATGCACACCTGGGCTCCCTCCCTCCTTCTCTCCACACCCACCTACACAAGTGAAGGTAAATTACATGGTCCCAGCCACATTCCCACCCTCCTAACCAGAGGCCCCAGGCTGGCCAGCGTCAGGGATGGTGAGGGGCCCGGAAGGCCGGTCCTGGGGTGTGGAGCTAGATGCTCCCATGGGAGTGTGAAGTGGGCGGCTGACCTCCTGGGAGCGCAAGAAGGGCAGGCCAGGGGGTAAGATGGGAGCCTGCCACCCTCCTGACTCTGGGGCAGGCTCGCCATCATGAGCCACCCTGGCCCCTGAACATCAGGGCAGCCTGCGGACCCTCCTGTGGCACTCCCTATACCCAAGACTCACAGGATGTAGCAGATGACCCCGATGCTCCACATGTCCGTTGCGTAGCCAATGGGCTCATAGTTGATCACTTCAGGTGCCACAAACTCCGGGGTGCCAAAGAGGACCTTCAGAGACCCTGCATTCTCTGTAACCAGATAGAGAGGGATCACCGGCCAGAACACTGTGGAGCCAACCCATCGTTCTCGGATGCCCTCATCTGTGTGCCCGGGAGAGACACAGAGAGGACCGGCCTCAGCTGCTGTCTCCCGGGAGAAGGCACAGAGACCCCGGCCTCCCATTAAACAAGTGCATCAATGCACCATGAAACTGACCAGCCACACCCTCACCTCAGTGCCTTCAGCGGGTGGGGGGTAGGGGGGTAGGAGAGGCTGCTAAACCCCTGCCGCCAGGGCTCTGCCCTGTGTCTGCCTCTCCCACGAGTGCCCTGAGGCGGGGCTGTGACCTGTGCTTGGTAATAATGAGCCCCGCTGCCTGCTTGACAAACTTTCCTATTTAACATTCTCGACAACCCCAGGCTCCGAGGACAGGGTGGCCCAGGGAAGCGGAGTGATTTACCCACCCAGTTAACAGTGGTGTCAGGGGTCCTGGCTCCCGAGCCAGGCTCCTCCTACTCCACGGCCTCTCCTCGTGCAGCCTCATCTCTCTCCTCCCAGGAGCTGCCAGGAGGATCATCAGGAAAACCTTGACCGCAGGCCTCTGAGCCATACAGGACAAGAGCTGTCCGGAGCATGCACACAAGGTGCCAGCTGCTGGAGGGGTGGCATGCCTTTGGCCCGCGGCTGCCCCTGGTCTTGTTAACTACAGAGCCCCAGGGAGGGCTCTAAGACAAAGCACCGAATGGCTCTGGGACGTGGGAGCTCTGCTCCAGCTCCAGCCTGAACCCTTCCTGCTACATCTTAACTTCCCAGTTCTCTGCTCCCCGGTAGACACCCTGTCCCCACAGATCCCCTCTCTAAGGGAGCCTGCCCATGTGTTCTCTGGGCTCTGACGCGCTAGCTCCCTAGGCCAGTTGTGCCCTATTTGTTTAAACTGTTAGGGTTTCCTGCCCACCAGCGGTGGCCCCCACACCGTGCCCTCAGCAGGAGAGAGCAGAGCAGGTGCATTCGCCCAACCTCGGGGCACCGATCACCAGGGACCCACAGCCTGGCGGGACCACCCTCCCTCATTTTCCTCTTTCTCACCCACATGGTCTCAACCAGGACTGGGCATCCTGGGAGAAGATTTGTCAAGTGCCATTAGCTCCTTGCTGGCGGGGAGGAAAGGCCAGCTCCGGCCGGCCCCAGGCCCGTGTTGCCAAGGCTGTGGTCAGGAGGTGGAGGGGGGAGCTGTTTCCTCAGTTCCTGAGACGTCACAGAGCTACACAGGCAGGGTGGGTGGAGGTGGCGTGTGAGGCAGGCCTCTGTCACCACATGAGACCAGCAGGGCGACCCACCAAATGGCCTCAGGGCTGGGTGCTGGTCCCCCGACTACCTCCTGCACCTCCCTTCGCTGCTGGAATAGCACAGGGGCTCAGGAAGCTCAAACTGTGTCACGGGTCCCTATTCCAGCCCCAGCACCTCTCCTGGCTCCTGGGGGACCTGCTGGGCAAAGCTACTGTGAGCCTCGTTTTTGTAGTCTATAAAATGGGCTCATAACACCTGCCCTGCCTACCTCACAGGGTTGCTGTGAGACTCAAATGAGAGGAAGCAGCAGGAGACTGGAAACCGGACAGTAGGAGGCAAGTGCAGGAAGCACCATCACCAAGGTGAGTTTGGGGACTAAAGGCACCAGAGTGAAAAATATGAGAGGGACAACAACAACAAAAATAATAATAATAATAAATTGCTAACACCTACAAAAGTGCCTGCGTACTATGTGCAAGGCACTGCTCTCATCACTGTTCCTGCGTTCACGCATTTGACCCCCGTAACAACTCTGTGAGGTGGGTACTGCGATCACCCCGCTTTACGGACGAGGAATTTGAGACTTAGCCTCACAACGAGTAAGTGGTGGGGGTGGGATTTGAACCTGAGCCGCCGCCACAGTCTCTGAGTTCAACTCCAATGCTGTGCATGCCCTCTGATACCCAGTGTGTGGGACACAGCCACTGCCACTGCCACTGCCACGACCTGTGGAGGACAACAGGAGAGGCCTTACCCAGCCTTCTGGCCAGCCCGAAGTCGATGAGCTTGATCTTGGTGCCCGTCTTGTTGACACACATGATGTTCTCGGGCTTGAGGTCCAGGTGGACGATGCCCTGCTTGTGGATGTACTCCACCCCCTCCGAGATCTGCCTCATGTACTGGATGCACTCTCGCTCCGTCAGCTCAAAGTCCTCGTCGATGATGCGCTCAAACAGCTCACCCCCCGACACGCTGCGGGAATGGAAGGGGGCGGTTAGACCACAGGGTTACGGAGCCCGGGCTGGCAGGGATTCTGGCCAAGGGCAGGTCAGGGGTTGGGGAGATGGGCAGGGTATGGGGGTGCTGGGCACTTTTTGCTGTGTCCTGAGCCCCAGGCCCCTGCCCTGTTACACTGGTCGTCTCCACTGTGTGAGGAGGGCCCAGGCCTCCTGGTCTCCTCTTGGGGGGACTCTGCCTGTGCCCACTAAGCTGTTGGGGGATTCAGGGAAGCACCTAGGCCGGGCGGTTTCAGGGGTGGTCATGAACGGAGAGATCCAGACATGATCTCCTTAGCAAAAGGTTAACTGCTGGGGGCAGCTTCCATTCCCCAAATGACTATCGATGTACAGGGGATCATTCTTGTACTCCAGCCATGTCTTTCAGTCACAGAGAACTGAAACTTGAACTAATACTCATAGGAATAGGAAAGTATCTTCAACAATAAGCCTCAGCAAATTCATTGGCTGTAACCTACCAACCACACTTACAGTTGTGATCCATCTGCTTCCTCTGGCTAGGCCTGGAGTATAGCTTACTCCTTCCAGCATAACTGACTTGTCCTGCATGCTTGCGGCCCAGGCTAGAATGTGGTACATCCTTCCTGCTTGGATAGACTTTGGGGCCTGGCCACGGTGTTTCTGGGGCCCACAGAGGACAATCTTCTGCTAAGCACTGCCCCAGGGTCCAGCCGGCCAGAGTACTGGCCTTCAGTGCAAATGCATGCCTCACTTCCGGAGTCTAGTGGTCCTCTCTCTTCCCTTCCCACCTGCTGACCCACCTTCCTTGCTCACTGCTCAGAAAGTTTAAAGCAGCGGTCGCCAACCTTTCGGACCTCATGGGCCACCGGTTGGTGACCGCTGGTTTAAAGCATCTCATGTAGACATCAGTCCTCCAGCTGAACAAGACTGGGTGGGCTCCATTCTAGGCTAGTCCTCTTCCGAGGGCCTTCCCTCTTCTAAGGGGAGTCATCGTGAAGAAGGGAAAGAGCTGGGTTTGAATCCTGTCTCTGCCTCACAAGCTGTGTGAGTTCATCTTTCTGAGCCCCAGTTCCCGTCCTCATAGAATTGCTAGGAACGAGGGAACCCTTGTAAAGCATCATGCCTGACACACAGTAGGTGCTCCGCACATATTATTGCCAAGTGGATCACCTCTCTGACACCTGAGGGAGAGACAGACAGAGGTGCACTGTGGGGCCCAGCACACCACAGCCTCTGTGAGGCAGGCCTCTGTCACCACATGACAACCACTTTCACTTCTGGACCCGCTGAGCTGGGAAAAGTCATCTGTGCGCATGGCCACTGGGGGCGCTGCAACAGACCCTTTTAGAGCCAACCAAGAAGGAGGTCCAGGGTGACCAGCAGGTGGCGCCTCTGTCCTCAAGCTCTTCAGGTCTACTGCTCTCCACCCAGGCTCCAAGTCGAAGGAATCTGTGCTTAGGTTACAGGTGATTCTTAACACCTGTGCTTCAAAGATGCGATAAAAAACAGCCCCACCTCACAGGGTTGCTGTGAAGACCGAGTTAATGCACCTAAAGTGCTTAGAAGAGTGCCTGGCACATGGTAAGTGCTCATAATGTTATCGTTTTTTATTTTTTTAAAGAACCAGTTGAGGCTTTTGTTGAAAATACAGATTCCCGAGCTCCATTCCTGGAGATTCTGATTTTAAAAATTTGGGAGGGATCTGAGGATCCATATTTTTAATAAGTGCCCCAGCTCATTCTTATGATCCAACTAGTTCGGGAAGTACTGGCTTACTCCATTACCAGCTCAGAGAGGCAGTAGAAATCCACATCCTCCTGGATAAAGCACACTCACCTGTCCCTATGAAATGAGCCTTCCCTCCCTGGGTCTCCACAGCCTTGTCCCTTGTCTCACTTTTGTTCAAGTCTGCCTTTCCTTACAGTTGTTTGTGAACATGTCTGGAAAAGGTCTGGCTCATATCTAGACCTTTGTTTATACCTGACAATGTCTGGCACAGCCAAGATGCCCCAAAATGTTTGCTTCTAAATTTAAAGCATTCAGAAAAAGCAAGCAGCCATCATCTGCAGTGCCCTTGGGGATGTCTGAGGCAATGAGTAGTAGAAATCGGAGCCATAGAGATAATTACGGCTGCATTTCTAGAGGTAACCTCGTCAATATATGTTCAGATAGGTTCAAACCTATTCAAATATCTTTAAAATTTTTCAAAAACGACTCCTTTGTTCCATTTTTTTTTTAAGAGTGAAAGGAGCTACAAAATAGGATTAATGGTTCCATAGGTTTCAGCTCTGGCCGGTGTGGCTCCTTTGGTTGAGTGTCACCCTGTGCACCAAAGGGTCATCGGTTTGATTCCCGGTCAGGGCTCAAACCCAGGTGGCGGGTTTGTCCCCCATTGGGGTGCACATGGGAGACAGCTAATCAATCTTCTCTCTCTCTCTCTCTCTCTCCCTCTCTCTCTCCGTCCCTCCCTCCCTCTCTCTTTAAAATCAATAAAAACATTTTTAAAAAGAAGCAGTTAAAAAAATGGTTCTATTCAAAACACTCAAGACGTTTCTCCGTCAAACAGCAAATGGCACTGCTGAGCGCCAACCTTGTTCTAGCAGAGGCTGAGCCTGTTTGAAGCGCAGATCGAGCATGAATCTGCTTCCTCTCCTTGGGCTGAGTTCCTATGGAGGTGAGCTCCTGACCCCGAGGGCAGGCGAATCCTCTGGCATCTGTGCCTGGAAGATTTGCTCCTGTCCTTGGGGGAGGCGTGGGGTGGAGGGATGAAACCCAGACCTGCGGAAGCCTTCTTACATTTTCTCCCAACATTTTCCATCCAGCTTGCCAACTCCCAATTCCAAGCTAAGTATGGTATTCTGCCCACTGGTGCTGCTGCCCGGCCTTACCCAGGCTGGGCTGCCTCCTCCCCGTCCCTGCATGCCCTCATGAACTTGCTCAAGATTTAACTTCTAAAGATAAGACATTTATTCACATGACCCCACATGCCACACTGCCTGGACCAAGAACCTGCTCTAGAACAAATGTGAAAAGCTGCAGCCACAGGGCTGTGGTGAGGGTGAGGCCACAGACATGGCGAAATCCTTCCTGGAAGTGGAGAGGCAAGTTGGAGTTTGGGGCTGAAAAGGGAGTTTAAGATATGATAGAGATTGTCTCTGAATCTTTTCCAATTCCACAGAATTTTAAGAACAAATGGGAATCTAACCTAAATACTTCTCCTACTAGAAGGATTTAATAATGACAAAATCACCGCTAAACAGTAATAGGACCTGAATAGTAGGATTTGTTCCATAGTACCCAGTTGGGTGTTAAAATGCTCACAACCTAATTTTGAATGGGAAAAAGACCAGGATAGAGAAAAAGTCAATGCACCATATTACCAAAAGTAACTCTCCATTGCAGAGCACTGTGCCTGCCATACATTTTTCCCTTTGATCTCCACACTATTCACAAGGCGGTTTATAACCTCCTTTTATAGGTAATAAAACTAAGGGTTGGCAGAGTCAAAAAATTTACTCAAGGCCATACAACAAGTAAGAGGCAGAGTAGGGACTGCGGTGAGGTTTATGGGACTCAAGTCTGTGCTGTTAACCACTTTCCTAAGGAACAGAAACTGAAAGGGACTCATCAAAGTGTCCGCAGAATGAGGGAGGGATTCACATCTTAAGCTCAGGGCTGCCTCGCTGGCCTCCCTGGCTCACCGTGCCTGGGAAGGAGCAATTCCAGGATGCTGCTGTCAACGGCACAGTATCTCTCAAGACTTCAAATACACATCGATCCAGCACCCCACACTTCTGGGGTGAGTGAAAAGGTGTATGGGACCAGGTTACAAAAAACCGCTTGCTTGTAAAAGCAAACACCTGGAAACCACCCACCTCCTGCCAAAGGAGAACAATAACCATGGTATAGGCATGTGATGATGTCGCATGGAGCAGGAGAACCAGGGAGCTCACTGGCTACTGAGCTGGGACTATCTCCAAGGTAAACTGTAGAATGAAAAGAAGCAAAGTGCGGAATCGTAACTATGAGTTGCCATCGTGTCAAAGGGTGGGAAATATGGATATATATATTATATGTGCTTGTATTTTCATAAAGAAACCAGATACAGACAAAACCAATGAAATTTTTTCCTGGTGCTGGTGGTGGGGTAGGAATAGGGTAGATGGGGGCAGGGGATGGGAATGGGATTTTTCATTGCCTTCGTCCTTATGTTTGTTAAAAATAGTCAAATTAGGAAAAGGAAAAGAAGTTCTTAAAAATATAGACACTATGGAGGACATCTGACTTACTGACACCAGTATGTACATGTGTGTGTTTGCATGCGTGTTTACACACATGTGTATGCACATGTGTGTTTGAGCACACACAATTTTGTGTGCAGGTGTGTTTGCACACGTGTGTGTTTGCACACGAGTTTGTGCGTGCATGTGAGTTTGTGCACGCACACGTGTTTGCATGTGTGTGTGTATGCGCGCGCGCATGCCAGCAGTTCAGAGGTGAGAGAGGTGGAGAAGTGGGACTAGAGGAAAGTCTGGAAAAGGAAAGCCTTGGCTAGAGGTCACCAGGTCCATCTCCCTGCTGTGGACAACCCAGCACAGAAAGCGCTATTCTTTGGTGACTGAGAAGTGAAGAAAGTACAAATGAGCACACGGAACACAGCAAGACGATGGAGCAAGGTTCCCTCCTACACTCTGAGCCCCCACCTGGACCCCTCCCTCTCACAGGCTGGTCAGGAAGCTGCTCCATCCCTCCCCTCCTCCTCTGAAGCCACCTCCAGATCAGAAGGCTCCTGAATGGAACCAAGGAGCCTTTCACAGGGAGGTGAGGGGGAAAGGGGACGGGGTCCTCCAAGATCTGCCCATTTGTTATGGAAACGAGCAGGGGTTCAGCGGGCTGGTGGTCAGTGGTCAGGCCCAGAGCTGTGCGCAGAGCTGTGCTGAGTGGTCAGTCCCTGGCTGGACGGGCTGTGAATATCTTGCATTCACGCCCCTGCCTGCAGTGAAGGGGCGGGGGGGACAGTGGGCTGCTGGGCAGCGGGCTACTCACATCTCCAGGACCATGACGATGTTGGCCTTTTCTTCGAAGGCGTCCACACACTGGACCAGCTTGGGGTGGTGGAGGCAGTTCATGATGCTGATCTCCTCCCGGATGTTCTCTTTCTCTTTTGCTGAATATGCTTTGAAGAATTTCCCTGCCCAGATTTTTCCAGTTTTCTTTTCTACAAGTCGAAAGACCTGTCCGAATTTCCCACTGCAAGTGAAAGGAGGAGGGAAAAGGCACATTTAGCCAAGCTTTTCACTAACTGGGGGATGGCCAACAAATCTGGCCCGCCTGTTTTCATAAAGTTTTATTGGAGCACAGTCATGCCATTGGTGTGCATATTGCCTATGCGAGACCCCATGTGGCTCCCCCACTGTTCCACCCGCCTTTGAATGTGCAGAGAAGTAGTTGCAACACAGACTGCATGGCCCGCAAAACCTGAAACAGCCACTATTTGGCCCTTTACAGAGGTTGCCAGCCCTGCTCTAGGTCAGGGAAGGGCATTTCTAATACTGCAAACTACTCTCCCCATCACTTGCCAGCTGCAGCCTGTGCTGGCCCTGCATCCCACCCAAACATGCCAGCCGTGCTGCTCCTTCCGCCCGGTCACTGCCTCGGTGGGGCCTCAAGCGTGGCTGGTGGACTTCTCTCCCCTGCCCCGCAGAGGGACCCGGGAGGTCAGGTTGAGGAAGTCTCCCCAAACACAGAGAATGTCCGAGTGGCTTCCTCCCTCCCCCTCTTCCTCAGCACTGTCCCGGAGACAGCCTGGAGGACCTGCTGCCCACTGTGGGACAGGGCGTGCTCCTCCGACAGCTCCCACCGGTGGTGCCGGCTCCCGGTACCAACTGTTAGGAGGCTGGGAATACAAGCGGAGACCCACCCTTTGCTTCCACCTCCCGTGCTCAGGAATAGAGAGCTAATGGGAGGCAGCCTGGGGCGCTGCTGCTGGAGGGGGCGCTTGGCTGGGACCAGGGCTCAGGATGGGGTCCACCCCCAGGAAGGACTCAGAGTAAAAAGTGCGGGGCACGGGGAGCACGGGTCAGGCCGGCCTGCCTTCTGTGGGTTGGATGGGGGGGTCCTGAAGGCAGTCCGACCCAGACGTGGTCCCCTCAGCTCAGAGCTGTGTGGAGAATGAGGCACAGCAAAGGAAGGCTCGCCCAAGCCCTCCACAGAGGGGTCAGCACAGAACTACACGCGGCTCCTCTGAGAGCCCTGGGTGGCCATGCTTTCGTGGAGTGCTGTCCCTCCCTCCTGATGCTGCAGGCATGTCAGTCTGGGAAGCTGGCAAACCCAGGAAAGAACAGGAAGACAAGGCATGGAATTCACTGTGGGGGGGGGGGGGTTGTGCCACCCTCAGGCTGGGGGCCTGAAGGGTGCTTCTCACTCCACTTACGATCCTAGTCTCTCTTCGATGTCATAGAAGTCAGACACTTTTTGTTCGGTATTGACCGTCACCGTCCGGTAATCGACTTCAGCCTCCTTCTCATCTGCAGGGTGGGGGTTGGAGTGGGTGTGAGCCATCAGATCCCTGCTCACCCCTTTCCACCCCTAGAGCCCACCCAAGAGGGGTGGCCAGCACTCACCATCATCGGACACCTCCACTTCATCCTTCGGCTCTGGGGGAGACAAGAAGGGGACACAGGGATTAGTACTGAAGGCCCATTGAGAGCAAAACCTGCTGGGGGCTGTCGGGCCTCAGTCTTCCCAGGCATAAGACCACCGTGCCCAGAGCCTGGGCATCGCCGTGTGGTCAGTCAGCTCATGTGGCAACAGGGCCATGTGTGCGCGGGTAGACACTGGCCTCCTCACCCCACCAGCCCCATCCCAGCTCCCGCCTCCATCCCTCATGATCCCCTAGGCACACCCTCTTCACATCTCTTTCAATCCCTCTGACTTTCAGAACCTACACACAATTGTGACGGCCCTTTCTGCTCTGGCTCGAAAGTCAGCAACTTATGATTGCCAGCATGTCCAAGCCATTTATCCATTTACTGAATGTCTTTCACGGAATTCCAGCCATGTTCCAATACCTGGCCATGTATTGTGGGTATACAAAACAAAATACACAGAGGTATAATACCTCCTTCTTCCTGGAGCTTATATCTTAGTTGGGGAGGCAAAAACACATTTCCTTAAAATACCCATGACACATCTATATATATAAAAGCCTAAGTGACTGTTTGACTGTTAAACTGGTAGCTATGATGCGCACTGACCACCAGGGGGCAGACGCTCAACGCACAGGCATGGAAACATGGAACAGACTGATGAATCTCAGAGGAAAGGGGGGAGCGGGAAGGGCAGGAAGAGATTAACCAAAGATCTTATATGCATAGTAGAGGCCCAGTGCACAGATTGAAACCAGCAGTCCAACATCCCCCAAGGGGTCCTGGATTGCGAGAGGGCACAGGCCAGGCCGAGAGACCCCACCAGTGCATGAATCCGTGTACCGGGCCTCTAGTATTATATAATCAAGCACACACTATCACAGTGCACATGGAAGAAGGAGACATAAAACGGGGCAATTATAAAGTCCAGCAATTATTCTAAGAGAAGTCGCCCTTGAGTTGTGACTTAAAGCAACGGTCGCCAACCTTTTAGACCTCACGGGCCACCAGTAGTCGGCGGACCATCGGTTGGCAACCGCTGACCTAAGGGAAATGATGGAACACAATGAGGAGGGGTGACGTCACACAATGGAACCCACAGGTGCCTGTGAGGTGTGGCAAGGGGGGACATAAGCAGCTCCTGCTGCCACAGCATGGACGTGCGGGAGTGAACGGGGACGTGAGGAGACAGCAGGTGTGCAACAGATCGTCCACATCAAAGCACCAGGCTTTCCCTGGCCTTGGCCTGGGCGGGTGCCACTGCAATGTGATCCCTTTTCCTGCCTCTTTTCCAAGAGGTAAAGAATCCTCTTCTTAAAGAAATATGCTGAACACATGCAGACTGCAATTTGGTGGCCTGTCCTGGCATCCCCACTCTAACGTGCCTGCTCCCCACCCTCCTGGACTCCCTGCTACCCAACCTCCACGTCACTGGGAGGCAGCCAAAGCAGCACAGGCTCTGGGTCAGTCAGCTTTGAGTTCCAGCTTCAACTCGCTAATACAAGCTCTATAACCGTGGGCAGGTAGCTTCTCCCCTGTAAACCTCATTTCCCATCTGTAACTAGGGGTGATGACAGATCTACTTCATTGAGTTAGATGCATGAAACGATTCATGGAAAAGGCTGAACATATTGTTAGCATATAGCAGTGCCTAATACATGTCAGCCATGATGAATCATCATAATAAACTAAATGACTCTTGAATTCAGATACCCAAGCCAGGAACGGGGAGTCATTTAAACTCTTCTAATTTTTTCCCTCAACTCCCTATCCAAAAAGTCATCAAGACTGGTCAATTCCATCGCGTGAGGGTTTAGTTCATACCCTTACCATCCCTCTCCTGGACTACACCACAGAGAACCAACTGTGTCTCACTGACTCTACTCTCCTCCCCTCCTCCACCCCAGTGCTTCTCGTGATACAGATGCATGGGGTGGCGGAGGGGATGGACGGTGAAGGTTCCGGAGAGACGAGGGGAGGGGTGTGGGTGAGTGTGGAAGTCTGCATTTCCAACACACTCCCAGGATCTCAAGATTGCTAGTCCAGACCATACTTTGAGTATCAAAGCTCTACTCTCCCTCTAATTCTCTTCTTAAAAAAATAGACTTGTGATGGTGATCACTGCAGCATATACATGTGTCAAACTATAATGTTGTACATAGTAAAAGAATTTTTAAAAAGCTAATCTCCCCCAAAGGCAACATTCCAAAAGTCTTAGGAACACACGGGTCTGTCTAGCGGGAGTATGTATGCTGCTTGAAATAAATAGTTGGTTGCATTTAAAAATCAAACAGATCTAGCATAGCAACCCCCTGACCGAGGATCTTTGGTGGCCTTCACAATTCGACCTGAACTGCCCTTTCAGTGCTGCTTCCTCCTGTTCTGACTCACACAGCACAGGCCCTGGCCACTCACAAGCTTCTCAAAATGCCACACATTCCCATCACTTTGTACCTTCGCTTATGCTGTTTCTGCTGTGAGAGACGCCTCTCCTTAGCGTCCCTGTCGCTCAGAAGCCCATTCGTTTTAAATGCCACCTCCTCTAGGAAGCCTTCCCCAACTTCCATGGCAAAATTACTCATGCCTTCAACTGCGTCTCCTTCAGTTTGTTTATACTGCTGGATAGATGTAGACCACCTCGCTCTCATTAGCTGTGTACACAGTTGTCCCCTTAGATTTTTTAAAAATATATTTTTATTGATTTCAGAGAGGAAGGGAGAAGAAGAAACATCAATGATGAGAGAGAAACACTAATTGGTTGCCTCCTGCACACCCTCTACCAGGGATCGAGCCTTCAACCCAAGAATCGAACTGTGACCTCCTGGTTCATAGGTCAGCTCTCAACCCCTGAGCCACGCCGGCTGGGCTCCCCTTAGATTTTAAGCAACTTGTCTTATCTGTCTTGGTGTTCCAAGGACCTGACACTGAGTAGACACTCAAATCTGAGTGCAACAGGAGGAGGAGGAGGAGAGGGAAGGGAGATGTTGAAACTTTAGGTCTACCTTCCAGGACTGTGCTCCTGATTGACACGCCATCGCCCCTGATGGCAGTGGGCCAATGGTGCTTAAAAGGTGGTATGCAGCCCTAACTGGTTTGGCTCAGTGGATAGAGCATTGGCCTGCAGACTGAAGGGTCCCAGGTTCGATTCTGGTCAAGGGCATGTACCTTGGTTGCGGGCACATCCCCAGTAGGGGATGTGCAGGAGGCAGCTGATTGATGTTTCTCTCACATGGATGTTTCTAACTCTCTATCCCTCTCCCTTCCTCTCTGTAAAAAATCAATAAAAAAGAGAAAGGTGGTATGTACTTCTTTTAAAGTATGGATCAGCATCACAACCTTGGAAATCAAGATCCCCAACGATGCTGCCTGTCACCATGGATGTCTTCCCACTCCAGCACCCCTCCCAGTCCAGGTTTCTAGCTGCACAGGGTAGTTCACGCACGTTTATTTCAAGCCAGTGACGAAGTGAAGGCAGCTTACCCTCAGGTTTCTCTCCCACCGCTGTGAGTTCAGACTCCTGGCTGGGCTCGCTGGTTCCGTACACATTGATGGCGCGCACACGGAATTTATAGTCTCGGTCAGGCAGCAGGTCCTGGACGTTAAACGAGGTGCTGCGGCACGTGGCTAGTTCCTTCCACGACTTGTCCACCGAGTCCCAGATCTCGACACTGTAGGACTGCACAGCACTGCCCCCATCGTACGAGGAGCCATACCAGGACAGGGTCAGCGAGGAGCTCCGGATATCAGAGGCGCAAGGCGTGCCAGCTGGGGGGTCTGGTTTGTCTGGGGATAGAGAAGCACAATATCACCCAACTCTTCAGAATTTCAGGGAAAGAAAGGTTTTGAATCAGGTGTGCGGGGGAGGAGCCTAGAGAACTCAAGCTGACATCCCCGGTCCGGGCTCTGGTTCCCTCATCCACACAGTCACACCTCTGCACAAACCACCTATAAGAAAGCCATACAGATACCTATGTGCTCGAGAAAAGTCTTTCCTTTTGGCTAGTTGTCCAGTCTGCAAGCCCTGATTTCCTGTACTTTGTCCTGGTCATAAGCATATTTCTCAGCGTAAACAGATCTAGGAAGCTGCCCAGAAGGCGTGGACTGCTTCCCATAAAAAATGTTTTGAGAGAGGGTTCAATGTGTGTGTGTGTGTGTGTGTGTGTGTGTGTGTGTGTGTGTCCTTCAGGCCATAGGCCGGTGACCTGTGTCATAACTAGGGGTCAGACTACACGCTCCTTGAGACTTGAGGAACGCCTGCCTCGCTGAGAAGCAGACAGATCCAGGTTTGAACACAGCTCTGACCCCACTCACTATTTATTACCGTGCCTCAGTTTCCTCGCCTGTACAATGCAACATGTGGATAATAAACAGCACTTGGATCACAAGGCGGTTATGAAAAGTTCTTAGGAAAGTGGCCGAGTTGAACAGCCATTACTGTCGTCATTGTAGCGGTAGTTTATTTCTGACTTTGTGGATCATTAAAAGTTATTCCTACCCTATCCCTTTGATCCATATAGGACTGGTGTAAAACGAGTGAAGAATTTCAAAAGCAAACCACAGTAGCAAATCACAACCGCCCCTGACTAAGGGCCGGAAAATGGGCTGAGGGCACAAGAAGTGGTCGCTTTGGCGGGCTGCCTTCCCATTCAGACCGGCAACGCTAAGAACCGGAAATGCTGCCAACTGCAAGGCGGGTCCCGCCGCCGATACTACACGAGGCTCCTGAGCCTTTCTGACTCTGTCAGCTGCTCATCTGAACAACATTGTCCTAGTTTTTCAGATTTCGTTTCTGCAGGTAGTTGGGTGAGTCACAGTATTTAGCAGCCCTGCATCCCTCCAAAGCTGAGGTGCAGAGCTCCCCCAACTAACCATTAAAACCAAGCCTTGGTGCTCTGTGAATTTATGTGCTATTTATTCACACAGCGTGAACTCGGGTGAATTTCTTAACTCCCAAGACTGGTTTGTCTTTTTCACCTGGAAACATGGTGCTACTATGCATGTTGCCTTTGGAGGTTTTGCAAGCATCAAGCGAGCAAACCTGGGGAAAGTTCCTGACTTCTACTCTCCCACCTCTGAGCAAGGCATGAAACCCAAAGAGGGTTCTTTCAAATGACCCTGTGCAAATAGGGGAAAAAAACATTCTGCCTGTGTGTGTGTGTGTGTGTGTGTGTAAAGATATACATGATACATACACATATTAATTCTCTCCCCTCCCCCAAGCCTTGCAGCTTCTCCATTCTACCCAAGGACGCCCTGCCTGGAAACCGCCCACCCCTGCCACCCAGGCCTGGCCCGCGGGTGGTGATGCTGGGACTGTGACAGAGCCTCTTTCTGCAGCCACTCTGGAGGCCTCCTGTGATGGATCCACTTTCACTGGGTGTTAAGTACGTTCTCTTAGAAAAACTGTTTGTTCTGAAAGATATGTTGGTCTTTTTAGAAATACGTCTGGTGTTGGCTAAGATGTTTATTGCTCTTCACTCTCTTAGAGGCAAGTGGACCCAGCCCTCTAGGACCCAACTAAAACAGTATGAAAGCCCAAAGGACGAAAGACAGACCCACCGCTCTCCCCCTCCACTGCCTGGAACACGTCTGATTGGCCACATTTAGAATCACTTGGGTTTATGTAATGAATGCAGTACACCCCACTGACTGATTCTCTCCCCTTCTGCTTTGGACAAGAAGAAAAAACTTTGAGAAGTGTGTACTGTGGAAGAGGTACTACTTGTACCCCACCCTGTCCAGTCTCTTGGTAAAAGCAAGAAAACGGACATATGACAGATTACCCCCTGTGGTGCAAGTGAAGATGGAAAATTTGGAGAGGGGGGGCTTTAATTCCAAGTGAAACTTCAGTGCTTTCAAGGAATTTGAATGAAGGGGTTTAGGTGTCTGAGATTGGAAGCCCCACCCCCTCAGGGCCAGGGGCTGGGTCTGATGCTCCCTGGTTTTCACAACCTGCAGATCTCCTCCAGAGGCAGACTCGCCAGGGGTGAACCCCCTCAGAGCAGAGCGCCTGCGGCCTGGCCTCCATGCTAAAGACATAGCCGACCTGGTCTGGGAGGGCAGCAGCCTCAGAGTCTAGGGCCCGGAGCTCCAGGGCTCCTGGGGATGATCCCTTGGCTCCCCAGAAACCTGACCCAACAGAATGGGGTTTCTGCTCAGCAAATGCTCCCACACCTGAGAAAATGGAGGCTCTCAAGGCTAATGCTTCTCACAGGAGGGACCATCCTGGCGGGCTCTGCCTGCCTGTGTGTCTGAAGATGATCTGTGGCTGTGCCTCCCCTGCCTGGCTTGCCTTCACTGGCATGCCGGCAGTCACTCACATCTTTCATGGAATGCCAGGGGCTGCAAGAGCTCCAGGGTCGTCTATCTGCATAGCCGGCCCTTGGCCCCTGGGAGGCTAAGGCCCTCTGCTTACCAAGAATACCCTCTGGGCCCTGGCAGAGCCAAAAGGAGATTCCGAAAAATTTTCAGATCCTCGCTCCTGGCTATCAGGCAGAATAAGATCAAGATCACATCTTGCTGAAATCTAAGCCAGGCATTATGAAGGGAAGTCTCCTGCCCTTAAAAATCATGCAAGTTCCAGGCTCAGATAGCATTTGGGGATTAGTGGGTATTTGGGGTTCCCTCCACTTTATTCTTCTCCTTTAAAGATATGCAAAGTGACCTGTTTATCCCTTGCTGGACAAGTTACAGGAAGGAAATCATCTGGGCCGGGCTGCTCTCTCTTGCCCCAGTGGCACCCCCGCCCTCTAAGGTTGTGGCTAGAGGTGCCGGCAGAGGCCCTCAGAGCTTCACAAATCCCTGCACTGCCTTTCAACACAGAATAATCATAAGCCTTTAAAATAGCTAAGCATCCCTCATTTAAACTAACGGAGGGGAAGGCTAATGTTTATTGTCATTTATAAAAGGGGAGTCATAGCCTATCTGAAAAGACAGTGGAGCTTTAAAGAATGTACAAGAAGAGACGTTTACTGCTGACAAGCAGAAGTTGTGCTAAAGCAGCCTTATTTAGCTGGCCTGTAAACGGATGCTTCCAACGGGCTTGAACACCATCCAGAGTAAGCCAAACCGCTCCTGTTTCATCTCATTTACATTTTACATCTAGTTAATCAGCCCTGATCAGATAATACACAGATGTCCTTAGAGACGTGCAGGTAAATCTGGGCTTAATCCAGGTTTACTTTGGACTAATTCTAAATCCATGGGCTCTGAATGAATGTGGCCTTGATGTTTGCATCAATGCAAGTCCCCATTTTATTGAGCAATTCTATTCTTAGCCCTACGCGGGGGAGGCAGACAGAAAGCCCGTCCCCCCCCATTCCATTCCCCTCCCAGGACGGTATTTAACATGCTGCGCCTGCCAGCTGGCGGGCAGCCACGCCAATGGCCCTGTCAGTACTGGCCGAGGAGAATGAGAAACTAAACCATAAAAGGCCAGAACTGCAGCTCGTGCAGTGGGGATGGGGGAGGGGAGTGTGGCACGGAGTGGAGCTGGCCCAGTGTAGGGGGCAGTGGTCACAGATGAGCAGTTCAAAGGAGTGGACCCCAAAGTTGCCCAAGCAGGGGCAGGTGAGAGAGAACACCCAGAAAAACCAATGTTTGCTAACAGGTGTGGGCATGGGGCCAAATCAGCACTGCAGGTACAGGTCTTAATGTAAAGACAGACTGGGTCACTAGCATCAACTCCCCCCACCCGCCGACCCACCTCAAAGTTCCTGACTCCACGGGGGACGCAATTGAAGTAAGCATCCAGTCACCAAAGAGAAGAAGAGTGAGAAAAGGGTCTCTCCTGTCTTTTGTAGATGAGAACCCTATTCCCTGACCCCCGGCACAATGATTCCCAGATTTAAAACTCCCGACTTGAGGAAACAAAAGAAAGATGAGATCAATAAACCCCAGGTCAAAGGCTCTCACGAGCATAATGTATGGAGGCCCACAAATGTGCAGGGACATGACCTACTGTCCATCAGTCTGCTGTGTCATCTGTTCCTTTCTGTCCTGAGCACTTGCCAATGGGGTGGGGGTGGGGGTGGCAAGGAACTGAGCACAACCAAGTGGGGGGCCAATTAGAAAGCTAGTGGCTGTTTCGGGAGAGAGTGGACAAAGGCATGATCAACACAGCAACTGGGATAAAGAGGAAAAAGTGAACTTCAGAAACAGCCTGGAGACAGACTCAGCCCAATATTGGGATGCGGGAGTAAGAAAAGAGGAGTGGGTTTAGGATTAGGAGGTCACAGTGACCTTAGAGGGGTGATCCCAGTAGACTCCTGGGGTGTGGAGGGAGGCTGCAGGGAGCTGACGAGTGCCCGGGGGTGAGGAAGCAGAAGCAGAGTAGAGAGCACCCCCTCTCACAGGGTTTGGCCATGAAGAGAGCGGGAAGAGATGTGGGGTGGCTGAAGCGAGACGAGATGTTTCGGGAGTTATGCAGGCCTGTGTGTTTGGCTAAGATGAGAGAAGGAGAGGTGGAGTTGAAGAGAAGAGAGGAGGGGGTGGAACCCCAAGAACCTGGGGATTCAGAGTGCAGGAGAAGGAAGCGGCCTCAGGGAGAGAGGGGTGGTGCAGGGCCCAGAGCCTGGAGGGTGCGGTCAGCCTGGGGGTGGACAGAGAGATGCCTGAAGGTGCGGGGCCATGACGCTGAGCAAGGTCAGGCCTGATGCCTCCTAGTTTTCAGAGAAGCCGGAGGCCGCAGCCTGCAGGGTGACAAGCTACCACAGAGAGTGGGAGAGGGCACTGAGCAGCACCGAGCAGCACCGAGGCCTCGGCCAACCCTGGATCTTGTCAGAGTCCAGACTGTGGGCTGATGGGATCTTCCTGCAAATGCCCCTCAAGTCAGGCGGAGGAGCAGTGATGTGGGAAGGCGGCATTGATCCAAGGTGAAGACTTCAAGGGGACAGAGCTGGGGGCGGGGGAGGCGGAGAGGGAGAGGGAGTTACCACGCCAGTAGGAGAGGCCTAGAGCGTGGGGCTCAGGTCTCCGAAGAGTGGAAAGAGAGGAGCCAGGAGGGAAGAGGAAAACGCTACGAGGGTGTGGGCGTGGGATCTGGAGTTCTCATGAGCATGAAGCACAGCAACAGTGTGAGCGTGGGGAGAGAGAAACAGAGATGGAGTACGAGGGGCTGTGGGCAGAGAGGATGGGTGCAGAAGGAGTAGGTCCCCTGGGAGGTGAGACCCTGAGGTCCATCATCCAGCCTGGAGGCCCTCTACCTTCCCCATCGCCCACTGCCAGGCCACCCACCCAGACTCACCAACCACAGTCAGGTTGACCTGGGCCTGCCTGCTGCCCAGCTTGTTCTCCACCAGCAGCGTGTAGCAGCCGCAGTGCTCCTGGCGGGCCGCCAGGATGGTGAGCTTGCTGCCGCTCTCGCTGTTCTCCACCTTGATGTGCTCACTCTCCTGGATCTGTGGGCAGACAGTGGGCAAGCGCTGGAGACGAGGGCCAGGAAAGGAGGGGGGGCAACCCCCACTCCCCACTGCACAGCTATGGCTGTGTGGGGTGGGTCTGGACTCTGGGCTCCCCCCATCCCCCAAGACCCTCCTCTGCTGCCTCCAGAGCCAAGCCTCCCTGTGGGGTCCAGATCCAGGGCAGGCAGGGCGTGCTGAGCAGGGTCGGGGAAGGGACTCTGCAGTTGCTGCTCTAGATGGGAGTTCAGAAGTGTCCTCGTCTCCCTCCTCCACCCTGGGATGGGAGGGTGGGAGAGCACATCTGAGCAAAGTCACTTATGAAGCCCAGCCTATGGGTTCTGACCTCTTCTGTGCGGTTGAAACCACAGCCACTAGCCACATGTGGCGATTTACGTTTTAATTAAGTGGAAGCAATCCAAACATCCATCAACTAATGAATGGGTAAAAAAAAACGTATATCCAGACAATGGAAAATTATTTGGCCATAAAAAAGAATGAAGTTCTAATTTGTGCTACAACATGAATGAGCCCTGAAAACATTATGCTAAGTGAAAAAAAGCCAGACACAAAAGGAAACGTATTATAGGATTCCATCGATATGAAATGCCCAGAATAGGCAAATCCATAGAAATAGAAAGTAGGCAAATGGTTGCCGGGGGTGTGGGCGGGAGGAAATGATTGCTAATGGGTCTGGGGCTCTGTTTGGGTTGATAATATTCTGGAATTCGATAACTGTTATGGTCGCACAACCTTGTGAGTATACACTAAAAACCACTTAAAAAGGGTGAGTTTAAAAGAGTGAATTTTGTGGTGTGTTAATTATAACTCAACAGAGCTATTATAATAACTTTTAATTACTTAAATTTGAAATTCAGTTCCTCAGTTACACCAGTCACAGCTCAAGTGCTCAACAGCCTCATGTGGTTAGTGGCTACATATTGGAGAACAGACACAGAACATTTCCAGAGACAGAGCTGAGACGTGGCTAAATGTCTCCGAGAAGGGATGAGACTCTACCTTACTTCAGGCGACACTGGCCCAGACAACGTCCAGAGCTACTTGCTTTGGGATGCTAAAGGCCAGCTTCTCTTTTCCATCTTTTGAGACCAACCCTCCTTTCCTTCCTGGGACTAGCCTCCCATTTGGGGGGGCTTAAGACAACTTGATGGTTTGGAAATTGAGCAACAGAGGGTTCAGAAGAAATCTTCACTCCTTCTGTAGCGTTTCCCATCTGTGCCAGCCACTGTCCCAGGGCCTCTGTTGATCATGCATCTGGGCACACACACTACCAGTGTGGGATCTCCAAGTTCCTTTAAGAGCTGGTTGTTTGGAATTTCAAACATTTTCCCATAGGGCCACGATTATAAATGGTAGCTTGATTTCTGGGCCAGCAAGCCAAAATTCTATTTTGCGTACAATTTATCTACCCAAATACTCAGGTTCCCTTTTATCCCTTCAGCATGTGGTAAGTTTAAGCTGTTCCCACAGATTGGGTTCATCAGGCTGGCACAGAATCACAGAAGGACACTTACAGGGGCTGAGAGGTCATTTAGGTTAGTCCGTTCCGTTTTCCTGACGCTGAGTAGAATTCTAGCCTGAGACATCAAAGTCAGGTGGGAACCAAGGGTGGTTTCTATTTCTCCCTGCATACTTTTCTCTAGTATACAACTAGTCTATAACGCAGGTATTATTCGTAGATTTGGAAGGAAAGGTCGTTTTAAGAACTCAGCTGTGATGACTGGGTGGTGAGTGGGCGAAGGCTCCCCATTTCTAAGCCCCTGCGATGAAGGGTGATGCTGTCTCCATTAGAGCGTTTCCCATCCCCTTCAGCCTAGAGGCTGCGTGGTTGTCCCCAGGCCACTCCCCTCTTGACTGACCTGCTTCCGGAACTTCATCCAGGTGCAGGTGATGGGCTGGGTGCCTGTCACTTTCCCGAACAGCTCCACAGACTCTCCTGCACGCACCTTTTGGTCCTCAGGAAACTGGGTGATCTGAGGGGGCATGGCTGGAGGGGACAAGCGAGAAGGTGAGTGAGGAGGAGGGAGCCTCAGACTTGCCGATCTCATCTGACACTGCTGTCCACATTGGTCTGCTGCTCCTCTCTGGAGCCTCCAGGGTAAGACTGAGGGCCGTGGTCACTGCTTCAGAACACCTGAGCTGGTGGACTTGCTAGGTTTGTTCACCTCTTTATTCTGATTCCCTCGATGTGGCCCACACAGTTACATGGCATGATTCTCCATTTGTTGGTAGCTCTAGAATTTGTATGTTACCCTAATTTTTTGAATCTATATTCTAACTCCTTTATTAATTAGGCAACACCTTGCTCTTTAACCTCCAGGTCACCCTGGCTGAGAGGCTCAATATGGTTCATGTCCCCAAATGTCTCCCAATGGAAACAGACAAGATTCCACGTGACAAGGACAGACCGAGCAGAGCATTAAACAGCACAGAGCAGATCGCCTCCTTAGAGGCAGAGTGAAGGGCAGAGGGTTAAGCAGAATTTTGCAGAAGGGATGGGAATCACTACTACTGTGTGATGCTGTCCTTACAGGGGAGGCAGGAGAAAAGACAAGTAAGTGAGAGGCTGGGGACCAAGCTATGCAGAGGCTCTGGGGGGAGGTTCAGCTTGAATGACGCTGAGCTTGAACTAGGGAGGGGTGCTCTCCTGAGACCACATGCCCAGTGGTCAGGCTAGCAGGGCAACGGAAAACCCCTCCGGGCAGATGACGCCATTGCCCCCACACATTGCTATGACCAATTACCTGCTTTTGGAGGTGTCTTGGGGGCAGGTTTCTTTTTCACAGTTGCATCACCTAAAACGAAGAAGTTCACAGGTTACTTTCTGTCAGTTCTGTGTCTCCCAAAGCTCCTGAATCCTAGGAGGATGCTGTCTTGCCCACTGGCCCTTCATCCAGGCAGAGCCCTCAGCCCTGGGTGTCTTTCTGGGGATCTTGCAGTCTCACACAGACAACCTCACGATCAAATGAATATCAGGTCCCTGAGGCCTTCATTGAGAGAAAAACCAAAAAATGCTTTAGCCCCCATTATCCATTTCAATGACCATACCCAAACTCACTATTCTCTCACCCCAACTTTCAGGAAACTCAGAAAGGAAATTATGTCAGATAAACCAACTAAAATTAGCCTTTGGTGTGGATCCAAGGGTCTCAGGCTTCCTTTGGGTCGCAGACTGTGGACTGGTGGCTTTCATTTTTAAAATCTTTGTTGAATGGATCAATGAATGAATGAACAAATGAATGAACTAACCAATGGGCTCCTCCATTCCCACCGCCAAACAACTCACATTTAAAAAATGACCCAAACAGACCAGTGTTGCAACACAAACCTATCCATTTGGAGAAATAACAATGTGGTAAATAGGCAAAAATATCTTCAGCTATCTTCATGGCTGTTTTCTCATTTCTTTCAGGTCTCCGCTCAAAAGCCATCTAACCTATTTATCCTAGCGAAATGAAAATCTAACATGCAAACAAATACCTGAATCTGAATGTTTGTAGTGGCTTTATTTATAATTGTTCAAAATTAGAAGTTATCCAAATATCCTCAACTGAAGAATGGATGAACTGTGGTACCTTTATACCATGAAATACTACTCATCAATAAAAATTGCCCTGACCAGTTTGGCTCAGTGGATGGAGCGTCGGCCTGCGGGCTTGGGGGTCCCAGGTTCGATTCCGGTTGGGGGCATGTGCCTTGGTTGCGGGCACATGCCCAGTGGGGAGTGTGCAGGAGGCAGCTGATCGATCGATGTTTCTAACTCTCTATCCCTCTCCCTTCCTCTCTGTAAAAAATCAATAAAATATTAAAAAAAATAAACAAAATACAGATATACAACATGGATGAATCTCATCGGTGATTCATCTCTTTGGCTAAGAGAAGCCAGAATCAAGGGCTACGTACTGTATAATTCTATTTCCATTATATTTTTGAAAAGGCAGAGCTACAGGGACAGAGAATAGATTAGTGCTTGCCAGAGGTGAGTGGTGGAGAGGTTGGCCACTAAGAGGCACAGGGACATGTTTTTGTTTATTTTAATCCTCACCCTAGGATATGTGGTTTTTTTGGTGTGTTTTTTTTTTTTTTCATTATTGATTTTTAGAAAGAGAGGAAGGGAGAGAGGAATCAAACCTACAACCTCGTTAAGTGCCCTGACTGGGAATCGACCCTGCAACCTTTTTCGTGTATAGGATGACATTCCAACTGACTGAGCCACCTGTCCAGGGCGAGGCATGGGGGCATGTTTTGAGGTGATAGAACCATATTATACTGTGGTGGTAGTTATATAACTGTATGTGTTTTTCAAGGTTCATAGCACTGTGCACTAGAATGGGTGAGTTTTAATGTATGTAAATTATACCTTGACACAAAAAAATGGAGAAAAGTCATTTAACCAATGAGATGTCCCCTAACCACTTTATATCGAATATCAACCCTACACCCCTAGCACTCTTTATCATGCGTACCCCACTTTATTTCCCCCAGGGCACTAATCACCATATGACAAACTATTTACTTATTTATTTATTGCTTGCCCTTTGCCTGCCCCTAAAGTATAAGCTGTGAACCCAATGTGCCGACACACAGCTGCACTTGATAACTATTTATTGGATGAATGAGTGGGGTTTTGTCAACACACAAAGCTTTGCCTCTGCAGGTTACAGAGAAGCAGTGCTGTGCCCTGGCTTGGGCATGGAGTTGTTCTGTGGCCACAGGTAAGTCAGATAATTCTGTGGATTGTCAGTTGTGCATCAGTAAAATGGGAGGAGTGCGGCTACCCACTGGGAACCCCAGGGCATCTTGTAAGCAGTTGGTCCCTGACAGAAGCACACTGAGAGCACAGAACTGGTAGCTGCCAGTTACGTGACTGAGCCCAGGGAGAGGCCTGCCTCCATCAAGTTCACCCTGGTTTGCCACCATTATTGATCTGTCTGTCCAGCTCATAGAAACTTACTGAGGGCCTACTATGTGCATACAGACTACTGGCCCAGGTACTGAGGAGAAAACCAACCAGGTGTAGAAATCAGGACTTGTCCTCAAGAGCTTAAATGGCAAGACACGTGGCCTTCTTCTTTTGCCATAAAGGACATTTACAGGACAGCTGGAAATTTTGACTAAGTCCAATAAATTAGATGATAGATAGTATTGTATCAATGCTAATTTTGTGTTTTGATCTCCCAACTGTTCTTTTATAAGAGACTGTTCTTAGGAAATATACACTAAAGAATTTAGGTGCAGAAGATAACATACGTGCAACTTACTTTCAAACTGCTCATAAAGTGTGTGTGTGTGTGTGTGTGTGTGTGTGTGTGTGTGTGTGTGTGTAGAGGTAGTGGGAAAGAGAGATGGAAAAAAGAGAGACAAAATATAAAGCAAACATGGTAAAATGTTGATATTTGAAGAATATGAGTAAGGGTATACAAGATTTATTTGTACTATTTTTGCAACTTTCCTATAAGTCTGAAATTATTTCAAAATAGAAGTTGAATAGAAAGTTTAAAAAATAAATTTATCCAGCCACATGACAAGGCTGTTCACATGAGGGAGAAAGAGTATACACTGTGGGATAAGGAGATAGTTAGGAAGGGCTAAAGGCTGGGGCACAGGATGGGCCTGAGGACTAGAGAAGATCTGAACTAGAGAAGGGAGCAGCGCCGTCCCATCGCACAGGGACAGGGAATGGCTCTGAGCTGAGAACCAGGGTGATGTTTGGTGGAGGTTGGCCAGAGCACAAAGCTGGGTTAGAGAGCAGTGGTGTGAAGATAGTATGACAATTTAAATCCAGAAAATTAAAAATTCATTTCCTCAGTCACACTAGTCACATTCCAAGTGTTCAATAGCCACACGTGGTTAGTGGCTATCATGTTGTGCAGACACAGAACATGGCGTCGTCACAGAAGGTTGCGTTGGACAGTGCTGGTGTCGGATGCCAAGTCTGAGAGTTGGGTCTTTGTCCTGAGTGATCAGGGAGTCCTCACACAAACAGCAGTCTGACTGGGATAGAGGACATCTGGCAGTCTCTACAATCCCTGGGGACAAGGATACCCAGTTACGAAGCTACTGCCATTCTCTTGGAAGGAACTGGTCACACAGGACCAGCTTTGGTAAAGGCAGCTTCTTTTCTTTGGAGAGAAGCAGAAAATATGAATAAGAGACCGAGGAAGAGTTAAATAAAGTAGGGGCTAAACAAGAGGCATGTACAAATACTCCTTAGAGAATTCTTGCTTAGATAAATGGGGAAAATTATATTGATCGATTATGGAATTTGGGAGTGAAAGATGCGGTTTGACTTGGTGAGAGTGAAAGTGGTGGGTGAAAGAATTTAATCTGTATGTAGGCAAAAGCCCAGGATCAGAATTCAGAGATCAGAGAAAGGTTGGTGGAGACTGGAAGTGAAAGATTTTAGGATCAAAGATGGAATATCATGGAAACTGGGAGAATGGGTTAGTTCTTTTGGGAAAAGAATGCAGTGAAGGGAGCAGGGGCCAGCGTCTGATCCCAGGCAATGCCCACAGTGAGGAGAGGCAGAAGGACAGCCACTGTAGCCAAGGGCAGAAGACAAGGGACACTGGGAAGTGGGCTTTAGGTATGACCAGCACCGAGCAATGGGTGGTGTGGGAGAGGGCAGGTGCAGTGGGACAGGGGTGTCAGAAGTCACTCCAGAGGAGATTCTAAGGAAACAGGTAGGGAGTCAATTAATCCATCCAGAATTTCAGAGGTGAAAGTGACAGAGAGAAATGGGGTGACAGAAGAGGATTGTCAAGCTAAGGTTTCTTCCAAAGTGAGAGAGAAGGCTAGGAAAAAGAGAGCTCAAAGATGCTCGCCAGGAAGAACACGAGAAAGCAAATCCCCCGGGAGTAGATACTGGATGGGATACGAAATACCCATGACTGGTTGAGCCAGGAAGCCCCTGCCCCGCTTCATCCCAGGCTGTTGGGAAGGGAGAGGGCACAGCTGGAAGGGAGAGGCCATCAAGGGAAGAAGAAAGGCTTGGACCACAGCTAGGCTCTGACCTCCTGTGCAGAGGGAAAGCCATCTGATCAGAGGAACTTTGTGGAGGGCTGCTGTGGGCTTAGTTGTGTCCCCCCAATTCATATGTTGAAGCCCTAATGCCCATACCTCAGAATGGGACTATAAGATAGGGCCTTTAAAGAGGTAATTAAGTTAAAATGAGGTTGGTAGGGTGGGTCCTAAGAAATTGGGACACAGAGGAAAAGCCATGTGAGGTCACAGCGAGAAGGCAGCCATCTACAAGCCAAGGAGAGAAGCCTTGGGAGAAACCAAACCTGCTGACACTTTGATCTTGGACTTCTAGCCTGTGGTGCTTTGTTAGGACGAATGAATGCAGCTGTGGTTGGGGCTCTTGGGGCCGAAGGAGGCTGACAGCCCCTGGAGTGGTGGGCCAGGAGCTGATAAGGAAGGGGCAGCAGCACAGTATGAAATCAGATGATGCCAAAGTCCCACTCTATATTCTTCCTGGCCACCCTGGGTAAACCCCTGTGCCAGAAGTAGAGTCTGTGCTAATATGCTTCTTTCTGTGTTATAGACAAATGAAATTGAAGGCCAAAGTTTTATATTTGTTCTTTAAATTTGGAGCTTCTGCTGTCTGAATTGGTTAGCAACTTTAAACGTTAGCAATGTTCTGTATCCTATTCTATACATATTTTATATGACCATCTGCTGCAACCCATTAATTGTTTCTGGGCTTAGAAGAACCTGATTTATGGGTTGGAGAGCTGAGTCACCTGATTCCAAACTGGTTTTCTGTAGAGAGATGGATTCAGTTAGCTGTTTTAGCCCATGGGCACATCATCCTTTTTCTCATTTGGTTCTTACCCCAATCAAACACAGGCAGAGCACCTCACACTATTTCCATTTCACAAAAACGGAGATGGATTTGCATAAAAGCCAGATGACTTGCTGGGTTCATAAAAACACATGTAGCTGAGTAGAAATACTCCCAAAACCCAAACCAGGATCTTCTCCCACACCACTGCATGTCCCCTTCTCCCAAGGCCCCCTCCCTGCCCATATCCAGTCACTAATACATGCCAAGTCCATCAACTAAAAAGCTCCTCGGTCTGCCACCCTCCACATCCCCACTGTCACCATTCTAGTCCTAACTATACCACCCCTAGGCTCTGCCCTAACATATCCATCACTCTGTGTCCAAAGTTGTCTTTCTCGAATGCAGATCTGTCTCAACCTCTCCTGTGACTGCCCACTGTCACTCAGGATCAAGTCCAACTCATCTTCCAAAGGCCTTGGGGATCTGTTCCTGGCTTTCATCTCCAACTTGCTTTCTTACTGCTCCCTCAGGGGGAACACCCTCACCCTTGTCTTCAATGCTCAATATCGGTGGTTCTCAAAATCTAGCATGCCTCATAATCACCTGGGAAACGGCTAAAAGCACAGATTCTTGCCCTTGCTGGTTGGTCCCTGCACCATCTTCGGGGGCTCGGGGGTGGGCACTGTTCCCTACACTGAATGCCTTTCAGTTTCTGCAATACCAGGCTTTTGCTGTCAGCTCTTTGCTGACTGTTGCACGTTCCTCAGGCAGGTCTAGCTCATGGCTCACTACTGCCAGGCTGGGTTCCATGCCCCTCCGAGGGGGTTCTATCTCCGCACCCATCACAAGGCAATGCAATTGCAGAAACTTGCCTCAACGTGTGTAAACGACAGCAAGCTACCTGGAGACAGGAACAGGACCCATCTTGCTCACCTTCTGTATCCCCAGGGCCTAGCACAGTACCTGCCACATGCTTGAAAAATAGCTATTAAAGGCGTGAGTGGAACCCTTGAGGATCTCTGTTAACCTGGGAATTCCAACAAACATGCCTGGGCTCTGCTGCTGAGACATGGGTCCTGGGGCTTGAATCCTGGTGCAACTTCCCATGAAAAGAAGCCTCTTGTCTGACCAACTACATGAAACCTGCCAGGTGCTGAGCCTTCACACTAGACAGGAGAGGGCGGCTGGAAGAAGTGAGGCAGCCCCTTGAAAACATCTTGGATCAAAGCTTTGGATTTGGCTGCCTCCAGGGACACCCGGGGCAGGGGTGGGGAGGCCAGCCTCCAGGTATCTGCACAATCCACCTTTTGCTTCTGCCCCAGCCTGCCCAACTCCTAACCTCATCCTGCCCTCATGAACCTTCTGTCCTGGCAGGGAGGAGATCAGCATGCCAGAGAAATGTTTAGACTGCTCAGTCGGAAGGCATCTGAGTACATCTCTCCAGTGACTCAAGGGCAGAAAGACCAGAGCAAGCATTTGGGAGATATTTACAGAGCTTGAAGGCGGGTCTCACAGAGTCAAAAGGCTCTGAGATAATGAAAAGCAAAGGAGAATTGGGGATGAAGCTGGAACAGCCTTGGGTACAAGTAGGTCCCTGGATCTCTGCCCCTCTGGGGACATTGCCCTTTTTAGGTAGTTAACTAAAAATAGACATAAAAATCTTCACAATTCCCAAAATCAGCATTAACTTTTTGCCAAAGGCTCCTGAAGGGGACTTGGCCTGGGGGAAGGGTGGAAGGAGCACCCACACCACAGGCTGTGTCAGAGCAGGAGGGTAGCAGTGAGGGCCTGGGGGTGGAAGGCTGAATCCCACTGCCCTGCACTGGAGCAGGCTCAGGGCTCAGGGCTCAGGGTGAAGGGACAACCCCCAACCGCTCTCCTGCACACACCAGGCTCCTTCCAGTTCCTTACAGATTTGTGCAGAAATACTGGTGGTTTTCCCAGAATTAACATCTCTGGGCAAATTTCCTGGACACATCCCCTCACAGCAAAGGCTGCCACATGAGAAGATTCCAGAGGAACACTGCTCCTCTTGTTACTGCAAACACCCATCCCCAAGCCTCAGGACACAAAACGCCAGGATGGTTGTGAAAGAGGCAGGCGGCGTGGCTGAGACACAGTCCCAGGGTGGCCTGACCGGCATCCTCCAGGCCCTCCCTGGGGAGGACCCTTCCTGCCATTTAACTGGCTTGTAGAAGATAGTGGGAGAGCCGGGAGGAGCTGAGGCAGCAGCTCAGGGGTGGAGGGTGAGGGCACCATCGCTCCTCATAGACCAATACTCTGGTTGGGAATGACCGGGAGTTGGTACCAGCTTTCAAAGACATTCATGGAAATACTCAGCTTCTCTCCCAGGTCCCACATCTTTCACTGTCAGGCAAGTCTCCAAGTCTCAACCTCTCCAGCATCTCCTTTTAGCTCTTTGGACCCTATCAGGGTTTGATATTCCCTGGAGAGAATATTTAAAAGAAAAGTTTGATTCTGGTGAAAACTTTTAGGAAAACTGGACACTGCTTTTGACATCCAAAGACATTTTTAAGTTGACATGATGTTTGGTTTCCGAGACAGACACAAATGGGAGGTCAAAGCAAAGATATCTACAAGCATCATAATCTGGGTGGTTCAACGTGGGGACTGAAGCCTAAGTGACGGGTGCCAGGAGGGCAGCTCAGCCAAGGCCAGGCCTGGAGCACAAAGGGGCGCTCAACCTGCCTCTCCCCAAATCCCAGAAACACGGTGGAGGCAGGGACCCTTAAAGCATGGAAACTCATGCATCGATTGAAAAAAACAAATACTCATTATATCCCTGCCTCAGGCCAGGCACGGAAGATTCAGAGCCCTGGTGTCTGTCCTCATGTTGAAAACGTGCCCTACGGAAGCCCATCGATTTCTTTCCTCAAAGACCAGCAACTCTACAGACTGATCGGCCTCATCCCGAGTCTGTTCCTGCACTGGCATAGCCTCAGCTGTATTCTCTAAAACCATTTTTTAAAGCCCCACTGAGGTCTTCTTCACACAAAATTCCATTCCGATTTCTTCCAGCTCGAACACCCTAGACCTGGGCCTCATGCTTACGGCCTCCTTCCTGTCAGGACGTTTGCTGCTGTGCAACACAACCCATGCTGGCTTGAGCCTCCACACATTATGGTACCAAGGGGAGTCAGCCGACCTCACCTGAACTGTGTCACTTAGAAAAAACACTCCACTGAAAGGCCTGATGTCGGAGCTGGAAAGCCTGGGAGCAGTCGGAGACAGTCCCCACTTGACACGTGAGGCGGCCAAGGTCCAGAGGGGCAAAGGGCTTTCACCAAGGCCTCAGGTTCAATTAGTGATAAAACCAAGACTTTTGTCCCCTGCCCTCTATCCCAGTGGCTATCTGGTCACACCCTGTGCCTGAGGCTGCCGCCCACACCCGCTCAGCTCAGGGGAGGCAAGCTCTGGGCCGGAGGAGTCGGACTCTATGAAACTCGCTGAGCGCTGTTAAATGCCCATCTGGAGGGGAAAACCAGTCGTAGAAGATGCCCGTGGCACGGGCGCTCAATAAATGCTTATTTTCTATGACAAGCAAATGATCCTCCAAGTCAGGAGTCCTCACAATATTCATTATGGCACCTGAGCAGTCTCTCCCTCCGATAATATCATTCCTCTTCAACCAAACCACATTCTTCTCCTCTTCATAGCCTGGCCCAGAGTCTCCCCTACCCTCAAATCTTCCCACACGACCCCTCCTCACTCCTGTACCTGCGAGGGGTGTCTGGCAGGTTAACTGGTACTTGTCAGTTTCCTCTTGCCCCGCCCCTAGGTGGGGCAGGCCTGCTCCGCAGCGGTGGGGCTCCCCCAGGCTCTCAGGCCCCCGCGTGGATGAGTGCTGTCCACTCACACCTGACAGCTCACTTACAGGACTGAACGCGGGGCTGCGGAGGGGAGGGCTGCAGAAGGGATCTGGCCACAATCTGTTTGACAAGAAAACCACTCAGCCTTCCCTTGGTCACTGGCAGGAAAGATGGATTTCCTGGTTAGATTAGGTACTTCCCAGCCTTTGACAAAAATGAACACAACACAGCCAGGCCACTCAGGGACTCGAGTCTCTGGGCTTTCTCATGCAATCAGATACCCGGGCCTGGGAATGGCAATGCTGAGAGAAAAAAAGCAAGTTTCAGAGGCACACAGATCACGTGATATAGTTGCATATGTAAATGCAAATGCACAGAATACAGTAATTGCGATATATTTGAGGTGAGTGGAATTGGGGGTAGATGAAAGAGGCCTTTCACGTTGTACTTGGTATGTTTTGATGCTGTTTAAAATGTCTAAACAAGAGTGCATGTATACTTAACTTTAGCAATTGGTAAACAATGCAAATTGTACCCCAGTGAGAAAAGAACTGCGGTGCAGACCTAAAAGACACCCTCTTCATTTCCTATCTCTGGGCAGCTGCCTCCTCAGGCGCCTCCAGGAGCAACAGGCTGGGGTGATAGGGGGTTGGGGGGACACAGGCCAGCAGAGGAATTCCAAGTGGCCAGTGATGTATATGGAGCCACATGTCTGTAATTCTAACAGGAAGGCTCTCGACACAAAGGAAATTCCCCTTCAGCAGACAAGCAGTGTCTGCGGAGTTGATCCGTGGTGGACGTGTGCATTTTCTAGAGGAGCAGCCCCTCCTGCCAGCCCCGCCCGCCCCTAAGCAGCCCTGGGGACTGAGCCCTTTTCCTGCTCCCTCTGCAGGGCAGGAACCCAGGCTTCCAGCCTCCACACTGCAGAGCAGAGCATCGTGCTCCCTCCCTGCAGCGTGGAGACTGGGCAGGTGACTGATACTCTGAGGACCTGGGCATGAGGGGCCCGGAGGCTGCAGAGGAGAGCCCTTCTGCTTCTCAAGGCCAACAGCGCAGGCCCCTGCTTTCCTGGGACAGCTGGCTTCCAGCCTGACCTGCCGCACCTGGGGTGGCTTAAACAAATGCTGAGGGCTGGGCTGCACCCCAGAGCTCCTGATTTAATTAGTTGGGGGTGCAGCCCGGACAGTGATGTGTTTGATGGCTCCCCAGGTGACTCGCACAGGCAGCCAGGGTGAGAGCCCCTGCCCTAGAGCTGGACGATGACAACTTGATGGGAGTTCTCCACAGCCCTCTCTTCCAGGGCGAGGAGCCAGGCCGGTCTGCTCTCTGTCTCCAGCTTGTGTTTCTCTTTCCAGCTCTCCCGTGACTCCACCTCACCCGCCTCAGGACCTCGCTGGAATGGATGGGCCAGAGCTGAGGACAGGAGGCTGCTGACCTCCCAGCTCAGACACCATGCACTCCTGCTGTGCCCCAGGGCTGGCGAGTGACCTGCCAGACCCCTGGTTCACAGGTACTTGGTGAGCTTCTAAGACCCGGCCTCTCTTCTGCTCACATTTCCCATAACTCACAGAGTACAGGCATAAGAAATCCTTTTGCAAGATAAAATCATTAACCCATTTTTACTAGGTTTTTCTTAGAATTGTTTATGCACTTCCAACAACTTATTAAAGGTCCACGCTTGGTAATCTGAGGCGCCCCACTGTGGTGAAATACCCATGAGAAATTATAATTCCAACTGGCAGACCCACCACACTGAAGGCTGGACAGCACCCCCCCACCTCCCCGCCCCGCCCCCACCACCACGGCTTGGATGGAGTATGTGCAAGGAACGCAAGCTCATCATCAGGAAGGGACATGCGCTGCTTTGAAAAGAAAAGAGTAAAACTAAGTCACACAACACTGTGTTGTAATGGAAATAGAGAAATAGCCTTGAATTAATCGAGCTCAATCACTTTCCTCTATTAGTATGGGTTTGTATGAGCTTGTTTGTTTTTTAAATGTAGAAAGTGTGTGTTAGGGATGTTCAAGCAATTCCACACCCTCTGTTAAAACTGGAGGATTCGAAGCATAGTTCTAACAAAATTATACCAATAATTAATCAGTAGGGGAAGCCAGGGCTGCTGCATTGTGACTCTGGTGAACTAGGCCCTTTTGCCTTCACTGGCCCTTTCCTCCATTAAGGAAAAAATAAAAGATATCACTATACCAACATATGAATTATACTTCCAACTGCACTGGTAAAAAGATGAACACGTTAATATTCTGAATGAAAACATTTTCTTTGACCTGAAGTGTATTTTTTTTCTCCTCTTTCTATAAGAGGTTGGGATAGTGTTTGGCCTGTGGAAGCACTGTGGGCCCTGCGCTTTCTGCCTCTAGGTAAGTGGGCCGTGGGGAGCCGAGACCCACAGAGAGGGGAGAGCTCTACGCGGTCCAGGAGACGCTCCCCCCCCTCGGCCATGGGTAGCACAGCTACAGCTTGATCCTCAGAGACTCTGAGGGGCCTTCTGTGAGCAGGCGCAGCGGAGTCATCCCGGAAGGGCCACCTGAGCAGGCCTGGCTGTGGCCCTCAGGGAGGAGGAGGAGGGAGAAGGAGGAGGAGGGAGAAGGAGACCAGACACATCACCGTGGCCCTGGAAGAAGACGATCAATGCAGAAAGGAGGTGTGGAGGGCTGTGGGAGCTCACAGGAGGGGAGAGTGACTTTCAGTTGGAGCAAGGACGGACTCCGTCAGGGATGAGGTGGCTCTTCCGTGGGAGCCTGTCCCATGATAGAGGTGCAGAATGAAGGTGGAAAGGAAGGGACGCAGGGATGTGCAGGGCACACTGAGGAGCTCAGTTTGGGTTGAGTATAAAACAGGAGTCAAGGAGCTGGGGGCAGCGCTTGGAAAGCAGGCTGAGGCCAACGCCAGAACGTGCGTCTGCATGTGTGGCAGGTGTGCCGGGCAGCGAGGTGCGGAGGTTCACCTGTAGGAGACTCCGAGGCTTGGGGGCTGCTGGGCACTCCAACCAGGAGTGGCAAGGCCAGAGCCACCGTTTTGAAAGGTCTACCCGCCAGCAGGAAAGACCCACCTGGGAGAGGTGAGGAGCTCTCCCAGGAGCCTTGGGAGAAGGAGGAAGGACCTGAGTGAGGTGGAGGGTGGACGGGTACCTCCACGCAGGCTATGGGAGGTCGGGAGAGATGGGAGGCCTGGGAAGAGGCCCCGGGCTCCGTCTCCAGGAGCCCCTGGGCCGTCGGGGGCAGGCAGGGTCTGGGCTGGCCCTCAGGCCTGGGGACGCCTGGAAGAGCTGAGCAGGTACTCACTCTCTGTTCCCAGCACAGGAGGAAGCGAGCTCCTGGGCCTCCGGGCTTTCATCTCAGGGGCCTTGGCGCTCTCACCGGCGGGGGCATCTGGAACAGACAGGTGACAACAAACATTGGTCGGCAGCTGCCCAAGGAAAGGAACAGAGGAGGCATCGCAATAAAAATCCCACCCCAACAACATGACAGCTCCCGCCCCTTCCCCGTTCAGCTCCCAGGGCCTCGGTGCCTGCCCTGCAGGGTGCCCGCGCCTCCTTCCACAAGAGCACCGAAGACGAAGACGGAGTGTCGCTGCGCAGGGCCGTGTGAGTCAGGTGGAGAGCGCAGCCGCCTGGCAAGACGGATGGACAGGCTGTCCCGGGAGCTGGGGACCGCTTTCCCCTCCACAGCGGCACCTGCTGCCAGACATCGCATCACGCGGACAGGGGGGCGTCGGCGCCCTGGGCTCACCTCTCCCATCCTTTCCCTCCACTGGGTCTTGACTCTCTCAGGGTAAACATTCTGGCTCCCAGAACTCTGCTCTATGTGGAGAGGCTTCTTGTACAGAGGAAGGAGGGAACCGGTCCTGCCCTGGGGCTCACAGTCTGGAGAGGCCTTATAGCCTCTGATTTCTTGGCTCCCTTCCACAGGTGGACACTCCAAACCAGACCAAGACCTCCGAGCAGGCGGCCGGCAGGCCTCGCCCGCTCTGGCCTGAGCCTTGAGCCACTGAGGACCCAGGGGGCTGTGGCAGCAGCCTTCCGGGCAGAGCGGAAATGCTGCATGATGCGGGCACAGATCCTCAGGCCTCTCCTCGTGCTCCCTGGGGTGCACAGTGTGGGTGATGCCAGGGAAACTCCCTGGTCAATTAGCAGGACATCGTGCTGGGCTGGGCTGGGCTGGGCCGGGTTGGGCACAAAAGGCCCTCACTGGGCCCTGAGGAGACTGGACGTTAGGAAGTCGAGGGGAAGCCAACCAGAGACTCAGATAAGCAGCAGCTGGCCCAACGGCTATCACTGTGCCGCAGCGTTTCCCCACTAGGAACGCTCTTCAGGGCCCGTGCTGGGAAGGAGCCTCCCCTCAGAGCCCCTTCCTGTCCATCCTTTTCCTGCTCCTGAAGAGAGGAAACGCTGAGGGAGAAAGGAGGGGGTGGGGCTTTCCAGCTGAGGCAGCGGCCACATTCCTGTGGCTTGGCTGGGGAGGAAGGCCATCTTGCTGTCCCTGCCTCCTGGGGGGGCAGTCCTGGCTGCTAACACATGCTCTCTCCTGAGGGCTGTGGGGGTAGGAATGGGGAGCACAGAGCTAGGGGATTCTTGGTGCTCCCATCTGCATGCCCTGCTCCTTCTAGATGGCACTTAGGTCTTTCCTGCTCCAGAATGTGGATCTGCCCATAGAAACCCTCCACACCCGTCAGGCTTCCTTCCCAAGCTCATGCCTGCCCCCTCCCTACTAGCTGGGTAACCCAGGGGTGGAGGCCTGGGACAGGCATTGTCCGGGCTCCGGAGGCAGCGAGGCACACAGGTCCCAGGGAGTCGGCCCAGAGTTGCGCACGTGAAACTGCAGGAATGATGAGGTGGAGTGTCAAGCAGCATGTGGCAGGGGATGGGGCTGAGGGAATGGGGCTGGAGCAAATCCTTCACCACAGGACGTGATACCCAGCCCCTCCCCTGCCTCCACTCCTCACTGCCTCGTCCTTCTTCCACCTTCTGTAAGAGCAGAAACGCCCCCCACGGTGGGTCGGGGTCCCCTCCATCTATAGCTGCCACTGCGCCTGTCCTGTCTCCTCATTGGGTGGCCCACACCCCAGGGTCCATGTGGACATGGATGGAGGAGCACAGAGCACCATGGGAAGAGGATGACTTCATTTTCTCACACTGGTTTTTCCCCAGGCACAGTGGTCATTCTCAGCTGCAGCACCATCCTCGGTACACATCTGTCAGCCTCTGTGGTTCTCAAGCTTGGCTGCGCATCAGAAGTACCTGACCGAAGCATCGCACTCCCCAGGCCCCGGGTTACTGGGCTCAAAGAAGAACTGGAGAGCATTATGCTAAGTGAAATAAGCCAGTCAGAGAAAGATAAATACCACATGACCTCCCTCATTTATGGAATATAATGAACAACATAAACTGATGAACAAAAACAAATCCAGAGACAGAGAAGCATCGATCAGACTGTCAAACCTCAGAGGGAAGGTCGGGGAGGGTGGGGGTAAGGGGAAGAGATCAACCAAAGGACTTGTATGCAGGCATATAAGCCTAACCAATGGACACAGACAACAGGGGGGCGGGGTGAGAGCATGAGTGGGGGGGGGGGGGGTTTGGGGAGTTAATGGGGGGATGAGGACACATATGTAACACCTTAATCAATAAAGAAATTTAAAAAAAAGAAGAAGAATGCATGCCACGTGCTCTGGAGAGCAGAAAGACGATTGCTTCTTATTAATCGCCCCTCCTGTTCGTCACATTTCCTTGCTGCCTTCCAAATCTGCTTTAGAACTCTCCACCTCCAGGAAGCCCTCCCTGACCAGCCCCCACCGCCTGTTTCCAGCCTCTGCATCTGTCTTCAGCTCAGGCGCTGGCTTTACACCGTGTGAGTGCACTCCCCTGCCATGGGCTCCGAGCCTTGTTTCAGAAGTTCTCTGCACCTTATCTTTCCATCTGGCCATGAGGAAAGGGCTCATTTTCCCTTTCAAACCAGGCCCACCCCTGACTTGGAGCCTCTCTTCCCTCTGCAGCCTCACCCCCACCCCATGGGGATGTGCATGCCCCACAAGCCACTAGACCTCCGTGAGAACCGCATCGAGGAGGGGCTGGAAGGACCATGGCTTAATCAAAACCAGCTCTGTGCTCACACAGTGGCCCAGGGGATAAAAATAATAGTAATAAAAGTTTAAGAGCAGCTTGTATTTTCTGTCTATTTTAATCAGTTGCTGATGAAATGGAACTCCATTTCTAGGTCTGGGCCCCAGGACTGGAGTCCTTTGCTGGTCGGGTCGTGCCCAAAGAAGCATGGGGGAGGACGATGGCAGTGAGGGATGTGGGGGCCTCCATAGAGAGGGGAAAACGTGTCCTTATATGGACAATGCCTCACCCCTTCCCCTCCACTCTAGCTCTGGACTCAGCCCTCCAGACTCGGTCTCTGTACACCTCAAATCAGGTTTTCTTACTATCACTCCCCGAGACCCCCTTGTCATGGTTACCAATGAGCTCCAGCTTCCCAAATCCCATGGCCAACGCCCAGGCTCATTTTACTCTACTTGGCAGCATCATTTGATGCATTGATCTCCATCACTCCTTTCTTATCAAAATGACCACCATTGGCTTCCGGGACACCCCTCTCTCCTGGATTTCTTCCTGTCCCTCTCACTGGGACCATTCCATCCCATCGCCTTCACAGACTTCTGTCCTGCCCTGCTTCTCAATGTTGGATTCTGCCTCCTTCCTGGGTCCATCCACAGCCACTCCTTAGAGACCTCATTGAATCCCAGGGCATTAAATGGCCTCCTATGCGCATGGTTCTCCATATCCTGTCTCCCATCTTGGCCTCTGTCCTCAACCTGGATTCATCTAAATGCCATGTGACATGCCCACCTGGATGTCTCATGGGTACCGCAGGGAACTCTAGCCTGTGGCCCCAGCCCCTGCATTCTAATCTCAGTAGGTGGTACCACCACTGATCCGCACACGCTCCCCACAAACACGAAGCGTTGCCTTTGACTTCCCTATCTCTCCACTTCCAATTCATCAGCCAATCCTATCAGCCCTACCAGCAAGACAGATGATGAGTCTGATCACTTCCCACTTCTCCCACAGAGCCTGACCTGCCACTGTCTCCTGCCTGGACCATTTCAGCCACTCCCAGAGGGTCTTCCTGCTCTCCCTTTTACCCCTCCGAGTCTGGTCACCATATGGCCACCTGAGTGATCCTTTAGATGTTCAGCGTTGTCCCTCACTTAGAATAAAATCCAGTTTCCTTGTTCAGCCTTCATGGCCGGGCAAATCTGGGCGCTTGTCCTCCTCAACCTCATTTCCCGCCACTCTGCCCCTTGTTCAGGCTCAGCCTTCTGCCTCCTTATTCTTCTGGGAATGTCTCAAGCATAGTCTCACCTCAGGGCTTTGCTCTCACCATTACCTCTGCCTCTGACACTCCTTCTCTCCCATCCTTCAGGTCTCTGTTCCAATGTCACTTCCTGAGAGGCCTGGCAACCATCCTCTCCAAAGCAGCCTCCCCTACTCCCATGACCCCACTTTGCTTTTTTCAAACACGTGGCATTGCCTGAGAGTTTATGACATATCTGTTCATCCTCATTACCGTCTCCCGCTCACTAGAATGTCAAGTCCCTGAGAGCAGAAACTTCTGTTTGGCTCACTGCTTTCAGCCTCAGCTCCCGGAGCAGTGCCTGGCACAGAGTGGGCACCCGCACATTTGTTGGATGAGTGATAGTGTGGGTGCCCACTGGAACGTTACCTCCTACCAACATGTGCGCAACTCTCCATGGTCATGAAGCCCTCGGTCTCACCAGCAGCTGAGGCCAGATGCCCTTAGCCAGGCAGGGGACTGAGGTGTCCTCTGACTCCTGTCTGGGGATTTTGGCCTACAGAAGAGCTTTGTTTCCTCACCTCTCACCTGGGTCAGAATAAGAGGTAATGGGTCACTCAGGCCACATATGCAAAGCACTCCCCAACAGGGAGGGCAGTTACTGGAGAGTGGACACTGCCATGCTATTCACTAGACAGGAGGCCATAATGCTAAGTGCGTTGTATGCTTGTTCCACGTTAAACCATACCATTCACCAATATTCAAGTGTTTTCGAAACACGAATTTTATTTGGAAATGTGCAGGCTTCAGAACCAGGCACACCCAGGTTCAAGTCCTGCCAGGGTAACTCCTTTGTGACTCCCTGTGCTGGGTGGCTGGAAGGGCGTGTGTCGAGATCAGAGACACCCAGAGACGCTGCACCTCCTGCATGCTGCCTTCGTGACCGGGGAAGGCTGCTGACTCTCGCTGAGCCTCGGTTTTCTCAGTGAGAAAGACACTGCCCTCCTAATGCATGAACTAAAAATGTACAAGTCGGGCCTTGAAGGGCAGCCTTTTCTCCTCCTGGGGGAGTTTTCTGGAAAGTCCTCACCTACTGCAGGCTTCATTGTCCCTCTGTGGTACAAGCGGACGCTTGCCTTCGGCTGCCCTTGGGAGGAAGGGCAGTGTGACCACAATCAAGAAGGCGCACGAGAGCACCAGCACCCTTTTTCTTTGAGAAAAGACTCGGAGCACGACTAAAACAGCCCGAGCTGCTGCCTCATAAAGGCTACCTCCCTCCCCCTATGAGAGGGAAACCGTAGTGTGGTTAATACAGAACAGCCAGCGAGCCAAAGTCATTTTATGAGGCCTTAAACTATATCATTACATTGGCCACAGATGTACAGTCTTAATGGCGTTTGGCACCGGCTGCGTGAGTGACAGGGCTGTCGGGAGCAGGGCACTGCTGGGCGGCAGGGGGGAGCCTGCCTGACGTCAGCAGTTCTCCACCCTCCTGCAGCGGGACCTCACTGCCCCTTGGGAGGAGTGCAGGACGGGCCTCTCCAGAGATCAGGCAGCCGCTGCAGGTGAGAGAGACCCCCCAGTGACTGGGCCTGACAATGCAGTCACGGTTACCTCACCTGGCAAGTAGTTCTCCAGTGTGTTTTAATTCGTGACTCGTTTTGAGAATCTGATGTAGAACTATGGATCCTCTCTTCCAAAACTGCTCTCATCCACAAACACAAAATTGTGTCCATAATTTCAAAGGGTACATGGACCCACTGGGCTCTCTAAGTTAGGGCTGTTGCCTTGGGAAGAGACAGACCAAGGACAGGAAACCTATTCAGCCCACTGGAGCTCAGCGGGGCAGGTGAGTGGACTGCAGTCCTTGACTATTCCCCAGAGGTTGCACTTGAGGGAACATGAAGCTACATGTGGCCAGAAGCCCACCTGCACGCAGGACACTAACTTATCTCCAAGTATAGCAACAGGGAAAGCCCGGGCATGTCAAGGGGGCTGCCCTTTGTCTCTTTGTCAAAACAAAGCCAAACCCAAGCAGCTGAGTCAGTCCAGTATCTTGGCTTGTCTACCTCAGATCCCTCTCCTTGCTCTCTTCAAAGACCCAGCTCCCAAGCTGCAGCCTGAGGCCAAATCCTGCAGCGGCCTCCTGGCAGGCACCAGAGATAGATAATGAAGGTCATCAAGATTAATGGAGAGAGCAAGAGAATGAACTAGAAGGAGACCAATTTATGGGCAAAAATGCCCCATCAGCCTCAAAACTTTTTAACAAGAAAAGAATCCCCAAATGTATCCTGTAGGGGAAAAGGAAGTTTTATTTTGGAAACAAAGTTTGGCTTTAAAAAGAAACCACTTGCTGTTTCTCGAAAAGGTGCTGACGTTTTGCAGATAAGGAGAATGAACTACGGCCCTGCCTCCGCTAGAAGTGTAAATAGGACCCAAAGAGGGATTCCCCAGGCAGATAATCTCATTAGCCGGCCGAGCTACAAGATTGGCTGGAACTGGCTTGGGTCCCACATGAGTAGTGGGGCTGTGAGGAATAAGCGTCTAGGGTCAAGTTCCCGGAAAGACTTTTTTTTTTTTTTAACTACAGCACCTGTCTAGAAAGAAGCAGGATCTACCTGGGTGGGTGACATCCCAGGTCACACCTGAGAGTAACTAACCACGAGCAGCAGCCCCTACTCAGAGCCTCAAAACATGTGCTCCAAGGCCTCTCGGAACTGACCACACACCTTAACCCATCCAATCTGTTTCCTTAGCCTCAGAGCCCCTGCGGCAAAGACATCCACAGAACTCTGGGTAGATGCACAATATTTGACAACTTCAGCTTTCCTGTTGGCGGTGGACAATTTAATTTGTGTTGCCTTAATTTGTGTTGAAAATTTAATTGTGTGCATTTTTAAAAAGATTTTTCTTTTTAAGACTCTTTTTTCTCCTCTCCCATTCATTATATGTCATAGATCTCAGCTTTTGTGACCAGGAAATCAGATGATAAAATCCAGAATGGGGACAAAAACTCTACATCTTAAGGACCGACAATGAAATGGGTTGTAATTTCCGAGTCCGAGTGATCACATTCAGCATCCAGAGCAGCCACAATGGTCTTCCCGATGCCTTCTCTGGACACCAGTTTTAACAGTGCCACGATAGGTTACTAACCAGCATTTCAAGGGCAAGAAATTGTTTCCCCCCCAAACTACGTTTTTAACAGTTCCAAGCAAATAACAATATAAAAAGAAAGGGTACGGGACTGAGTCTCGAGTGGGCTTCCGGCGCTGGCCCGGCCCAACGGGGCCAGGGAAGCTCAGGCAGGATGCTGTCCCTCTCTGATTGGCCTCAGTTTTCTATTCTGTAAAAGGAGGTGGTAGCCTGAACCAGCACAGGTCTGATCCACTTCCGAGTCTTTAGTTCTAAACCACACACAGAAGGAGAAACAACGTCACAAACACACCGCCTGCATTCCTTTAGGACAACTCCAGCTCCTCACAGCCTGGTCTTGCCCCTGCATCAGGGAAATTCCAGGCAGACCTGGCAGGCCTCCCTGTCCCCACATGTGTCCTCCCCTCCCTCTGCGGTGCTACCAGTGCCTTTTCCTTCCTGCAGAGGCAGCCCTGTCCCTACAGAGTCACAGCCCGACTCACCTCCTCCACGCAGCCTCCCCACATGGACCCCGCTCTGCTCCCTACTCCTCACGGGCTGTCCTGCCAGCGCGGGCACTTGTTTGTGGCGGCTTGTAAAATACTCTGCAGTCACTTTCCTGTGGGTGTGTCTTTTCTCCTCTTGCCCTGTGCCCGGCTTCCCTGTTCAGCAAGGTTCTGGGGGTGGGGCCAAGACTGGGGAGAGGTGGCAACAAGGTGAGCCCCTCCTCCTCCCAGCCAGGAGTGGGGCTGAGGCCACACAGGACCCTCAAGCAGGGCTCCCACTTTCCTTCCTGTTGTGTTTTTGCAAGAGGTGACTTGACACCCACCAAAGGAATGCCTTGGGTAGCGACGGCCACCCTGGTGCCGTTCTGCTCAGGTGCGGTGGAAGGAGGGTGTGTGGAAGGTGGGGTTGCGTGATGGCGACGGGTGGGCACCACCTACCGTCCACAGTGACTTGGCAGGAGCACTCAGCCTGGCCGGCGCCATTCTTGGCTACACACTTGTATAAGCCTCTGTCCTCTGGCAGTGCCTTCTCGATGGAGACGGAGCAGAGGGAGCCTGGAGAGGGAGAGGAAGAATGGTTGAGTGGACCAGGTATGGGTCCAATACCTGCCCTGGAACCTGGAGCACAGGAGGCAAGTGTTATTCACATGGGCAGCCTCAGGGAGCCCAGAAGTCAGAGGCCCTGGGGGAACCAACCCCTAACCCAAGTAAAGCCAGGGCACTTCCTGCTAACTCAGATCCCAAATAACTGATCCCCAAGCATACTCCTTCCGAGTCCCCTAACCCAGTGGTCGGCAAACTCATTAGTCAACAGAGCCAAATATCAACAGTACAATTGAAATTTCTTTTGAGAGCCTAATTTTTAAAACTTAAACTTCTTCTAACGCCACTTCTTCAAAATAGACTCGCCCAGGCCGTGGTATTTTGTGGAAGAGCCACACTCAAGAGGCCAAAGAGCCGCATGTGGCTCGCGAGCCGCAGTTTGCCGACCACGGCCCTAACCCTTTCCAGAGAGTTCTCTTATGAGGACATTAAAAAAAAAAAAAAAAAAAAGAAGGTACAGAAGAAGGGAAAGAAATCGTCTCTGCCATCTAGTACAATGAGGAGCAGGTGGACACAGGCCGCGCACCTGGGGCTTCTGGGACTTCACCCAGAGATAAGCAGTAGCCGGCGCAGTGATTACAGACCTGTGTTAGGAACAGTGGCCACTGCGGGAGCTTGCGCAGTTTACAGCAGCGATTCTGGGAATGCATCTTAGAAAAAGGGGTTCTGAACAGAGGGGTGGGGGTGGGGTGGGGGTGGGGGGACAGGAGTCCCTGTCCAGCAGGGCATTGGCCTGTGGGGAGATCTGCCTGGGATCCCGGAGCTGGTTTTTCAGGAACGGTATCTGAACTGTGGGGCACTTTGGAGCTGCCTCCCTTCAGTGTGGGGTCTTCTGGTCACCTCAGACACAAGAGATGGCCTTCTATCCCCACGGACTCTCACCTGGCCTACCTCGCCCCAGCACTCCTCTTCTGGCCTGGTTGGGGAAGGAGGAGTCAGGCTAAGCATTCACAGGAATCTGGGATCTGGTCCTTACCCAGTCTGGGTCTCTCTAGGCTAGGTTGTTCTCTGGGGGATCCCCTGAATATTGAGCCTGCCAGGCCAGGTAGGAGGACAGCAATCACTTCCCTAGTTCCTGCGTTGAGACTTACAAGCCAAGAGCATGATGTCCTGTCCAAAGCTGCCCCTGCTGTCAGGGGAGCAGTCATCACACAACGGGGGGTTGGGAAAGCCAGAGCTGCGTGCATTCTGCTGTCTGGAGCAATGGCTTTGGCCACCTCCCTGCCCCGTCACTGCCCTGGGTGGGCAGAGCTGTGTGTATGTGTAGGTGGCATGGCCAGAAGGGAGGTCAACAGACACAACTCCCAAAGGCCTTTGATCTCAAAAAGTACCCTCCCCTCGATTAGACAGATGCACAGACTTGACCAACAAATACGAGGATATTCAGAGAGAGGAAGGATGATGTCAATTCTGCCCAGAGAGCCTCCCTAAGGCTGGGAGAGAAAACGGAGTAATAACAGTTGCCTTTACTTCTTGGCACCTGGGTCTGCCTTAAACAGGGACACCTCGGCACTCTCTCTCTCTCTCTCTCTCTCTCTCTCGCTCTCTCTCTCGCTCTCGCTCTCGCTCTCTCTCGCATACCTGCACCTTTCCCCCCTCTTCCTCCTTCAAGGAAGCACCTTTGCTCTTACTCTCTCCTAAGCTCCAAGGGCCATTCTTTTGCCTTGTTTCCTGAGCCCACGCAGCCCAGCTGGCTCACTTTTTCTAACTCTGTGACTTTCCAAATAACATTTGCTTGTATTTGAAGAAACAACAACAACAACAAAACACAAAAACAAGGAAACTGCAGTCTACTGACCACCTGAGGCAGGATGGCTGATCTGCACCCTCCACCCCCTTATAAGACCTTGCCTCTTGGCAAGACCTCACTAAGTTCTCCCACAGGGGAGGGCAATGGGCCGGGATCTTTCACTGTAGGACACAGAATCTGCAGGAATTGCAACAGAAAGAGTTTAGGTTGGATTTTTAGGACTTTCATCACGAGACCATGAACTGTGAGGCACAGGAATGGAAGAATGAGGTTAACTATTTTCTAGAGAGAGAAATTTCCATTTATCTGGGGCAGCAGAAGGCTGATATGACCTCTGGCCCCAAAACTTAAAGCTGAAAGGAAACAGACCCCATCTTGCCATTTCCCCTCAGTCTGAGATGAAGGCTCTGGGAGCAGATACCCACTCCCAGTGCACATCCTGTTCGAATCCTTGATTGCCTTTGGGTTTCAGCGCCAGCCCCACCCCCCCCCCACCCCCGCCTCCAGCCTTAAACCCAAATGGCACAAACTGCAGAGACAGTAGAGAGACCACCAGGACAAGTGGAGCATTTAGGCCCCAGCCCTCGCCCCTCACCAGGGAAAGCATCAGAGCAGGCAGCGTTTCCAGCTGCTTAAAGCCTGGACCCCTGGCCACTTGCGTGGGCTGGGGGAGGGCCCCGGCAGGCTCAGAGAGAAGAATCTGGTATTTCCTGTGGGACAGCTTATTTCTGACCTCCAGAAGGAACGCGTTTCCCAGCCTGTTTTTGTGAGAAGCCTCAGCCTGGTGGGGAATTTTGAGAGGGAGGTGAGGGGGATGGGAGAGGTTACCACAGAGCCAGGAATCCAATGAATGGCTCAGCTAAACTGTCCCTGGGAGAGCCTCTCACAGTCATGGGGTCTGAGATCCCCACCTGGCTCCTTTCCCGAGTGTGTGGGGCATGGAAAGGACAGGGGTGTGCACGGTGGACGGCGCGGCCCGAAGCCTTGGAGACTCTGCTCCGAGGCTGCCTCAGTCGGCAGGGCCTGGCTCCTGGCGTGTCTGGACAGAGCGACAAGCTCCAAGTCACCTCCTCAGGGACGGTGCCCTCGTGTCACTCCTGAGCACTCCTAAGGCCATAGATGGACCTCTTCTGAGCTCATCTGAATCAAAACAGTGTCTCCCACACTGGCTCTGGAGGGCAGTGACTACAGCTATTATGAATGTTTCCTGAGCCTGGAATGCAGTCACAGTAACAAAAATATTTGTCATACTGAGCAGGTGACCTGGTAAGATTTACGCAAAAGAAAGTCGCAAACATTTAATCAAATATAACCTACCTTATCTATAATAATAAAAGTGTAATCTGAAAATCGACTGAACATCCGAACAGCAGAACGACCTTCTGGACGACCTTCTGGATGACCACGCTATGACACGCACTGGTGCGAGGCCAGCCAAGGCTGGTGCGATGCGATTGGTGGGGGGCCCACCATCGCCCCACAATGGCCCCGCAGAGGGAGGTCCAGGCCACCGGCCAGCGGGGCGATCAATCTTGGTGGGGGGGGTGCTTTGTGATCACTCCAAAAAGGGAGGCCCAGGCCACCCTCTGCGGTGTGATCGATGGGGATGGGGATGGGGAGGGGCTCCATGGAACCAGGGAACCTGGCGTAGGCAGCGCCAGGCCAAGGTGGGGGGTTGGTGGGGGGTGGGGGCGCAAGGCAGCGGGACCACAAGGGTACTGGCAGCGAAGGCCTACTCTTGCAAGAATTTCGTGCATTGGGCCTCTAGTAAAAGATAACATACAGACATACCTTGCTTTATTGCACCTCACAGGTATTGAGGGGTTTTTTTTTTACAAACTGAAGGTAAGATTCTTCACCAGCAAAAAGATTACAACTTGTTTTATTGCATTACAACTTGCTTTACTGCAGTGGTTTGGGACCAAACCCACAGAATTTCCAAGGTTTACCTGCAGTTTTCTTAAAGGGAAAAACCCCCTCCCAACTCAGAATTCGTGAGTGGGTTGTGCCTACAATGAAAAGGGCTAGAATAGTGCCTCACACATAGTAGGTACTACATAAATCCTTTTGTAGAACGAACTTATAGAAGCTTTCAAAAAGCTTTTGCGAGATCTCACACAGAAAGCAATTAAAAAATGAATCATTGTTGACAACAGCAACAAAAATGAATCCTTGTCATTAGACTGGGAGAGATGTTTGCCAGGAAAGAAGTCTGGCCTGGGGACAGGAACAAGGCATCAAGAAGAAAGCCCCTCGGGAGCAGCAGAGAGCCCCTCGGCTCCCTGGCCTCCCACCCTACGGGCCTGGAGGGCGGGCCCAGCACTGTACGTGAACACCAGGCACCTGCAGCTCTGGGAGATGCAGGAAGAGGGAGGACACCTCCATATGTTCCTCCGAAAATTAATGGGCTCCAACCGACTGGGCTGCTGTCACAACTCTGCTCTCCTGGGCACTAAATGGGGCTGTCTTAATCCTGTTTCGGGAGGCCTGCAGGCTATGAGCCCTACCCAAGGTACAGGTGGCGAGAAGCCCCCTGAAACCTAGAAACAGAGCATCCATTAGCAGTTGGTGACCAGACAAACATGAGGTACGGGGAGGAGAGCATAAGAGCCTCTGTGGCCAAAGGCCGGTCACACAGTCCCGGAAGGCACCCTGGAGGAAGTGAATCTTGACCTTAGAAGAGCAGACAGCACAGGGCTCCATGCAGTGGGGCAAGAAGAGTTCCAAGTCAGGAGGCGGGGGCGAGAGGGTGTTGTGGGTTGTGAAGGGCCTGGAGACCCGCAGAGCCACCCCTTCCATCTTCTCCTACGAACCACCTCAAACCACAGCTTCCCATGTCCACTGATGCCTCCACTGTGACCCCAGACACTGACGCTCAGTGGTCTTCCATTCCTTCCTCTTCTCTACCCCTCAACCCCCACCCTTCCAAGCCACAGGTTCTGTGAATTCTGTCCTGGCTTCTTCAACAGGTTACTTCCTGTCTGTGCCCATGTCTACCTTGTTAGCTCAGGCCCACCACCTTCCTCCCTGTCCTCTTCAGCAGGCCCCTCGAGTGGCTCTGGGCATGGAGTCAATCAAGCCCCCTAAACCCCAGCTTGGTGTGCATTGCTCCTCATTCAAAACCCTTTCCTGGCTCCCTATTGCCTTTTGAATAGAGCCCTCAGCATGACACAGGGTGGAATGAGGCCATGCCTTCCTCCACAGCCCCGACCGTGCTGTGGGCAGGCCTGTGCTCACTGCTGCTGTGCCCCTACCTGGGAAACCCACACCCTCCTTCTTCCGGGCTGGGAGTCCTGGCCCACCTTCACGGTTCCTTCCTAGGCCCAGCTCTCTCACCGCCAGGGCCCCAGCACTCAGCTCCCTCTCCTCCTCTCCCAGAAGCAGGCACTTGACTGGGATGGTCTGGTCACTGAGCACATGTCCTCTCTTTCTATCGACAGCAGGTCCACTCACAGCTCTCTGAGGGACCTACCCTGTGCAGTGGGGCCTGCTGAAGTGGTCGCTGAACTCTAAGATAGGCTCCCTCCTGGGTCCCTGTTTCGCCCAGGATCTCGAAGACTTGGAGAGGGAAGCTCTGAAGAAGGAATGGTGGACAGAAAGAAAGTGGGACTGATATTTTGAGAGAAGGCATTCTCTCTACATGGCAAGATAGACAGGCCTGTTTCCTCCACTGCAGTGAAACTACCAGAAACTAGGCAAGCCCGAGGGCACCACCGGTCTTCCAGCCTCCTGACCACTGTCGACCGTGCTGAGGAGTAGCCATTAGCATTTTTCCTTGATGGACAATTCCCTTGGTGAGCTGATGGATCATGAAAGGTTTCTCAGCTGCACCAGCATGCTGACGTGTTAACAGAATTAACTTAGAGGTAACATGTCATAGTGGTCTAGGCCCGTGGTCGGCAAACTGTGGCTTACGAACCACATGCGGCTCTTTGGCCCCTTGAGTGTGGCTCTTCCACAAAATACCACGGCCTGGGCGAGTCTATTTTGAAGAAGTGGCGTTAGAAGAAGTTTAAGTTTAAAAAATTTGGCTCTCAAAAGAAATTTCAATCGTTGCACTGTTGATATTTGGCTCTGTTGACTAATGAGTTTGCCGACCACTAGGAAGCGGGACTGCCTGCATTCAAATCCCAGCCCTGTTACTAACGAGCTGCGCAACCCTGAGCAAGGTACTTAGCGCCTCTGTTGGATGGGCAGTGTAGTAGCTGTGAGGATTAAATGAGTGAACAGTGTCAGATGTCTGGGACAGTGCCGGGCACATAGTGTTCAATACATGCCAGCTATTCTTACTTTTCAAAGGAGAATTACAAATATTTAAAATATTTTTAAAAGTTGGACTCAGGGCTGTCTGCATAATCCCCTCCCACCCCCTTCCCAGTCTCTCTCTCTCTCTCTCTCTCTCTCTCTCTCTCTCTCTCTCTCTCTCTCTCTCCTCCTTGTGCTGGCCTTCTTTTCATTTCTTTAGTTTAGCTGAGTGGATTGTTTATCAGTGGCTGCTGGTGCCTCTGCAGGTTCCAGGCGCACAGCTTTGGGCCTTGCCTTCAGCGGGCGGAACATCCGTCTCCTGAGGGTGTGCTGCCGTGGGCATCACATGGCACAAGCCTGTGTGGCCCACATGTCCCAAGGGTGGCAGCTGCCCACCCTCCCTGCTGCCCAGACAGATGACCACAGGGAAAGGCTCCTGATCAAAGTTCTGGATCAGTTTTATCAAAGACTTTCCAAATGAGAGGGGCCCACGGGGGTGACAGGGATGGCTGTGGCATCCACTCCCCTGGACATCTCACCACAGCCATCCTCATGCCCCTGACCTAGCAGAGGCAGGGGTGGATGAGATGACTTCTGGAGGCCCCTCCCAATATGGCCATAGGCATGTGAAAGAGGTATCCTGTCAACACATCAGCAGAAAATTCCACCTTTTTCTCTCTCCTGGCCCATTTCCCCTTTACTACTTCAGCAGGTGGATTCAAAATGCTCCGGTGTTCCAGATCTGCTGTCTGAGATGCAGCGTGAAGAGAGAAGCTTCGTCCTGAGCTGAGGGGGCTACTGCTATCTTCGAGTGCTTCACTCTGGGTTTAGGAGGGAGGCAGGAAGCAGATCAAGGGGTCAGGGAGGCCTCGAACGGAGAGCAGTCGGAGGACAGGAGGAGAGCAGCAGCGTGCAGTGCAGGGAATGTTTCTGACATCTCAGCTGCTCTGGATTTGACAGGACCTGTCATCTTGGGCCTCCGCTGTGGCAGCTCTCTGTCCCTCCAGGTAAAATGTCACTTCCGGGAAGCTTTGTACCCAGCCCCGCCAGAGCCACCAGCATCAGCCTCAGGCTCAGGCCGGACCCCATTCTAGCGCTGGCCACCAGAGTCGGGCGTGGGAAGTCTGCTGGTCTTGGAGCTCCCTCCCAGGTTTGGGATTTACAAAAACATTTCAAACCAAATTGAGGGTCCAGGGAAAATACCCCCTCACTCCCATCACTTCTTTAGAACTCCAGACCCTGAAAGGACCCAGATGGCAAGGCTTAGAGCCCCCCTTCTTCTCCCCACCACTCAAGAATGTGAAATAGCAGCAAACCAAAGTCTCATCCAAATTAGGAAGCGAGCAGCTCTGTCTGCCGGTAAGTGTGTGCCACAGGGGGTGTTTGGAGTTTTGGGCTCCCGCACAGGTCCCTTCAAACCCACCATGTTATCAAGACTTCAGCTGTTGACCCTAAATCAGTCCTGAGCCATCCCATCACCGCACACCCGTCCCCAAACCCAGAATGCTGCTGCAAAAGCAACTGTGAGCTCAGGGCCCCTGGGAGGCACCAGCCCCTGGGCCTCTATTTTCAAGCCTGTGAACAGAGCCTTCTCCGAGCAAGAGCTGTGGGGCATTAGCACAGGCCCCCGTGCTCTGAGGGGGCTGCTGCTGGGGTGCTGGGAGAGGGCTCTGCTGGACAGATGCCGAGACGTGGGCATGCGCCGTAGAACCAGACTCCCACCCACACCTCCCACGGACCCTGTGTGGGGCACCTGTCCTGTGACTGAGGGGGACACAGAGGCTCTGGGCTATGAGTGCTGATCAATAAGACCACGGCTCCATGAGCTGGCAGCGATCAAAAGCCCCTTCCTCCCCAGCCCTGCCCTCATTACCTTCTTGGGAGAGGATGATGAACTTGGTGGTCTTGAGTGTCTTTCCATTCAGCGTCCAGGTGACGGTGGCCGGGGGGTCAGAGGACACCTGGCACTGGAGCAGCAGCTTCTCGCCCTCTGCCACATGGACATCTCGCAGCTTCTCCGTGAAGGTCGGGGCAGCCCCTTGGCCCTCTGACCTTTGTTCCTTATCTGTGCCTCCTGAAGGCCCCTTCTTGCAGTTCACATCATTCTTAACCTCCTTCTTGAGTTCTTCTTTCCCAGCTGGTTTTGGGATCTCAGCTGGCTTGGCATTGTCCAGGGGTTTGGGGGTTTCAACAGGCTTGGCATTGCCCACAGGTTTCAGGGTCTCAGCAGGCTTGGCATTTCCCAGGGGTTTCGGGGTTTCGACTGGTTTGGCGTTGCCCAGGGGTTTCGGGGTTTCGGCTGGTTTGGCGTTGCCCAAGGGTTTGGGGGTCTCACCCAGTTTGGCGTTGCCCAACGGTTTTGGGGTCTCAGCTGGCTTGGCATTACCCACAGGTTTCAGAGTCTCAGCAGGCTTGGCATTGCCTATGGGTTTCAGGGTCTCAGCAGGCTTGGCATTGCCCACAGGTTTCAGGGTCTCAGCAGGCTTGGCATTGCCTATGGGTTTCGGGGTCTCAGCAGGCTTGGCATTGCCCACAGGTTTCAGGGACCCTGAAGGCTGGGCATTGACCACAGCCTTGGGACTTTCTGCCACCTTGGCATTCAAGGCCTCGGCACTGCTGTTCCCATTCTCTGCTGGTAATTTTTTCTTGCTGCCCAGCACTGAGCGAAAATCCGGGGTGGCAGGTTTTGCAGGCGGTGCTTTCTCAGGCACTGGGGTCTTGGGAGTCCCCTTCTTGGCCAAGACAGAGCGGAAGTCAACCTGCTGGGGACTGTGCACCTTCCTCTCTTCCTCCGACACGGTCTTTGGCTTCACTTGCCGCTGCAGGTTGGCGCGGAAATCCATCTGCTCGGCGGGGATCTCCTTCAGGTCTTCCTCCGACACGGTCTTGGTGCTCACCTTCTTCCCCAGGAGGTCGCGGAAGTCCAGCTGCTCCACCTCCTGCTGGCGGATGGCCTCCTCCGTGTGCTGCCGGGTCTCCACACGCCTCTTCAGCACGCCCCGCACGCCTTCGCCGTCCTCCTCCTCTGGCCAACCCTGCCCTCTTGCTGGCCAGCTAGGCCTCAGGGTCCCATAGCAGTCACCATCGCCACCATCAGCACCAACTCCTCGGCCGCAGAGGCCCTCACAGCTGGCAGGCTCCCTCCCCCTGCAACCAGTGAGGGAAAAAGGAAAGTAGCAGGAGGAAAAGGGGCCGGGTGAAAAAGAGACGTCAGGGGAGAGCAAATCCCTGAGGGAGGCAGGGTAAAGGGGAGGGGAAGGAATGGTGGGGGCTGGCCAGGCTGTGTTTATAGAAGGGAACATTGGTGAGAGGAGCTTGCTTGCTTGCTTAGTTGGTTTGTTACATCGGTAATGACTTCAGTAGCCTTATAAGGGTGTGTGCAAAAAAAAAAAAAAAGAGAGATTCACCCCCTCCCTGCTCTCCCTCCCTCATTCGCCTTCCAATCGCTCCCTCTTGGCTTGGGCAGGCTCAGCCCCAGGACACAAACAATCTGGGACTGTTGGGCTGAGCCTGCAGGGGCCAGGAGGAAGGTGCGTGGGTGGTGGCATGGGGCCTGGCCAGTCAGCTCCTGGGGGGCACTCACCGCAGGGGGGCTCGGGCAGGGCTGCTCTGTAGCATCAGTGACACTTGGCAACTGCATTCGCCAACCCGGTTCCTAAGGAATTCAAGGGGTCAGTACAGATCAGGAGGCTCTCAGCTGAGGGCCTTCTCGGGCTGCGATGAGGGGAGGGCCGGCAGGACTTGACCACAGGCTGGCTGCTGGCTCCAGGAAAGATGGGACCACAGGCTTAGCTGTGACCCCAACAGGCCAACCCCAGCCTCGACTTAGGGCAGGGCCCTACACCCCCTCTCCTTGGCTCACCCTTTATTTTCCCAGCTCTTGTTTTTTAAAAAGGAAAAAAACAACAAAAACAAACCAGAATCTTTTGGACAACAGCTAAGATAAGCCACCAGAAGTAGCAACACTTTTCTGTAAGTATATTACAAAAACCATTCGATCAATAGATCACTCAATCAATAAAAGGAGAGTAAAGGCTAAACTAATGGGGGCTGTGATGGAGCTGCTTGGTCTAGAGCAGCGGTCGCCAATCTTTCGGACCTCACAGACCACCAGTGGTCCGCGGACCACCGGTTGGCAACTGCTGGTCTAGAGTGTGTGGCCTTGGTCAGCCTGCCAGTGACCTTGAGTTTGACTCTGTGCTCCCCTTAATAGAGAGCTGGGTACTTCCCTCTCCTCTACAGTGCCCCCTCCCCACTCCACTACTTCCCCTTCGCCTGCTCATGAAATGAAAACACCCTGCAATCCGTACTCATTGGTCAATGCCCTCAGGTCAGAACTTTTTGTAGTGAAACCTAGCAGATGTCTCCCTAATGGGTGGCCCTTTCTCTTCTTCCCTCAGATGGGGCTCTGGATTCTCCAGCCGCTGATAAAACTGTTCAGCTTCTCTGAGCTGGTGGGTGACCGGCTGAGGCTCCTTCTGCACAGCAGAGGGGCTATTCCAAGCTTGGGTGCCTGGAGGACACTGAGCAGCAGCTCAGCCCGCCAGCCCCACAAGGCTGCCACCTGCTGGCGTTTCTGAGCTCTGACCAGCCAAGAGGCCCTCCCTGCTTGACGGTGGAAGGGGTAGCAGGTCTGAAAGCCAAAGGCAACTCTTCATGGCAATAAACACCCGTTTTATATAGCACCCTCCAGCTCTCATGATTTTCGAATTTGTTCTCTTTCTTGTCCCCAAACATCCCAGTGAGGCATAGAGAACCATTATGTCCGTTTGAAAGGTAAGGAAAGGAGGCTCAGGAGTTTCTGTGAGGCAGTGCTGGGGTTCTGGGGTATCCCACACATTCCACTGCACACAACCATCTTACCAGCCCTTCAGGGGCTGAGCCTGCCTCACCTGCTAGCACAGATGTGCCAAGCTCTGCGACAGGTCCCTCACATAATCCATCTCACTTAATATCATGACAGCTCTGTGAGGCTGGGGTCAGCACCATTTTTATAGGTAGGAAAAATGAGGCTTATAATGGTGAAGTAATTTGCCTAAACCCACAGAGCTAACTAGCAGGCAAAGAGGCTGGGACATGGGTCTCCCTAAATCCAAGACCTGTGACCTTCCTAACCCACTCTACAATGCTCATCAGTACAAATCTGTTCCGGGATATGTGTGCGTGTGTGTGTTTATGTGCATATGTATAGGTCAGCCACACACATGGGTTTGCATGTATGTGGGGTCGACCTGGTGGGCGCCTGCCCCAGCAGGTCTGTGTTTGGGAACATGTGCACATGCATTAGTCACCCCACATGAACAGACATCTGAACACAAGTTCACGGAGCTCTGCTGATGGATGTGGGTACCTTCTGCCCGGTTTCCCTCCCCATGGAGGGCCGACTCTGGGTCAGACAGAGGACTCTCAGGGGCTGCTGGGGGTTGCTGCTCACTCCCCGGTACTAGAACCCATTTGAAAGAAGGAGAGGTTGATCTTTGCTGCCCCCTCCCTCCTCTTATCTGTTGGGTCCCCTCTGGGCCACCTTCCTCAAGGCTCGGGCTCTCAGGGAGCACAGACTCAAGGTTCAGGAAGCCTCATGTCTGGAGAGTTTGACAGCCCAGAGTGCTTCTTTGCTCAACAAAGAGCAATCAGGTGCCTCCCTGGTGCCAGGCCCTGGGAAGGCTCAGAGGCCCTCACAGCACCCTGAACACTCAACAGAGAAGGCTACAGAACTTGGGTCAACCTGAGGAATAACTGTGGGAGTTCATTTGCGGGGAGGCCCAGCCCCTGACAGGCTGCTGGCCAGAATTAGGCCATTCTTTTCCCACTTTTCTTTCAGGCACAGGGTTGGCGCCGGAGTTGGTGGGAAGCAGGAGGACAGGGTGCCCAAGGGCCATGTTTCCTGGGAGCCCTTTTCAACATCTCCTTAACTGAGTTTGCTCTTGTCACAAGTAGAACGCAGGCCAGATGCAAAAACCAGGAGCAGACACTGACCAGATGGCCCTGCTCTCCCTCAGCCGAGCTCCTCAGAAGCTTTAAATGCACTGGAGTAAGCTCTGTCTCCTCGTGGGGGGACACAGGTAAGGGTTTCTGTTGTTTCCAATCCCTGCCCTCAAGAAGGGGAGCACAGGCAGCCTGCTGCTCAACCCATTCCCAGGCCTCACTCTGAGCCCCCAGGGCAGTCTCAGGGGCCGGTAGGGGGTGTACAACTTGGGATTCCCACGGCTGGCCCACCAAGGGAATCATCCCTAGTGATGGTCTGGGGGGTCACTATTCCTGCAGCTATAAACTTAAATCTCTGCAGGGCCTTAAAGGCAAATCATGGTTCATTGAAAACCTGCAAAGATCAGAGAGGCCTGTTGCCTGGGACCCACATCAGATCGTCTCACAGCTGGAATAGCCTTTGGGGCCATCTTTGGTATCATCATATACTCAGAAGTATGTGCAGGGGCCGAGGATGAGACCCCTGCCCCGCGCCCAGCCCAGGTGGAGGATATGGGTCTATCACCCTGCAAGGACAGAGCTCCTTTTGCCCCCACCTTCCAACCCCCAAATAAGAAGTCCTCTCCTTGCTACAACGCCTTGGGGCCTGTCCCACTCTAAATCACCCACCTCTGGAATGGATTTTTATAGGCAAAATTAGTTTAAAGATTTGATTTCATGGGAAGCAAAAATCTTTTAAATAGTTCAGCTGGAATTTGGAACTAACTTTTTGACATTTCCCCTTTTCATTCAGGAGAGAAAAGCTAGGGAAGGGAAGGGGAGCTAGAAACCACCCACCATATGTACCCTCACCCCAGCCCTCCCACCCCCTCTTCCTCCCAGCCATCCAGTTCCTCCTTGAAAGGCATTCTGCCCTGGGTTGAGGTCTGATTTCTGTCAGGATGAGAAAAGCAAGGGGGGAGTGAGGCCCTGGCAGGCCTGGCACACATTCCCCAGGAGAACTTTCCACTGACTCGCTCCTTCTCAGCTGGGGACGGAGCCAAGGCCAGGGCACCAGCCTCCCCCAGGAATGAAAAGACTGGACTTTGGGGAGGGAAAGGGGGCAAGGGCTGCCGGGGGTGGGGGCTCCAGTGCGATTTCCCAGGTTCCCTAAGTCCCCAGTGCACTTGGAAGAAACCAGGAACAAAAGAGCATCTGATTCCAAGGCAGAGATTAGGGTTCTAATCTGGGCTCTGTACTGGCCTTTGGGTGGCCATGAGCAAGTCCATGACCCCGAGACCTCAGGTTCCCCCATTATTAAATGAGGAGGCGGCTAGCTAACTTCTGAAGTCCCTTCCAACTGGGACAGTCTAAGTTTTATGACTGTCCCCAGCTGGGCCCAGACAGTCTGCCGGCCGACCTCCCAGTGCAGCTCTCCACGCTGGCCTGGCTGGCTTCCCACTGCCCGTGCCTTGTCTTCCTACCCTTTCTGGCTCAGCCTATCCAGCAGGCCCTCAGCAGTCAGGCCCTTTACTTAGTCGCTAAGCCTCAGCCTGATTTCCTCAAAAGGCCCCCCAAAGCTCATCTCTTTTAGGATGCCTGGTTTGATCGACATGAGTAACTGCCTCAAAGCACGACTCCTTCCATACAGACAAGCTCTGTTCTCACATATAAAGTTTCCATGATTTGTACTAACCTAGGAGAGAGGAAGAGTGTATCTTCTTCCTATTTTGGATGCAGATTTGCCTTCCTTAGAATAACTGGTTCAGGCACAAGGCAAAGGCTGTTGGTGGGTTCTGGGCATACGGTAGCTAGCAGGGTGACTGGCCAGCCCACGACCATCTTATCAGCTGTCTGCAGATGTGTCATTAGCTCGGCTGAGATTTGTTGAGACCTACCCAGCTCAGCAGAACTTCCTAGCGGATCCACAGACTCCCAAGACTTAAGAATGGCTACTTTTCAAAGCCCCTAAGTATTGAAATGGTTTGTTAGGCAGCAAAAGCCAACGGATACAGGGAGAAAGCCCATGAGCAGAAAGGACCCCAGAGCACTTCCCAGGTGCTGCGATTATTATGGCGACAGTGCTCCATCCTGGCAGTAGCCGTGGCATGCGGCTACCGAGCCTGTCTGTAGTGCAGAGCCTTAAACATGATGAGCTCAGTACAGGGAAACGATTTATCCAGGAGATCAAGCCCTCTGACCAAGTGGCCAAGCCCCTGAGCCAGGCAGGTCCAAGCATCCTCGGGATGTGGCAGCAACTCCTATTTACAGAGTCAAGGTGCAGACACGCGCTCTCCTGCCGCGCTCACACCAACCCGAGGGGCTGGCTTTCTGTCTCCGCCCACCCAGGGTTGGCATGGCATGCTACGAGTTAGAGCATTAAAAAAATAGAAGAACATTTCTGGATCACATTCATTTACCAGGTAGTTTCCACATGCTGACTCTGGGCCAGACATGTTCTAGGCACCGGGAACATGGCAGTGTGCCCTCATGGAGCTTACCTTCCCATGTAACCTAGAAAGACCTTGAAAGAGAGAAAAAAGGAATGGGGAGAGTTAACTTCCCTGCAGTGGTTTGAAAATGTCTATGGCTCCTTTGATACGCCTCTCTCCAAAGGTGGAATTTATTCTCCTCCCCTTGAGTATGATCTGTACTGAGCGACTCACTTCTCACCAATATAAAATGTGGCAGAAGTAACGGTGTGAGACTCCTGAGGGTGGGCCATAAAAGACACTGCAGATTCCAACTTGTTCTCTCTTGGATCACTCTCCCTCTCCCCTCCTCGCTCTCTAAAAACCAATTTTTAAAAATCTTTTTAAAAAGAGGCTGTGTTGGGGTAATTTGTTACACAACAAGAGATAACTGATATACTCCCTCTACCTCCTGCTTTTCCAATTTTAATCCATTCTTCCCTCCTTCATAGTCTCCATACACCAAGTAATGGGGGAACAGAAGCCAGGATGTAGGAAGACAGAGGACTTTGGGGAACGGAGCCCAGAAGGGACGGTTCTCCATGGACGTCTGCTGTACTGAAGTGGAAGAAAGGAAAGCTTGTCAGCGGCACCAAGTCTGCACTTTCTTCGCCTTGAAGCCCAGCCCCACACTGTCGTGTGCTTCCTCTGGCCTCCCAGCCCCAGGCGGGAGCTTGGAGGGGTGTAGGAACTTGGGGGCGGGACATGCAGACTCACTTGAGCAGGATTTCATACTGGCCGGCGTGCCAGGGCTGCACATTCTTCAGGACCAGGGTGAACACGTCCTCGTTCTGCAGCACCTCGAAGTGGCCGGCGTCTTTGGAGAGGGCCTTGCCGTCTCGGAGCCAGTGCACGGTGGGGAAGGGGTCACCGGCGATGGCACAGGAGATGAGGACGCTCTGGCCCAGGGAGGCTGTCACCGAGCGAGGCTTGCTGATGAACCAGGGCTGGGTGCCATCCTGGGGCTCTGGAAGTTGGCAAAGCGTTGAGTTAGAGAGGGAGGCCTTTCAGCAGAGAGCGTCCACTCAACTCTTCATGGGGGTGAAGGTCGGAAGACAGCACGTTACCCAAATAACAGCTTTTCCAGAAATCACTTTTATTGGACATACAGATACAGCATATTCTGCTTATGGCCAATCTGTGTTGGTTACATTCTCAGAGGATAATATTAATATGAATTGTATATCCCAAGCAAGGGGAGGTAGCCCAGGATGTGCAGGGCACTGGGCTGGGCACCGATGATCCACGTTAGATGTGATGAGGAAGATCTGTACTTGCTTATGAACTTGTCTCTCCTCTCACATGGAAGCTCTCTATAGGCGAGGACCCCAATAAGCCCGTAACTCACGTCAAAAGCCATCACTGCCAACTTGTTACATGTATTATGAGATTTCCCTCCTAGCACTCTATGCGGCTGTCACCAGAAACCCAGAGAGGGCAGGGATTCCAGAGGCAGGGACGAGCGGCCCTACTCAGCCAGACCTGAGATGTAGGGTGAGGAGCTGGTCCTGGGCTGGGAAGGGACTGAGACAGCACGGGGTCCATGATGGGAACAAAGTAGGCTCACGTGGCTTCCTCACCTCCAGATGGCTTTTGGAGAGACCACGGCAGCACCCCTCCGCCCCTGCCCCGGCCCCTGGTCCGCCTCACCTTGCACGGTGAGCACAGCCTGGGTGCGAACCTCTCCGGTGCTGTTCCAGGCCTCGCAGGTGTAAGTGCCCGTGTCCTCCGGGAACACCTCCTGGATGCACAGGCTGTGCCGAGTGCCCCTCTGTTCAAAGTGGAAGTCCTCCGACTCCTGGATCTCGTTCCCGTTGTGAAGCCAGATGACCTCAGGGGGCGGGTTCCCTGAACGGGAGGAAGGTCGGGGCCTGGTCAGGAGATGCTTTCCTGGGCCACCTGGCAACCCTGCACCTAGTGCTGGGCCACTGTGCTAAGTACTTCACTAACCCTCGCTTCAGTTTCCTGCCCAGAAAGCCTGCTAACGCATCTCCCTCCCAGGTTTCTTGGAGGATGAAGTGAGTGCACGCAGCCCCCTCCCAGCCCCCTGAGACAGCAGCTGGCACAGCGTGTGGCACTGGAAGTGTGCAATGCATGCTCATAAGTATTTCACAACAGACTTGGGAAAGTAGGAAGAACCCAGAGGTGAAAAAAAAAATATGATTTCAAAGATGAAAAAGGAAACCCAGGAAGAATGGTCTTTAAAACTAGAATTCAAACTGCCTGAGAGGCAATTGGGTCACTGGGTCTGACGGGGCCATGTTTCCGTCTGCGCTGACTCGCACTGCTCAGTTGGCGTGGCTTTAGGGTCCCTCCCTCGCCATCCTCACCAGAAGGGAAGCTCCGCGGCATTGTGTTGTTACCGTACAGATGTTGTCTGAGGGGGAGGATGGGCCCCGGCTCATATGGGATTTCTCAACAGGCCCATGAAGGACAGCACTTTCAGACTCTACTAGTCTGTCTTCCGGTGGGTTCCAGCAATTTGTTGAGGCAGAAAACAATGGCCGTCTGTGCTGGTTTCCTTTAGGATAAGAGCTGAGCCGCTCTGCTCTCCTGAAGAGGAGCAAGGCTGAGGCAGGCTAGGAGGCAGGCCGGGTGGTGTCAGGAGAAAGGAGAGAGGGGACCACATCTGTCCCTGATGGGTTGCCTAGCGCATGTCTGGAGGCCGGGTGCACAGCGCCTCAGACTTCTGTCAGAGGAGTGCAGACAGGGGAGGGGACCCAGCCTTCCCCCGGGACGGACCCGGGACTGCCTCCCGTGGCAGGAGCAGGAGGCCATCTTCATTGCTTCTGCAGTTCAAGAGGAACTAAAAACCCAGGAGGGCTAAGTGAGATAAGTCAGACAGAGGAAGACAAACACCACATGATTTCACTTATACGGAGAATCTAAAGAACAAAATAAAGAAACAAGACAGAAGCAGACTCATAGACACAGAGAACAGACTGGTGGTTGCCAGAGGGCAGGGGGTTGGGGGTAAAAAGGTGAAGGGATTAAGAAGTACAATGGGCAGTTACAAAATAGTCAGGGGTTTGTAAAGAACAGCAGCGGGAATATCGTCGGTAATGTTGTAATAACTGTATGGTGCCAGGCGGGCACTGGAAATACTGGGGGGAGCCCTTGGTGAGGGGTACGATTGTGTGACCAATGTGCTGTACACCTGGAACCAATGCAAACCAATACTGAATGGAAACTGTAATAAAAAGGGATAACACACACAAATAAAATCCTTTCATAAAAAATACTTCCCATTTTTCTGGCAATCATGTGTGTTATGATAAAAATAAATAAATAAAAACCCAGGAGGGTGACCTCCAGGGTGTCAAAGGGACTGGGCAGTGGCCAGCACCGTCTATACTGTGAAGGGGGACCTGGCTCCCAGGCTCCTCCTGCTGCCTCCAGCAAGGGCTGTGACAGTGTGACAGCTCACACGGGACTAACCACCAGCCCTGCTTTTAGAAGAACCTTTGCCCCTCCTTCTCACCTACAATTTGAATAGAGCAACTGAGAGCATCTTCCAAGGGTTGGGAAGTCCTCACATCATCTGGTTTAGCACCAGTGTTCAAAACCTCCCAGCTACATTGGGTTTTCACATCAACCCCTCACCCTCTAGTCATGGCCATGTCTTCCCCTGGACCACGTAACTTCCAACCCAGAAAACCCTGCCCAGAGAGAGGAAAGAGGGACCCAGAGGCTCTTGAGTCGTTGGGCCCACTGTCTGATGGTCCCATGCCTGCTTCCTGGTAGACCAATGATCTGAGGAGTCCTCAGGGAACAATGCCCCCCGTCCCCTCAAGGAAATAGATGCAGCGACAGACCTGACACCTGGACTGTCATGGTGACCTGGCTTCCATCCATGACCTTGAGGTCAGACAGGCCTTGCAGGAAACGGGGTGCAGCGGGCTTGCTGGGGGCCGTGGGCAGAAGATACTCACTCTTCCCGTTACTCTTCTTTTCTGTGTGGCAGACAACAGATGTGGGATCAACATTCGTGCATTCATTTGACAAACACAGACTAAGTGACCCCTTGGCACAGGACTGCCAGGCTCTGGCTCCCCTAGAAACTGACCATGGAGAGAGGGGTGTGGGAGGCCCTGGAAATCGTTGGGAACTAGGCGTGCCTGCTTCTCTGCCTGACGTGGCAGTGCTCTTGCCAGACTGCAGGGAAAGAACAAGGCCCTGCAGGGCTGGGCCAATCCAGGTTCTGGTTCCTCAGGAGAACGTCACGGGGGTGAGAGGGACCCAATACTTGGCATCTTAGGAGATTTTTTCCTTAAATTTATTTACTTTTTTAAACACAGGACACCCTCGTGTGGCACAAAATGTACCAAAGGGTACATGCAACGTCTCCCTTCCATCCCGTCCTCCAGCCATCAAGTGTCTGTCTCTCCCCAGAGGCAACCGGTTTTCAGTTTCTTGCTCATCTTACTAGAGGGGATCCGTGTGTAGAACACACACAAGCAAAAGGCACACTCTTTTAGTTTCTCCTCTTAAAAAAATTGGTAGTGCAGTACACACAATGACTGGCATCTTGCTTTTTCATTTAGCAATGTATCGTGAGGTCTACTGTAAAATAGAACTGAAGAGCTTCCTCCTTGTTTTCTGTGACTCCATTGCCCTGTCAGGAGATGTTAAGCACCCACAAAAGCCAAAGTCAGAACATGCATGGGAATAGACTAAAACTGAAAAGACAGATCACCCTAAGCATTGCTGCGGTGGGGTGTGGAGCAACAGGGATCTCATAGGATGCTGTGGGGGTGTAATACGGAACACACACCATTTTGAAAGCAATTTGGCAGTTTCTTAAGGAGTTAAACATAGATTTACAATATGATCCAGCGATTCTACTCTTGGCTACTTATACAAGAGAAGTGGAAACAGATATTTATTCAAAGACTTGTCCACAAACATCCATAGCAGCTTTATTATTAATGGCCCTACACTGAAGACAACCTATCGACAAGGGAACGAATAGACAAATGGTGATTTAGCCATACAACTGAATACTACTCAGCAAAAAGGAATGGATTCATGACAGACACTAGCACTACAAAGGGGACAAATCTCACAAAAAATTACATTGAATAAAGGGAACCAGACAAAGAAAGAGTACATACTGGATGATTCCACTTATATACAATTCTAGGAAGTGTAAAATACAGTGACAAAAATGGTTGGAGGGATGGACTATAAAGGGGCATGAAGAAGCATTTGGGGGTGATGGAGAGGTCATTTCTTAAAATTGTGGTGAAAGTTTCAAATTAAATAGCATAAATATATGCAGTTTATTGTGCATCAGTATTACCTCAGTAACAATAGGGAGAGGGGCATCGGTCAGAGGTGACCTCTGTGTGTGTGTGTGTGTGTGTGTGTGTGTGAGAGAGAGAGAGAGAGAGAGAGAGAGAGAGAGAGAGAGAGAGAGAGAGAGAGGGAGGGAACATACCAGCTAGTCAAAGACATAAACTAGAACAACACTTTGGGTTCAGGGCTGGCCCACTCACCCCCATTCAGCTTTCTGGGGAGAAGGATTAACACAGGTTTTCCATTCTTCTCGGAACCCTGACCAAGCTGGGCTATGACCTGCCTCATGGGAGCCGAAGGGGCTGTGCTGGAGTCTACCTCCCACCCAGGACCGCTTGGCGCACAGTGAGCTCACGCTGCCCCGTCTCTGATCTTGGCCTCTGTCCTGCCAGCCAGGTGGCTGTGACCTTCGACAATTCTTTTTGTTAGTTTTTGTATGTTTGCCTTTTGGTGGGGCGGGGTAGGGGCCGAGAGGGCTATGATATCTCTAACTCAGACGCTAAGCTTAGGGGAAAGGTTACTCTGGTATGTCGGCTCCTTTGGGCCCAATGCCCGGATCACCAATCCCAGGCCTTTTCCAGGCAGCCGGCAGCCGTGGGATACACACCCGGGGTGCTTCACATTCCCGGGAAAGACCTCCGTATTTGCCACTGAACTTTTATCTGTTGGCCCTGAAAACAAAATACAGGCCATCGCAGCGCTCTCCCAGCCCCGCCTCTGGGAGTGAGGATGAGAAGGCCCAGGAGGCTGGAGGAAAATCCCCGTCAGGAGCCCTGTGAAGGGCATGAAGCTGAAGTGTAGGGCGGCCAAGGCAGGGAAACCCTGTAGCCCATGACCAGAGCACAGGCTCTCAGGCCCCTGCCCGCTGCATTGCTGCCTTTGACCGAGGGGCAGCCAGGCGGCAGGCAGGAGGCCCGGGAGGGGCTGGGGCCCAGCACTGGAGGTGCAGAGACCCCGCTGCTCTGACTGGGCAGCAGTGGCCAGGAAAGCGGGCTGCCTCGGGAGAGTTGAGGAATTTCCTGTCATGCACAGACTGAAAGGCTTGAGGACAACATGTTTTCGCCTGTCCAGAGCCCTCCCCGTTCCCGCCTCTCTGCTCTCTGCCAGAGTCCCAGCCCCACAGAGCTCCAGGCAGATGCACCCTTGTTCCTCAGTACCCCCCCACCCCCCTCACCCCCGCCCAATCCTCTCTGGGGTCTTCCCTTCCCACTGCCCAGTGTCCTGACCTGGGGCTTTGACAGTCTATGGGTCTCAGCCAATGGGAACGAGAAGCATATCTGTGCCTCTTTCTCCTGAGAGGTGCCTTCCCCCCCACCCTCCCCAATCACCACGGGGCAGCTCACTAGAAGCCACAGGAAATCTAGGATCTGAGGCTGGGTCATGACCTCGGGCAAATCACCGCCTCTTTCTGAAGCTCAATGTCCTCCTTTGCACGCAAGGATAGTAATGGGGCAGTAAAGGCATCATCCCAGGACGTCGCAAGTTTCAGAGAAAACGTGAAAATACTTTGCACGGCACTCACTATCCATGACAGCCCCTGTGTGAGGCTGGCCGGAGCTGACCCCCTCCTCACCACTTAGGCTCAGTGGGCTTATCAGCATCAGAACAAACGGAGGCTGGGCCCTCACCCAAGGCTTAGACTCACTTTGATGCGACCCGAGGCAAATGCTGCTTAGGAATATAAAGGCTGGCTTTGAAATATCACGAGATAGATCTGAAGTAAACTGAGAACAAGCCTTCCCTGCACTTCCTCCAGGAGAGGGATAGAGAGTGACTGGACTTGTGGGAACCGGCCCTGGGACAGGCATTGAGCTCCAGGGTCGCCCCTGCCCTCTGACCCTGTTCTTCTTCTCCAAGGCCCCCCAGCAAGAACAGAGGAAGGAGAGACGTGACTGGGAGTAAAAGTGCGGAACGAACCTGCTCTCAGACCTGCAGGCTGGGGTCACGTGGGCCTGGAGAGACTTTGAATCTAGGCTAGTGCATGGCTGAGTCATCCCCAGCATTCAACCGCTTCTAAGTCCGCACAGGCTGAGAAAACCAACCCACCCTCCCTACGAACACACTCTGCCCTGGACCCGGGGGCCACGGAGGAGGGCAAGCAGCTCCCTTTAGGTGGTCCGAAAAAGCAGCCCTGACAGAATCCGGACTCCCAGCAGAACCCCAACACGCGCTCCACTGACCGAGCGGCCAGGACGTGCTTCGCGAGGTCACGGAGCCTGTTAAACGCAGTCCTAGAGCTCACACCAGGCCTCCCGACAGAGAGGACTAGGGGTTCCGGGGACGGTCTCCTCCCGGGGAAGCAGTCTTCTCCCGTGGCGCCCAAGGTGAACCCCCACGAGGACAAGCGCATTTTCTGTAGACCCGTACCCTAGACCCTGCTCGAGGGAGAAGTGCTAAAGCAGAGCCGGGGCAAGCCAGGTGACAAGGGCATCTAATTCCAAAGCCAACCAGGCGATTCTGGCTCACCCGCGCTACAGACCATGCAGCAGCTTTTGCTCACTCCTGTGTGGACGCAGATCAAGTCAGGCAGGTGGACACTGGCTCTGAACTCAGCTCTGGGCCGAAGGGGTTCCCAGCCCACGCCTCAGCGTCCTCTCCTCTAGATTGCTGGTGATAGTTATCATTATTTATTAATGATAATACTATAGTGACAAGTGGACTGTACACACATCGCCAGTATCGTGCATGATCAATACTGCCGGGTTTTTAAATGATTCAAAGAAATAACATATAAAACTGCTAGAACAGTATCGGGCAGGGAATAAGGATAAAATTAAATCTTTTGTGCCTTTTATAACCCAACTGACCTTCTTGGTTGGGCAAACTCAAACTGACAATCACTAGGAGAAAAGTCCCCATTTATGTTGAATGAGGCAGAGTCTGAAAGGGTGTTGACAGCTATCACTGAGATAACACTGTAACAATTCCTTACAAAGTTCAGCACTTTGTGATTCTGAAGGATGTTCATGATTCTGTTGAGTGTCCTCCTTAACTTCCTCTGAAGTGGGGGAGATTGTGCCCCCATTCGCAATGGAAGGGACTAAGATCCCAGGGCTGACCTGGTCAGCAGGTCCTGGTCTGGGCGCTCTCCCTCCACTGACCTGAGAACACAGGCCAGCCACCTTGATCCCACAAGGAGCTTCGGGTCATTATGTTCATGCCCAGAGTCACTGGTGACCCCAAAGCTGTGCGTGCCCCTCTGGGGTTGCGCATTCGTGGTCACCTGTCACCGTCCTGGTTTGAGGCAGAGGTAGGAGGGCAGGGGGAGGAGGGGCAGGCACTGGCTATGGCACACAAATAGCAAGAGAAGCGTCCCTGGGACCCAGGGGCAGACTTGCTGCCCAGCTCAAACGGGGCCAGACTAAATATACCCAGGTTTTTCCCACAGCTGTGCTTCCGGCTGCCCTGCTGAGACCAAGGCCAGAGATGGCCCGCCTTCTCTCTGCATTCCAGGAGGGCTGGGCTCCTTGATTACTGGCCAGGATTAAAGCTTAGTGAACAGATCAATCGCTCTGGTACTTGGTCAGCTGGCCAGTGCTTCTCCCTTCCCTCACTGACTCGCTCCGTCATTACCTGAGTGGCTAGCCACTGGAGGCATGTTCCTTGCTGAGAGATTGGGATAGGATCAGGCCTGTGCTCCAGTGGGTAAGGAGGAACTAAGATTAGCCCTAGCCGATCTGGCTCAGTGGATAGAGCTTTGGCCCTTGGACTGAAGGGTCCTGGGTTCTATTCCAGTTCAAGGGCATGCAAATCAGTTGTAGGCTTGATCCCTGGCACTGGTCAGGGTTACGCGCGGGAGGCAACCAATTAATGTGTCTCTCTCACATCGATACATCAATGCTTCTCTCTGTCTCTCATCATCCCCCTTCCACTATCCCTAAAAATCAGTGGAAAAATAGCCTTGGGTGAGGATTAACAAAAAATAAAAAGAACTAAGATTAAGAATACTCATAAGTAGTTTATTGACGAGTGAAAATGATGCCATATAGATCAAAGCTGTCAACAGGACTTGAGAAAGAGAAACGGTAGGAGAAAGGGAAGAACAGAGAGAGGAAAGACAAGAAAGGGAAGAAGAGAGAGGCAATGTGGGAAGGATGGAGGGGAAGGAAGGAGAGGGAGAAAGAAATTGCTTTCTACTCCCACTGACCGTCTGACTTCCTCCTTGGCCATTTTTGCTCATCAGAAACTGTTTGTGAAGACAGTTTCTAAGACATGAACTGAAGCATTTAATTCTTGCTCTGGTGAAGCAAAGGTATCAGACAAACAGCTAATCAGGGTCTGGGAGCAGCAAAGCAGAGGGCACAGGGCTGGAGCAGGGGGAGGCCTCCTGCTGCGGCGTCTTAGCTGGGTCATCAGGCAGCTGACATTAACCTCTGAGCTTCAGTTTTCTTTATCCACAAAGTGGACTTATTTCAAAAGTGGAAAGTGTAATTGTTATGGGAATTAAACAAACCAGCTTATTAAATTGATTAGATTTTACTGTCAAAACAACATTCCTCATTAAAAAACACTAATAGTAAGTAGCTTTAGCCCAGCCAGTGTGGCTCAATGGTTAATCGCTGACCTATGAACCAGGAGCTCACAGTTGGATTCCCAGTCAGGGCACATGCCTGGGTTTCGAGCTTGATCCCCCATAGGGGGTGTGCAGGAGGCAGCTGATCAATGATTCTCTCTCATCACTGATGTTTCTATCTCTTTCCCTTGCCTTTCCTCTCTCTAAAATCAATAAAAACATTTTTTTAAAAAGCCCCAAACTCATTCCTTTAAAAATAATAGTAGTTTTAGTTTAAAACTCACATGAATTGGTATTAACCCGATATTTTATTTTGAAAAGCTCTTGTTTGGAGAAAGAGAGAAATACCCATACAACAGGTACAATTTACCCTTCTCATTGATTCTTACACAGTAACCTGTGTAACCCAACCCCGTGGTCGGCAAACTGCGGCTCGAGAGCCACATGCAGCTCTTTGGCCCCTTGAGTGTGGCTCTTCCACAAAATACCACGGCCTGGGCGAGTCTATTTTGAAGAAGTGGCATTAGAAGAAGTTTAAGTTTAAAAAATTTGGCTCCCAAAAGAAATTTCAATCGCTGTACTGTTGATATTTGGCTCTGTTGACTAATGAGTTTGCCGACCACTGACCCAACCCATTCCTCACACCTGGAGACATGAACAAGGCCTTTAACTTCTCTGGGGCTTGAAATGAAGGCCCTCCAGCCTGTGTCCCCGGGCCTGGTGGGGTCTCGGCGGCTCCCTCTGTACTACAATGATTCTCCTGTCCTCCCCTTTCGAGTCCTTCCTCTTCTTTCTATGGCTTTAGCAGGAAAAACACTTCTGAATTTCCCCTTAGAAGTGTTTCCTTCAACTTTTACTAGCCACCTGGCTTCTCTCTGAAGCCCCGGGCTTAGGGGTTGAATTTGCATTAAACACACATGTTCACACATGAATAGCTGAGGAGTTTTCCTTGAAAATGGCCCACTGCAGTCTCCCAGCTCATTTAAAACTTGTTTGGGATTAAAACAAAAAATTATGGAATGTTACATTTAAAGTGTTTAAACGGATGACACAGATATATAAAACAGATAGCATATTGGTACGAAATACTCTACCATCTAAGGAGCTCCCCAGGGGTCTCCCCCACAAATGACCTCCACCTATTGCTGTCATAGCCATTCACTAAGTCCCAGCTCCTGCCTGACAGCAACTTAAAAGCAACCTGGATTCAGAGATGATCACCAAATGAACACGGATGTGGAATGGCCCTCCCCCACTTTCCAACGTCCCTTTCCCAACATTTCTCAGGCAGGAAGACACACAGACCTCTTGGAAAGTTAGGGGAAGGGAATATGATCGCCTTTTTCTCAGATCTCCTATGGATTTTCCTTAAGCTTTGAACCGGACCTATTTTACTTAGTCATTAGAATACAAAATACTATTTCAACAGCAAATCTTACTCCAAACAGTTATACTAGGAAAATTCAGTAAATCACCAACTGAAAGGAGCTCTGGAAACACAGTCCTCCCTTCTTCCTTTATTTGGTGCTCAAAACCCAGCCTGGCCTAGGACTGGAGACTAGCCTCCTCCTTTCCCTAAGCTGCAGGACTTTGGCTCCAGAGGACTCATCAAAGGAAGGTCACCGTCACCCAGCTGAAGTGGAGCCCGGCCCCTGCCCACCTGCAGGGCATCTGTGCAAAGTGCAGATCCACAGGGAGGGATCTGACTGCCCTTCTGAAAGGAGTCCTGACCAAATGACCCCACTCGGAGGATCAGCAGAACAGCTGCATCTGAGGCACACGGATGCCCCTAGCCTGGCTCTCTTTGGCTCCCTCCACCCGCCCCCCACTGATTTCTCCAGAACCGGAGAAGCAAATGAGAAGAGAAGTGTGCAAGGAAAAGCAGAAAGGAAACAATGACGAATGACATCCTAAAAAAGATCTCTGACCAGTAATGATAGGGTTGTTGGATGGGGAGCTGGGACCATTGCAACCACAGCCTTCTGACCGCCTTGAAGTATCATCAAGCTCTAAACACCAAGATACAGCATCCAAACCACCCAACGTTCCATCCTGATGAGTGCCTGGAAACCACGCTCTTCCCCACATGGTCGCAGCACGGATCGCATTCTGCCAGTAGGAACACGGCGCTATAATTTGGGATGGCATTCTCAACCAAGGACTCCAAGCAAGCAATTGGCCGATATGATCTACACTGTGCTATATAAGTAGACAGCATAAGTTTCTGATCAGTAAAACCAGGCTCAAGTTCTAGGACATGGACACAGATGTAAACTATGTACTTGGAAGTCCTTCTGAGACATGAAGGACCAACATGTCCAAACTTTTGTAGTCAACCTATATAAAGCTAAAATATGGATCTTAAAATAATTTAACATTTCACTGCTTGCCTTCTTAGAATTTGAAAGACTTTTGGACAGATGTTTTCAGGTTCTTAAAGAAAAGATAAGTTGCTTGAACGGTGTGGTTCAGTGGTGGAACATCAACTTATGAACCTGGAGGTCATGGTTTGATTCCTAGGTTGTGGGCTCGATCCCCAGTGGGGCTGTGCAGGAGGTAGCCAATCAATGATACTCTCTCATTGTTGATGTTTCCAACTCTCTCTTCCTCTCCCTTCCTTTCTGAAATCAATAAAGATATATATAAAAAAAAAAAAGTCAAGTTAAACCGATACTTATCCTTTTCCTTCAATAAATTTCTCTTTAGCTGACATACGTATTTTAAAAGTTTTCAGTGTTTTTAAATCCGTGGTGGGCAGAGTCCATACCTGACACCCACTGGACAGATCACACGGTGCACAAAGCACCTGAGCATGATTAGGAGAGAGGAGGTGGCAGCCAGGGTCTTCCCATCACCGAGGCTGCCAGTGCGCAGAGCTGCCCCATGGAGTGGCCGCCCCGGATCTGAAGGCCTGGCCTTCTACTGATGCATCACTGTGCACGGCTGACTTCCCCAGGCCCCTTGTTTTCATTAGGACCTCACATCAAAACAAATTCGCTAATAAATATGGCTATTAAGTTTAATTTTTCCTATGTCCTTAGGCGTCTTTAAAAAGCCCAGCAGACCTTCAGTTAAATAAACAAACCATTGGGCTCAAAACTATGTCAAAATGCGTGCAATTAGTAGGTTAATAAATCTAGTCACTTAAGAACTTTCGCCTCGACAAAGACACTCCAGAGGAGATAAATTAAACTATTCCATCCTAAGGAAGCCCCCACCAATGACAGAGTCCATATGCACTGAACAATTTATTCTCGTTCAGATCTTCCTGGATCTTGCAGGAATTTGGATTAATCATCATCCTTTAGGCTCCATCCTGGGTCAGGAGGGACAGCTTTCATTGCTTGGCTAACTACTGGGGATTTTTTTTTTTTTCCTTAAGTGGGGCAAGGAAAGGATATTTGGTGATCGACTTGAGAGCTGGTTTGTGGATTTCCTGCACCTCCGGTGAGCACTGACTGAGCCCCAGACAAGTGAGGAGGTGGACAAAAGGTCTCCCCCAAACCCGCCACCCTCCACCCTCCCCCACCACACACACACACACACACACACACACACACACACACACACAATGACACTGCTGGGGAGACTCTCGACCTCAGTTTGCTCTTTCACTCATTCACTGAACACACGTCCACATGGCAGGCCCTGCTTCACCTGCAACAGTAAAACATGGTCTCTGCCTGGAGGCAGCTTACAGTCTGCAGGGGAACTAAGTAAAATTTGACAGAATAGGATGTTTTGTCCTTACCCCTGGGTGCCCTGCATGATGTACCCTGCCTCTATCTCTGAACTCATCCTCGACCACTTGGCCACCCACTCACTTTGCTCCAGCCACCCTGGCCCTCTCGCTGTTCCTGAGTAGGCTGACCAGGTTCCCGACTCAGGGCCTTTGCCCTTGCCGTACCACCCGCCCGGAGTGCTCTTTCTCCAGTCCACTGACGTCTCTGCTCAGAAGTCGCCTCCCTGTAGAGACTTCCTTCATCACCCCGCTGAAAATGAACTCCCACCCTCCTCTGTCCTCATTTTCTAATAGTGCTTGTCAGTGTTTGATTCAACCAGATGTTGAGTATTACCCGTCTCCCCATCAGAATGTCCACGCCATGAAGGCAGAGATTGCCTGCCCTGTTCCGTGCCGTTTCCCCAGGACAAACCTGGCACAGAATAGATGCTCAGTAAAGACTTGCTGGTATTTAAGCACAAATAAGGGAGGTACAGCTGGTCAGAAACCCATTCTGGGGTGCTCAGGGAAGGCCTCCCAGAGGAAGTGACACATGTGAGAGGGAGTTAGCTGGGTTTGTGGAGGAAGGGATACAGAGGAGAGGAGGCACAGAAAGGAAAACGTGGCTGCAGAAACCATGCCAGAGTGCTGGGCCAACCTCTGGATGATTGCAAAAGCTTAGCAAAAGGCTAAAGAGGTGAGAAAGAGTCCCCACATCTGGTCTTCAGCGAAGTATCTGCTGACCTCTCCCACTGAGCTCTGGCCTCCAGCAGAGCTGCCCCCAGAAACAGTTCCGCCCTGGAACCCAGACGACCCGGAGGGAGATGCATTGCTGAATGGCGCCCTCTTGTGGCCAGAGCCCCTAGAATGGGGTGCCTGAGACCATCCTCGGAATTCCTCTTCCCTTTACAAAACAGATAGTCAACTGCCCACTGAGGCAAAGTTGATCTTTCAGGAAGACGGCTCCTTAGACTTGGCATTTTAAATTTCTATTTTGTTTAAAGGCCAGGGCCCTGTGGAACAACAGCACACACTTACTGAGCAATTCCTACATCCTGGGGACATTACGGGTATTCATTCATTTAACCCTCACAGGACTGGGGTGACTATCAGTGTCCCCATTTCACAGAAGAGGAAGTTGAGGCCTGGAGGTTGCAGGGCTGGTGAGCGGTGGAGCCGGATTCACACGCAGGCAGGTAGGGCCACATCCGCGGCTCTGTGCCACGCTGAGGGCAGCAGACAGGCCAGGCCTGGGCAGAGGGAGAGGACAGACAGCAGCAGGCACCGTAGGGGACAAAGGCCTCCACTGCAGCCATCTCCCATCCCCTAAGTGGCCCTCAGGACCTGGAGCCAAAGGAGCTGCCAATAAAGTCAGAAAAACTCCAGTTTGTGGAGTGAGGATGGTGCAGGATGCGGACTCGAGCTTCCCAAGTCCCTGGGGGCACGGGGCCAGGGGTGTCACTGTGCCAGGCTCTGCGGGCCCGATCCTTGTGCAGACAGCCCCAGCGCGGCCGGCCTCAGCGCGCGGCTGTGTCTCTCAGCCTCCTTCACCATTTATGGTATCTGAGCCTCTGTCTGGCCTTCACAGGTCAGTAAATCCCACACGGGGAGGGCTTCTCACTCAGGCAGGGCTGCTCTCAGAGCAAGTCCAAATGGCCTCGCGGAGTTCTTGCCGGACCCCTCTCTTTCTGCTTTAAAACACACGTGGATGGGCCATCCCGCAGCCCTCACTCCACCCACAAACCAGGGGGCAGGAAGGATGGCTGCCAGACTTCCTGATCCCTCACCTGGGGTCCCCCACCTGCAGCTGCACTATCAGCTCAGCTGGGTCTCTCTAATCCAATCTTCACACTGGCAACCAGGACAGGCCCTGGATTAGCAGGGCCACGGGAGTGAGGGAGTGGCTGAAATGCCACGCCCACTGAACGCCAGCCTGGCTCTCGGATGCCACTAGATTTTGGGGTTGGCGTGCAAACCTCCAGGGAGAGCTCCTGGTGGGAAGGGGAGAGCTGCTCCCCTGGTCCAAGGAGACGAGGCTCAGATCTGTTCTTGTTTCCTCTTAAGTGTCATGAACACAATTTCTCCAGGCCCCGCAAGGAGCCATGAAACGAGATCTGTGAGGGAACGGGATAAATGTGGAACCCAGAACGCTGGCTGACAAGCACCCAGGGGCCAGAGCCAGGCTCCGACCAGAGCCTAGAGGATTTCCTGAAGGAAGAGAGACCAGGTCATGGCAATGACCCCAGGCCTCGGCGCCTCAGAGAAATGGAGAGGCCAGGGAGCATGTCCCCTCTTGGCAGGGACCTCAGGGAGCCAGCGGTGGTGGCCACGTCCTCGGTCAGTGCCGACTCCTTTACCCCTACGTGGCTGACACTGCCCAGCCCCGGGGCCAGCCTCCTGCCGTGGGCCTGGGGACACACACTCTGGAAAGGGCAGGCTCAGAAATGGGCCTGGGCTCGGAGCACGAGCAGCTGGGTTTGGAAGGCCAGCTTGACTTGCTCACTTGGTGTACTTGGGCAAGTCACGTTCACTTCTCCCGTCCTCCAGACCCCTCGTGTGAAACAGGAGAGCCCCCCACCCCGGGCTGCTGAGGTCCAGATGAAAAAATACAGGCGAGGGGGAAGTACTTAACGCATAACCCACATGATCTTTCCCTTTTCAGTGAAACCCAGAAGGTGGCTGCTCAGGTGACAGGGACGTTCTCCCTGGGAGGCCTGAGCCCTGGGGGACAGAGTGGGAAGACATAGTCTTTCTGCTGGTCTGCAGGGAAAGCAGGGCACAGAGCACCCTGCTCAAGGCCCCAGGCCCCAGTCACCCCAGGAGCCGGCCCAGGCCAGGGTGGAGTGGGGAGTCAGGCTTCCCTGGACACCTGGACCCAGGCCCCAGTCACCCCAGGAGCCGGCCCAGGCCAGGGTGGAGGGGGGAGTCAGGCTTACCTGGACACCTGGACCCAGGCCCCAGTCACCCCAGGAGCCGGCCCAGGCCAGGGTGGAGTGGGGAGTCAGGCTTCCCTGGACACCTGGACCCAGGCCCCAGTCACCCCAGGAGCCGGCCCAGGCCAGGGTGGAGTGGGGAGTCAGGCTTACCTAGACACCTGGACCCAGGCACCAGTCACCCCAGGAGCCGGCCCAGGCCAGGGTGGAGTGGGGAGTCAGGCTTCCCTGGACACCTGGACCCAGACCCCAGTCACCCCAGGAGCCGGCCCAGGCAGGCTTACCTGGACACCTGGACCTGAGGACACTTTCCCGGCCACTGTCACCACCACCGACACCACAGCCCAGACGGCTCTGACTTGAGTTCTGTGCCGGCCCTGCCCCTTCCTGGGACTAAGCACTCGGCGGGATCATGGATGACTAGGCTAATCAGATTACCGCACACCAGGCTGGTGATGTGTACAAAAACAAGCCTGGGGTGGTGGGAGGAGCAGGGACAGCCCTTTAGCAGCCTCGGTACTGGCACTAAGTCCCCAGTGCCCCCCAGCACGTGAGGGGGCATTTGTGAGAGCCCTCGGTCTCAGGGGATAGGGATGCTCCTCCGAGGTCATCTTTCAGTGTGCGGTTTTCTTCCTACCGGATCAGGAGCTGCTCGAGACAAGGAATCTCTGCCTTTTTCTGCTGCGTCTCCCCTCAGCCCTGCCCCCATGGCAGACCCTTGTCACTGGGGACTCCTGGAGGCCATCTCCTCCACCCGCCTGCTCTCAGGTGCGGTGCCCTTTTCCCAAAACAGGTGTGTTTGCAGAGGCTCCTACCATGGACAGTGACCCGGGCGCTGCAGGACACCTGCCCCAAGGGGTTCTCAGCCAGGCAGGTGTAGGTGCCGTGGTCCTCCGGCAGGGCGTCCTGGACGTGGAGCTCAGCCACGCCAGCCTCACAGGTGGAGTGCGCGTACTGGATGGGCTGCTCTGTGGAGGAAGCACAGGAGGGTCAGGCCAGGCAGCACGGGGGCGGGGCTGAGCCCTGTCCTCAGCAGGCTGCTCTTGTAGTGACTCTAATGCTCTCCATGGTTGCTCAGATACACTGAGACCCAATGAGGAGTCAGCCTCCCCACCTCCCTCCCCCACAGCCACCTGGGCAGAGGCTTGTGGGTGGAGAAAGAGGCAGGTGCTAGGGAGATGGAGGAGAGGAGTAACTGTGAGGGTGGAGGAGCGAGACTGCGGCTGGAAGGACTGGGGGAGAGGAGGCATATAGAATGTGGGAAGGAAAGGGGCATAGTTCTGTGCATTCTGTTTAAATAAATAGTCCCTCAGTCCACATCCTGGACTTCACAGACTTAGGAGCCTGGAAGGAATCTCACAGGGTCATCTGGCCCACAGCCCAGCCTCAGGCAGAGCAGACCACGCCAGGCTCCTTTTAGAAGTCTCCAGAAACAACGATTCCATAGCCCATTGCAGATAGTTACCAGAACTCTCAACCTGATGCTGCAATTAGGTGCATTTCTCCCACGTGACAAGGTGCATTTTAGGGTTCACCAAGAAGATAAACATGGGGACGTGAAAACAACTCTGGCCCCTTCTTCCCAGAGACCCTGCCAGAGAGGCCCTCTATACAACCCTGCATGGGGAGAGAAACGCAGGCCGTGAACTCAGAGGCTCCCCTAATGCTCTATGTTCCTGGGACCTTATCATTCCAGGATGGGAGCTTTCATTGCAAGAAGAAGAAACCTCATCCCTGAGGATTGCGGCCCGAGAGCAGGAATGTGTCCATTCACCATATAGGAAGCAAATGTCAGCTTCTTCCCTCGTCAGGCTGCAGGCTCCTGGTTTGCACTTCATAAAGTTGGGGGTGAGCAGTGGGGGAGGGAGGAAGTATGGAGGGAAGTGTTCTCCCTGCAATGCAATGTTTTCTTCTGCACATAACAACACTCACGTCTCCATGAGAGTCCGGCAGAGGCAGCCAAGCACCAACAGGACCTGAGGGAGGAGGTTCTGCCTGACCGACTGCCCTGCACCGAATCGGGGCTGGAAAGGCAGGGGCCAGATTCCTGCCTCTGAAAGGGTTGACCACCACTCTTGGCTTTTATTTTTTTGTGTGAAAATCACACCCTAAAACCTCTCTTCCTTGAGAATACCAGTACATCCCATGACTGCCCTCAAAGGGCCTTTGCTGTTGAACATGCGCTGACAAGATGTGTGCGAGCTCTCCTTTTACTGGGCACAACTCATCTGGTCCCCACCAGATGGGATGGGATGGTGGCCCCAGAAAAGAGGCACTCGGATCAGGAGACAGAGCTCTCCCAGCTCCACGAAGGTTAAGACCAAAGTCAGTGGCCATGGGGACCCAACTTGAGCACAATTGCCCTCTAGTGGTCAGAGTGTGGAAATGCCAAGATTCACCAGGAATAAGAAGGTGGGGTTGCTTTTTAGTCCTGTGTCAGCAAACCACTACTCATGGGACAAATCTGACCTGAAGCCCGTTTTTGGACAGCCTGAAAGCTAAGAACAGTTTTTACAGATATGGTGAATGTTAAAGGGTTGAAAAAAATCAAAGGAAAACTGTTTCATGATGTGAAAATTGTATGAAATTCACATTTCAGTGTCCATCAATACAGCTTTACTGCAATACAGCCACACTCGTTCATTTGCATATTGGGTCCGGCTGCTTCTGTGCCAGGACAGCAGAGCTGAGTAGTTTGACGGAGACAATACTACCTGGCCCTTCACAGAAGAATGTCCTTGTGCCTCTGGCTGGGACGTGGAGCCAGATGGAAGTGAAGCTCTCTCGCTCAGATCCATCACTAGTCCTTCACGCCCATGCTCCGTTCCAGCCACAAGGAGGCTGCCCCCTGGCAGTGAGTCACGAAACTAACAGGGGCTATGTTCTTAATGAGGGTGGAGGGCAGGGAGACCTCAGTTCTCACTTATCGATCCAAGTCGACGACACACAGGAAAACTCCATGGCACCTTTTCTCATTGACGAGCGATAATCTCCATCAAAGCCTAACAAACTATACCAACGAGGAAGGTTCACAAGCAACATACATGTCAGTGGTGCACAAACAGCTGGAGACTGTTTAGGTCATAGGTGATGGGTGCCCTTCTCCCTTAAGGAGCCTATCCCATCAGCACTGAGAGTCGGCTGAGACCCTGAACCTCTGTTCCAGCCCATCTCCTCATGGGTGATGCCAGAGAGGTAAGGTGGAGTGTCCAGGTCGCCCAACTACTCGATGGCAGAGAAGGACGTGTGCCCTTGTCTCCTGACTCTTGGCTGATGTTCCCTCATTCCCCATGTTGATCCCCAAAGCAGACCTTGCTCAATTTCATCAATTTTATGGACTGTTCTCAGTTCTAAAATTAGAGTTCTTCCATACTTTTGGGATTTAAAGGCCTTTTTAAAAAGAGGAGGGTAGGAGGGTGATAATATGTGATAAGTTTTTTCCAAAGGACATTACTTGGCCAAAAAAGCTTGCTGCCCTGGCCAGGTAGCTCAGTGGGTTAGAGCATCGTCCTGATACACCAAGGTTGTGGGCTCCCTCTCCGGTCAGGGTACACATAAGAAGCAACCAGTGAATGCATAAATAAGTGGAACAAGTCGATATTTCTCTCTCTCTTGTTCTCTCTCTCTCCCTTCCACACTCTCTCAAAATCATTAAGTACATTTTTTAAAGTTGACATGTCTCCATAGGACTATACCAGTGGTCGGCAAACTGTGGCTCGCGAGCCACATGCGGCTCTTTGGCCCCTTGAGTGTGGCTCTTCCACAAAATACCACGGCCTGGGCGAGTCTATTTTGAAGAAGTGGTGTTAGAAGAAGTTTAAATTTTAAAAACTTGGCTCTCAAAAGAAATTTCAATCGTTGTCCTGTTGATATTTGGCTCTGTTGACTAATGAGTTTGCCGACCACTGGACTATACCATTAAAAAGAATTACTGGTCTGTGAACCCCAACACCACCTGCCACTAAATCAAAGACGAGGTCCTCTGAGTAACTTCTAGTATGGTTCATTAATTTGGTATATTTGTTCCTTTATTGACTCCACAAATATTTATTGAGGGCCTATTATGAGTCTGGCCACATAAAAAGGAACTAAATTGCTTGTGCACCTATGTCCCAGGCACTTCATTAACTGTTTTATATAAAGGATCTAATTTAATTTCAGACCTCCACTCTGGAAGGTAGGTGGCATTATTTCTGTCTTGCAGGCGAGGAGCTCAAGGCTCAGAGGGAGTAGTAACCTGCCCAGTATCCCCAGCCAGGCAAGAGCAGGTCCCATTCTCTCTCTGTACCTGTGCTTCCTTCTTATGCATAAGTGCTTCAGAGTGATCAGTGTGGAAACCAAGTGAGAATGCAGGCAGGACCCAGAGGGCCTGAGGGCTGGGGCAGGGCACTGGGACAGGGGGGCTCACCATTTAGCAGCCAAGTGATTCGGGGCACTGGGGTCCCCTGCACCGAGCACTGCAGCACAAAGTCCTGGCCCTCGACGACGGTGCAGTCCTTCAGGACGCTGGAGAAGGAGGGGGCCACCTCCATCAAGGCCGGTCCTGTGAGGGCAGAGAACAGACAGGCCATCTCAGATCCCAGCTGGCCCATTCTGGCGACTGACTACAGTCACTCCAAGTCTCACAGGTAGACACCTCACTGCCCTGGGCACCCAGGGCTTCCTCGGAGGCCTCACACTGGAAGCGGGCACTCCTCCGGGGTGGAGCCTGAGGCGGAGTACCTGGCAGGGCTCTCCACCATCACAAAGCACCACGTGTGGGTGTGCTCAGGACCCGGGCCTGCCTCCTCCCATGGGACTCGGGACACTCCTGCCTGGTCTGACTCTGACATCTCCTCCTTCTGCCTTTCTGGTCCTACTCCACTGTCCAGTGTCTCCAAGCTTCTTTGTATCCACTGGTGACTGCATAGTCTTGTGACTATCTTTTCACATGGACAGCTCACTCGTGAGAACATTTCGATTTTAAGTTAGTATAATTACTTTTTCCAATTCCAGGACTGAATCAGATGACGGACTCATACGGTCCTAGTGTTCCATCCCACGCCAATGGCCCAGGGCCGCTGGGGACGTGGACTGTGCCTTACGAAGCTCCCGTATGATGCTGACCTTGCGGGCCACCCAGCTGGACTTCCCCAGAAGTCTGTACACTGGCGAACGGGGGAGCATTTTGTAGTTTGGGGACCTTAATTAAGAGCAGTAGGGATAGATAATCTCTTGTACAACGACTAGGACATGTTGCAGAAATGTCAATGGGGCTGATGGCTGAGAAAAGGTAACTGGATTGGATAATTAAAAAACATCTCACCTGTGCTTTTCAAGAGACGCTATTCAATACAGTGATGAGAGGCAAGCCATATGATTATACTGCAAGGGTTTAAGGGCCAAACCCAATAGTCGAGGGCTTACTATATGCCAGGTACTTTTCCAGATGTGACTGACAAGGCCATGCGTTTTCTATCTTAGCTCACTTTACAGACGAAGCTAATAATTTCCCATAGCCAAGCCCAATGGTGAAGCAAGGCTCTCGGCTACATCCACACTTCCTCCGCTAGACCAGAGCTCCCTGAGGGGAGAGTAGGCCGTGGGAGAGCAGCCAGGAGTCCGTCACAGGGCATCTGAAAGGGACTGGCCCCGAGGGAGCGATGGACGGCTACCTCAAGGGGGTGTGGGGAGGCGCCATCCCCACTTCTTCCCCGTCGGTGTCCAATTCTCTCACTAGAAAAACGCCTCTGTGAGCCACTGAAAATATGGGCTTCCAGGTCAGACCAACGTGGGTGAGAAGCCTTTTACAAAGCATGTGACCTTGGACAAGTCACTTAACCTCACTACAGCTCAGTATGGGGTGTGACTACACCTGGTTTGTAACGCTGTTGGGCTAACTAAATGGAGCAATGCAAGTAAAACATCAGCACAAACGCTGGCACACTGAGCAGGCTTTTCCGGTGGAGTGTTGGCTGCTACAATCACAGAAGCTGTGATAGAGTGTGGGGAGGCCTGGGACAGGAGTTGGCTGAAGGCGCCTGCCCCTGCCTTGACTTTTCCAAACAAGCCTGAGCCCCCGGTGTTTACTTAGACACGTCCTTGCTTAAAAGACACTACAGACGCATGTGTCTTCTCAAGGACGCTTACCCCGCTGATAGTACTTAATAGTTCATTTTAGTTCAAGCTGTTGTTACAATAAAAGCCTAAGGAAGCAGGCGAACGGGGCTGCTTGGCTGCTATAGCCAAGCACTCTCTTAGCCTCTCTTCCACAGAAACGTGTGTCAGAGTAATCCATTCACCCGTGGCTCAGGGTCTGCCGGTCCCAGCGATAGAGACTCTCTCTACATGGCAGCAAGGTTAAGGAAGAGGGAGCGGAGATAAAGTTGGAGCTAAAGAGGCAGTGGAGCGGAAGGAGGTTTTCCTTCCCCTTCAGCACAGGGGAGAGCAGAGCATGCCCACAGGGGCAGAAGGGCCTCTGGATAAAAGGAGAGGGGGAGAGAATGGCGGGAGAGTGGATCGTTCTTGGTTTCAGTCTTTGTGGAGAAGGGACAGAGTGGAAAGAGAAGTTTCCCTAAGGGAAACAGCTTTCTGCTGTGACAGAAAAAAAAGAAAGAGGGGGAAATTTTACAGAAAGATAGATGGGCACAAGCATTACCACAGTTTCGTTACAAGAGTGAAAACATGGGAGCAATCTAAATACTCAACAATAAGACTATGCCTGAATTGGGTACATTATTCTGTGAAACATGATGTGGCCATCAAAAATATGTTTTCAAATAATATTAAATACAGAAAGAAATAGTATAGAAAGATGCTTATGGAATATGAGCAAATTAGAACACAGCACAGCGTCGATGTTGTTTTAAAAACATTAAAATATCATATATTTGAGTCATAGGATCATGTATTGTCTAAATTCCTCACAATGAACACCCATTACTTTTATAAACAGACATTACAATAAACAGAAGAGATGTGGGATCCCACACCAGCTCACATTACTTTAGACGCGTATATTTAGTGGACGTTCGGCTCCCTGTGGTTACAGAAGTGAGTGCTGGCGCTACCCAGACAGCTGAGGAGCCTAAGAAAGGCAGCTCTGGCCGGGCGGGCGTGGGCCGGGCGAGTTTATTCTGAGGTGATGGTGATGAACTTGAGGTCAGGGTCACTGTCCTGGAGCAGTGACTTCGGCCTTGGCATGCATGTGGGGACAATGTCTGCGGGGTTGGACACCCTGGGTAGGGGCTGTGGGAGATGACCTTGTGCAGGATGTGAAGTCCCCCTCTCCCCCCCGGGGAACCCAGGGAACCCGGAGGAATGCACTCACTTTTCACCAGGAGGGTCCAGTCACAGGACACCTGGCCTCGGACGTTGGAGGCTATGCAGCTGTAGCTCCCGCTGTCCCTGGCCCGGGCTCTCAGCAGGCAGAGGTAATGGGACCCACCATCTTCGTAAATCTCAACGGCGCCTTCTTGTCTCCTCACGGGGACACCTTCCAGGAACCAGGCCACTTGCGGCTTTGGGATCCCTGAAACTACAGGGTCAGGTGAAGGTCGTGAGGTCCCCTGTACTGGGGGGTGGGAGGCTGAACCCAGGAAAGAGCTCAGACTGGTGTGTAGCTGCCTCCTGCTTGAGTCCACTTTCTTACCCCTCGACCCTCCACGTCACAGAAGTGAACAACCCAGGACAGGGGCAGGGTCCTAGTGGGGAGGGTACAGGGTGACAGCTAGGTCTCCAGGTGAGCCAAAGCCAGCAGGAGGGAGGAGAGGAGGCGGCCTGTGGCTGGTTTTTGATGGTGATGATCAGTTTCCCCTCCAGGGTGGTGAGAATCAGGGCGCAAGGCCGATGCTCTACCCAACAATGAGCAAGGGCACTGCCGGGTATTTCTCCAGAACACGGGGCGTCAGAACACTAGACTGAGTCCTTCCTGAGGGACGGCCCCTGCAAAGTGGCTTCCAGGGTGGCTGGGGCCCAAGGGGATGGGTGGTGCAGGAGGCTCGGACACTGTGCTGAAGGAGGGAGTGGCCGCCCAGGGCTACACTGTGGGGCCGGTGACCTCAGTTAGCTCTACTCACCCTCACACCTGAACTTGACTATTTGACCTTCACGGACTTCCTGGCTTTGGGGCTTGCTGACGAATTTGGGGAATGCTGAGTCCCTCCTGCTCTCCATGGGGATTTTCCTGGAAGCGACCTTGTTCACAATGTCTTGGGTTCCCAGGCCAGACTGCCTGGTGGGGAGGGTGGCTGCAGGGGGAGCGGCTGGCCTCTCCCTCTCTTCTCCGGGAGGCAGGGGAGTGCCCGGGTCTGGTGCCCTGGGCTCCGGCTGGACCCTTGTGGCCTGCAGGGTGATGGTGCTGGAGGTCTTCTGCAGGATGGGGGTCCTCAGGGCCTTCCTGGGCGAGTCCCCGGGCAGTTCCAGCTTGGGTTCCCTCGGGGGTGGAGGCTGGCTGCTTGAGGCCCAGGCGGGGGGGCCGCCTTTCTGGGTGCTGGAGCAGTTCTTACTTTCAGCTGCAGCTTCTAGGCTGTCCAGTTTGGGCCCCGGTGTGATTCCATTGGCCACTTCCTTCCTGATATCTGAATTGGCTGCCTTTGTTCCCCTCAACGCTGACCTGGGGGTGGGGGTGGGGAGGAGGACAGTGGGGAAGGAGAAGGAGAAATAGAATGATCATCTGGTTACTCGCAAGCATTACTCATCACAAGCACAGATTCCAGGGATCACAGAAGCCCGCGGATTAAGAGAAAGTGAGAGCAAAAGTGTGCTCTGCAGCGTTCTCAGGTTCCCAAGCTAGAGAACGAGCAGCCATTCTCGGCCCTTCCCTGGCCCTCGTCCCCAGTCCACAGCTTGATCTTTCCACGCTTATTAAATCTGCCTTATTTCTCTTCTCCAGGAGAACCAGCCAGTTTAAGCTACACCCCCACTTCCCCGTCCATGCGGCCCCTCTGTTCCATGTTCCACGGAGCAGGCGAGTCAGTCTAAAAGCATGCATCATGCCATTTCAAACTTAAAGATTTTCCAACAGCGTTAACATGAGGTGAAGAACAAAACTGAGCTTCCCGAGATGGCCCACCAGGGCGCCTCTATGAGCAGGGGCTCCTGCTGCCCCGTGAACCCCGCAAGACACCATCGGCGTTGCCTACCGGGCTGCAGCCACACGGTGACCCCATGCCCCCTCTCACCTCACAGCCCACACACCTACCCTCTGCTTGGAACACTTTCTGCCTGAGCTTTTCTTCACCAGCTAACATCACTCTTCACAGACCTGGGCTCAGACATCACGTCTTCCTTCAGGAAAGGCCTCTCTGGCCCTCGAGCCTACACGCACTCTTCTCTGTTACTCTCCTCAGACTTATCACAACCTGCACTTACGCATCTGTGCGCTCTGTTCAAGCCCTTCTCAGCACCAGGTATCTGCTGAGCCTGCACGCGGGGAGTGCGCTCCTGAGGAAGAGGAGCAGGATGGGCAGCGGGGTCTGGCCCGCTCCCTCCTCCCCTCCCTCCCTTCCTCTTGCTCCCCCACTCCTCCACTCCACTCTACTCCAGTCTATTCCACTCCTCCCCACCACCACCGAGATTCTGTCCATCCTTGGGCTCACACACAGTATACATACATACATACATACATACATACATACATACATACACACATCCGTCCTACACCTGAGTATCAACCAAAGACTTGGAAACAACAGCCCTCTGCTGCTCTGTGTCCTTCCTGATGACGCAACTGGAAAGGACTCTGAGTGCAGAGTCTCAGTACTGACGGCAAGGCTGCTACAGAACCTGATGGCATGTTACAATAAGAGAACGAAAGGAAACACCCAAAATAAAACAACACCCCCAAACAGTTCTCCCTCCCCCTACACCAAAAATAAAACACCCCAAACAGTTCTTCCTCCTCCTATACCTGAAATAAAACACCCCCCAAATAGTTTTCCCTCCCCCTACACCTGAAATAAAACAACACCCCCAAACAGTTCTCCCTCCCTCTATACCCAAAATGAAACAACACCCCAAAAATAGTTCTCCCCCCCACCCATGACTCAGAATTCAGGGCATTTCTAGATGGAAACATAATAATCATAAAACCTAAACATACCTATTGGCATGGTCCAAACCTGGAAAAAGGGAGAGGGCAGAAACACTGTTAGTGGGATATTTTATACACCAACAGGAGAAAGGAATAAGACAGCAACCTCTTCCATTAGAGTTGTCATTTCCTAAGCTCTCACCGCCCCCTCACCTACGGCCCCACTTCCCTCTCTCCTTCAGCGTCCCTGGCCCTGACCTTCTCGGGTTAATCTGACAAGCCCCTCTGAGCGCTGAGGACTGTCAGAGCTTCCGCTGCTGTCTCGGTGGCCTCTGCCGTCACCCTGCAGCACGGCACCTGTCCTGCTCTCTAGCCACAGAAGGAGCCAGAGCCAATAGAGGGACAAACAAAAATAAACATGGACTGAAAATTTCAAACCCAAACAGTTTAACTTACACGTGGCCCTCAAAAACACCACCACCCAGATCATCATTTTTTTAAATGAATACCTGCTATCAAATGTTAAGGAAAAGTGTGTTTTTATTTAGTTCCTCAAAAAACATATTTTTCCTGCCACATTATTATTATTTTTTATATTTTATCACGGAAAATTTCAAATCATACAATAGTAGAGAGCAGGATGCGACAAACCCTGAAATCCATCGCCCAGATGAAGGAAATACCAATATTTTGCTAGTCTTATCTATCCCTTTGCTTTGTTTTATGGAGCTTTTTCTGCGAGTGTTTTAAAACCAATCCCAGATGACATAGGATTTTGTCCTTAAGTACTTCAGGAGGGAACAGGTCTCTAATTCAATGTCACGGCAAGTAGAGGAAGAGTGACTAAGACTCTACTCTCCATGCCTAACAGCAGCTCCTGCCCCTGCAGTGGGCTGTGGGGCTGGATTCTGTGGTCGGGCCAGATGATGCAGATGGAACAGAAAACAGCAGCATGTACTGTACACGGTACAACTCACGATGGTTTCAAGAAACTTGTTGCAGTTAAATATGTTTATATACAGAGCGTGTCCTGAGTGGCGATGCAGAACACATTTCTTTCTGCGGGTTGTGATAAATGCTTGGGCCAAAAATGGTCACAAGAGTGAGGAGGAATCGTTCCTGGGAAAGGGAGGAAATGTGGGAGAGAAAAATCACAGAAGAAAGGGAGAGAAAGGAGGAGGAGAGGCGGAGGCCATTTTCCTCCTGGGTCCCCCAAGGTTGCTCAAGGTTCCCGCTCCACACGCTCCGACCTTCCTAGGCTGGACTTGACGGAGCCAAGGGCAATATAAGAAGGAGACATATTCAAAGATACTTCAAAGGAAGAACTGACAGGGACAGATGATTCCAGCAAGAGGAGGCTGGGGCGAAAGGTGAGGCTGGAATGTCCGCTCTGGGGGAGAAGAAAAAGGGGGGTCATGGGGTGGACAGAGTTAAGTGGATTTGAAGGACAGAGTGAAGCAGGGGTGATAAGTTAAATTTTAGGCAGGTTGCATTTTGGGTGATGGCATTAGCCATGTCCACTCTGCCGACTGGCATTTAGAGACATAAAAAAGGAGTCTGAACAAGAAAAGATGAAGACACAGGCGAGGGGCGGAGGGTGGCCGTGTCTGCGCTGCCCTCCCACTTCCTTCCTCGGGTTCAAGACCCTGCCTCTGGGGACACATGGGCATGTAAATAGGAGACGTGCAACGCAGAGGTGCATAATGGACAAGCGAGGAGGGTGCAGACGCCAGGAGGGACTGTGTGCACCCGCCTCCTAGCCCTACCTTGGATGGAGAGCTCGGCGGACATGGAGGCCTTCCCGGACCCGTTCACCACCAGGCAGGTGTACACTCCCACGTCGTCTTGGCTCACCTCCTGGATCTCCAGGACCTGCATCCCATTCTTCTCAGACATAGACACTCGGGCACTGGGCTGCAGGGGAGCATCTCCCTGTGGGTGGCGGGCGAGAGGGTGGCTTGGTCAGAGAAACCTGCTCCCCTGTTGGCTCTGTCCTCCTACCTCCAGCCAATCCTAGTGGGACAGACCCTGGGCATGGGCAGCAGAGCCCTCTGCTCTGGGTTCTGTCAACATGCTTAGAAAACAGGCTTTTAAAAAATAGTTTTCAAGTACAGTTGACATACACTATCATGCTAGTTTTAGGTGCACAACATAGTGACTAGATATTTACATGCCTTACGAAATGATCAGCCTGGTAGGTAAGTCTAGAATCCACTTGACACCACACATAGTTATTACAGTATTACTGACTTTATTCCCCATGCTGTACTAGAGTAGTCATTGAACAGCCCAGCTGCCCTGACCCCAGGTCTATGTATGCAGTGTGTTGTTTGGTTGAGCTTAGAGCAGACATATGGAGCCTGTTTCAAAGGAGCCCCAGTTTTCAGTGGAAAATCCTATATTCTTCCTTTTAGTTCTCCTTTGCCTCCTTGTCCCTTTTATTCTTTCCTCAGGGTCAGTTCAGGAGAATCAGGAAATGGGTAAAACGTGTCCCATCACTCATTTTAATCCAGGGGTTCCATCTGTGGAAAACCTGCTCTCCCTGCCTCGACCCCAAGTTTTCCCCACGGCTCCTCAGTGCCGTTTAACATCCACTCCCCCCTCCACTTCCTCCTGCTGCCTCCACTTACCCACCCACCACGTCCTCCTCCACCTCTGCCTTCACATAGCCCAGACCTGAAAGATTTATAAAGCACGTCCACATGGAGTATTTCAAGATAGGTGGGATAGCTCTGCCTCCCAGATAAGGAGACAAGGGTTCTCAGAGATCAAATGACTTGCCAGTATTACATGCTTTGTGAACCAGGGAACTGAGGGTCAAAACCTAGTCCCGTGGCTTCAAATTCCACTCTGTGGAGATGGTCGGGTCTGTGTTGCCACAGAAGTCTTATGCTGTTTTGTGTGTGTGTGGATTATAGGACCTTGTGGACTGAGTAACAGAGGGAGAGTATGCAGCTAGGGGCAGGAACAAGCATGACTATGAAACATACAGAAAAACCCAAGAACCACCTATGGATGAAAAAGAAGGGGCTGGTTAGAAAGACACCCCTATTGGTCCAAGGGCCTAAGGCTAAATTTTCAGGGTCCCCAGGTCTGGCCACAGTTGGGGCAGACAAAAACCTCACCTTGAGCCAGGTGACTTGTGGTTGGGGCCGGCCAGTGATCTTGCAGGAGAATCGCCCCATCTGTCCTTCTCTGACCACCGCACGGCCCAGCTTGGTAGCAAACTTTGGTGGGCATTCTCCCCAGATGCTAGGACGGTTCTCCACTGTGGGGGATGTGAATCTGTCCCGGGAAAGAAATCAGCAGAGAATGCAGCCCCAGACACTGCAGCAATTCACATCTCTTCTTCTCTGACGCCATCTAAGTCACTTAAATTGGGGCCAGGAACCAGTAAAGGGCAGCCTTCTCAACTCTGTGCCTCAAACACACTTCTGATGCACCCCCCTCCAGCCCCTAGAAAAATCTGTGGCACCAAAACCTATTTCTTCTACCTCCTGGGCCTGCAGCTAGACTTCATTTACTAAACTCCCTTAAAGTAGGGTACACCTGAATTCTACTGAGTTCTGACCAAACACCTGGGTTGTGGCCAACAGACTTCAAGCAGAGTGCTGTATGCCATCTCCAGCCTGGACCCATAGAACTTCCTGTGGGATTCTCCACACTCTCTCTAGTCCACTCTTCTAGCTAGACGCACAGGGTCCAGCAGAGGCTCCAAGGACTAGGAGATGGTGGAGCCACCAAATGGAAAGAGCCTGGATCCCTGAAAAATAATAGGAAACTTCTCCACCTGTTTAAGAATATCTGAATTGATTGCTGGAGTAAGAAATAAACTTTCCCGCCCTAGCCGGTTTGGCTCAGTGGATAGAGCATTGGCCTGCGGACTGAAGGGTCAAGGGCATGTACCTCAATTGCAGGCTCCTCCCCGGCCCGGGGCATGTGCAGGAGGCAACCAATTGTGTTTCTCTCTTTCTTCCACTCTCTAAAAAATATCAATGGAAAAATATCCTCGGGTGAGGATTAAAAAAACACCACCAAAAAACTTTCCCTTTGTTATTGTGATTAGGGGTCTTGTTTGTTGTCACATAGATTGCCTCTTCTAAGTCTACTTACTTAAGTCTTTCAACTATTGCCTTGATTGTTAGACATCCCTGCAGACTATATGGCCACAGATTCCCTTTCCTTAGCATTTAGCAGCATTTAGTCCAGGGGCTTTCCACAGAGGCCAGGTCAGGAGGCGCTGTGTGAATGGCCCATCACATCCCAATAGGCGCCCACAATAGTTATCATGATCCAGGATCCCCGAGAAGATGTGTTCCCTAGACCTGTTCTGTCAAGTCAGCAGGAAAAGCCAATCCAGCCCTTACCCTGGCTTGAACATCCCAGAACTTACCCCAAGGTTTTGGAAACAGGCTGACCGTGCCTCTTCACAAAGCCTCCTGCAAGTAGGAAACAGAGAAAGAGGCTTGAAGAGTCGGGTCTCAGCCACCATCTTGGAGCAACGAGTCAGAGTCAACGAGAATGGGTGGGACAACAAAGGACACAGTTCACCCTGACTGAGCCCGTAGGGTCAGGCACTATGCTGGGCCCTTTACACACATCACCGCCTGATTTCCTGCAGCAATTTAAGGTGGCTGGTACTGCTCATCCTTCTAGTTTTTAAACAGATGAGAACAATGAGATTCAGAGAAGTCGCCCACTCAAGCCACAGAGCCGGTCACAGTGCAGGACGGCACCCGGGCCTGACTGTTCTAGAACACTCAACACCTGCTGAGCTGTCACTGCTGCTGAGGCTTCCACTTTGGGGGTTGGGGGCTTATCTGTGGTGACCCACAGCTGGAGCTTCCACTTTGGGGAGTATCTGTGGTGATCCACAACCTCTCCAGGAAATGACTCAGTTCGAGGGAGAGGCCCTTGTATCTCTCTTACCACATCTATTCATGTCGGGCACAATCAACACTCCATCTTCCCACTTAAGGCCCAGCAAATAGCAACACCCATCCTGCTGGGATGAAGCCGATGACTGGAGATGCGCTACTGTGGAGCCAGCCATTAAACAGCACACCCAGAAGCAGCTGGGGTCAGCTCCTTTTATCCAGCTGCTACTGCGGGAGGGACAACTCATAATGTGCCCACGCAGTGACTATACAGTGGTGGGTGTTTTTGAGGAATAGGAAGGGCAGGGCGGGGCATTTTGCGATGGTGATCAGCCTGGAAGTTGTTCTCTCTCTGCCACAAGCTGGAATGTTTATGAAAACCCACCCGAGGCACATGTGGAAAGGGCAGATGTCACTCCCTGATATCAGCAGGCAGCTGCCATGAGAGATTGCAGGGTGTTGACTGGAAAAGGGGAAATTCCCTTACACGCCAGCACCGATCCCATCTATAAGAATGCATAGGCATGGGAGGTGAAGATCATAGCTGCATATTTCCCTCGGCATAGCTGGTCTAAGGTTCCACCGGAACCCTAGTGAGAGAGGATTAACACACCAGCATCACATTTAAGTGTGGTTCCATGTGGAATGGCAATTTCAGCACCTGCATTCTGTTTAACATAACTCTCTAGTGAGCTGTGTGTAGTTTTGATGCCATAATCTGGCTTTGTTCTTGCCATTCAATGCTCTTCAAGATTCAAAGAACTTCTAAGCTGATAGGAGAGACCTGTTCTGGGAGGACCCCACTGACAATTGCAGTCGGGGTGCTGGGGCCCCTCCAACACTGCTGGAGGGGGGTGTACCAGTCAGCCCTTTGAGAAAGGATCTGAGCGAATGAAACATGAGCTTTAAGTACTCTGCTCTTAGGCCAGCAACTTCCTTTCTGTGCCGCCAGTCAAAGGAAATGATGCTAAAAGTAGAAAAGCAAGTTTACACAGCTGTTCACTTGGGTCCTGTCTGTAGTGAAAGTTGGAAACAATGTAAATGTCACACAGTAGGAAGACAGTAAGTGGTTAAGTAAAATGTTAAGCCTATATGAGGCATAGAAGTATGTTAAAATATCCTATCATTTGCTCCTCAGCACACTCCATCTGGGCTGTGACCCCCTCTACTCCATGAGCTCCCTCCGGACCACCATCTCGCCAAACCCAGCAGGTAATCCTCTTCCCCACCTCACTCGGATGTTCTGTAGCACTTGACCTGAGGGGCCACTCCCCTTCAAAGACCTTCTCCTTCACTTCCTGCTTCTCAGATTCTCCAGGCTGAACCTTCTTCGTCTATCTCCTCTGCCCGACCTTGGCAGCGGCTGAGTCCTGGGTCCTCCCCTCAGCACCCTAGGCTCTCCCCCAGGAGGCTGTGGACAGCCCCATGACTTTATCATTTAAAAAAAATCTTCGTTGTTGAAAGTATTACATATGTCCCTTTCCCCCACACTGACCGCCTCCAGCCCGCCTCCCCCTACTCCCTCCAGGCCTTCACCACCCTATTGTCTGTGCCCACGGGTTATGCATATATGCGTACAAGTTCTTTGGTTGATCTCTTCCCACCCACCCATCCTCCCCCGCCTTCCCTCTGAGATTCCACAGTCCGTCCCATGCTTCTATGTCTCTGGATCTATTTTGTTCATCAGTTTATTTTGTTCATTAGATTCCATATATGAGTGACTTCATGTGATACTTGTCTTTCTCTGAGTGGCTTATTTCGTTCAGCATAGTACTCTATAGGCCCCTCCATGCTGTGTCAGGGCCAAGTGCCCATCAGTAGACGAGTGGATAAAAATGCTGTACAATTACACCATGGAATACTATGCAGCAGCCCCATGATTTAAAATATCACCCAGAAGCTGATGACTCTCGAACCACATCCCACCCATACTTCTTACTCATTCACCAAAGGTATCTACAACAGTGCCCAGCACATTATAGATATTCAGCTATTTGCTAAATTAATGAATTTTATGAAAAAGAGCATATAAAATTTTCTGTTCAATGTGATCATAAATACAAAACATGAAATACCCAAACACAGGAAAATGACCAGAAGAAAATGCATCAAATGTTATTTTGGGGTGGTGGGACTATGAATAATTTCATTCAGTTGTCTTTTCTAAAACCTATAAATATAATGGTAAAAACAAAAAATCTAGTTATAAAAAAAGGAAAAAAAGAAGTTGGAAGGTGGGGAGAAAGAAAATTTAAAAAGGAAAAAGATCCCAGCATCCAAACAGAGGTAAACATGCCCTCTTACACACGCTCTATGCCACAGCATCAGCAACATGCCCAATCACAAAGACTCCCACCTTAAATATCCATGTACCATTCACTGCACTTAACTTACTGCAATGTTCATTTCATTTTGGAGTAAAGATATGATAAACATGAGACTGATCAACTGATGAACGGATAAACAAAAAGCGGTCTATCTGTACAATGAAATATTATTCAGGAATAAAGTAATGAGACATGCTATAACATGGATGAACCTTGAACAAATTTGCTAAGTGAAGAAAGCAAGACACCAAAAAATGTACAATTCCATTTATGTAAAATGTTCTGAAGGGGCAAATCCATAGAGAAAGAAAGCAGGTTAGTGGCTGTGATGAGCTGGGGTGGGGTGGGAAGTGCCTGCTCAGTGTGAGGGGGTTTCTGTCTGGGGGATAAACAGTTCTGAACTAGATAGTGGTGATGGTTGCACAACACTGTGAATATACGTAATGCCCCTGAATTGTATATTTTAAAATGGCTGAAATGGTAAATTTTAAGTTATGTGTATTTACCAAAATAAAAATAAAAAACACTAGAAGAAGCATCTTTAAAACTCTTGGGAGCGCAACATCTTAATCCAAAGGCTAAAATTCCTGTATTCCTTAAAAAATAAAATTAATTTAAAAATTTGGCAGTTCCTCAAAAAAATAGCAAAAGAATGCTGTTTGGAGGTACTTCCATATCAGAGTAAGAGCAGTTTATGGTATGATCCAAAGGTAACAAATAAAGTGTTCAGCTAAAAATGGAACTGAGGAATGCTTATTTTAATGTGAGTTAACACCAGAGAGTTTACATCAAAACAAAGAGACTTTGGGCTAAAATAACTAATGGAGTCTATTTATAGGCAAAAATTTGAAGTTGCAAATTGTCAGATAAGGCAAAATTAATTTTGTGAAAGCATGAAAATTTGGCAGAACAGTAAGGCTGTGTCGAAAAATAAGTGGAAAGGGGATTAAGGTAGAAATGCTAAAAATAGAAGAGTAACTTAAGAGAATTGGTGGAGACAGGATCAATTAATGAGAGGAAAAAGGCCAAGGCACTGAAGGTATTTAAACAGTAATCTTTGATTTTTTTTTCAAGGACAAGTAAAATAGAATGCTGGCAGTTTTTAACAGTGAAAGTTCAACAGTGGAGTGGCCGAGCACTTTTTGTCAAAGGATCTACAAAGACTGAGAGAATGCTGCCGAAAAGGGGAATACGTAATCAAGATGGTAAGGAGAAAAAATGCTTCTAAAAATGTGTGGTGTCATAACTTATCCAAACTGGCACTCTCGACACCAAAAGGGACATAATTAATAATTCTGCCAGGAAAATAGGATTAAACCAATACCATTTCAGGCAAACCAGGGAGCAGTCACTCCACTAGTAGGCAAATTCAAAATGGATTTTAAGGATTAGTTAAAATAGTTGTTCTCTACTTAGAACAAATGCCCACTTTTTATAACAGATATTTAGCAATGTCCCTGGGCCATCCTGAATTGAAGTTTGCCACTAACCAACCATATATATATAACTTCAGAAAGAAAATAAATGTAAGATCCCACCTAAATATTAAGGAGAAATAAAAGGAAAATAAATTATAATAATATTTATTTCAATATGTCAATGTTCAAGCATGACTATCTCATATGTAAATTTTCAGGCACATTAGAAGTCATAATGAAATGGTCAGATGTTTGCACTGATGGATATACATGTTTGGATTCCAAAGTGAATGATAAAAAAAAAATGTACTGTACAAGTAGTACAGGAAAATGAGAGAGCACAGGTATACAGGTGGACATCTAAAAAATAAAAAGAATAAAAAGTAGTGTTAGTAATACTATCTTCTAATTATATATCAATAGAGAGAAAAAAGAAAAAAATTATATAGCAAAAAAGAAAGTACTGTTAGGATAAATAACAGAGCAAACACCCTATCAAATAAAAGAGTAATATGCAAATTGACCATCACTCCAACACACAAGATGGCCGCCCCCATGTGGACACAAGATGGCCTGCAGGGGAGGACAGTTGGAGGGGGACTGAGGCTTGCAGGGGAGGGCAGTTGGGGGGGGACCAGGCCTGCAGGGGAGGGCAGTTGGGGGCAACCAGGTCAGCAGGGGAGGACAGTTAGGGGTGACCAGGCTGGCAGGGGAGGGCAGTTAGGGGTGACAAAGCCGGCAGGGGAGGGCAGTTAGGGGCAATTGGGCCAGCAGGGAAGCAGTTAGGCATCAATCAAGCTGGCAGGGGAGTGGTTAGGAGGTGATCAGGCTGGCAGGCAGAAGCGGTTAGCAGGCAGGCAGGCGAGCAGTTGGGAGCCAGTAGTGCTGGATTGTGAGAGGAATGTCTGACTGCCCTTAAGGGGTCCCAGATTGGAGAGGGTGCAGATTGAAGTGAGGGACACCGCCCCCCCCCAACCCCGTGCACGAATTTTGTGCACCGGGCCTCTAGTATTATATAAAAAAGAAAGACTGAAATAACCTTAAAAGAAGATAACTTAGCAAGATAAATTACAGACCACTGAAGTAGAGAGAAAAAAAGATTGTAAGTGTGGTATCAAAGCAATTTTCTATTTTGTCACATGGGATCTTTGAGACCTCATCTGTACTAAAATATTGATTCAATCTCTATTTTAAATAGGACTTTGGCCAGAGCTTCAACAAGTAGTCTGACACACATAATAAAAGCTAGAATAAAATCTGAGCCTGAAGAGAGGCAAAATGCTTCAAAGCTGGGAAAGGGGATATCTCGGTGCTGGGCTGGTTGAAGATCATGAGTTTTAATTTAAAGACAATAGCAGATTTCTGGAGGATTCAAAGGAAGAGAGTAATAAAATGCCATTTGAATTTTAAAAAAGGATATTTTTTGTATAGCAATGTGGAGATTAGAAGGGGGTATGAGAGAAATTGAAGAGACCAGTTGGGATTTGCTCATGAGGACAGAGGATGAGGCAGCCAGGACCAGGATGGTGAGAGTGGGAACAAATGAGACCTGCACAGCAAGATCTGTCATCTGACTGGGAAAGGAAGGGAGCGCCTGAGGATGACTGAGGTGGCCTGGTTCTGCTCCCTCCCAAGCATAGGCAGATTGGATTATCACCTGTCAAGGTTTCAGCTGTGTCTTCCCAGGGCCACTAGTCCTAACCATAAATGTTAATGGGCCCCTAATGAAAAGCAAGGTCCTACAACCAAGACTATTCTATCCAGCAAGGCTATCATTTAAAATTGAAGGCAAAACAAAGAACTTCCCAGACAAAAAAAAAAAAAGCTAAAGGAGATCATTATCACCAAATCAGTATTACAAGTAATGTTAAAAGAGCATTATTTTAGAAGAAGAAGAAGAAAAAGAAATAGAGGAACATAGGTATAACGAATAAAGCTGTAATAAAGAAGTATCAATAATAACTTTAAATGCTCCAATCAAAAGAGATAGGTAGCTGAATAGATAAGAAAACACGACCCATAATATATAGGCTGTCTACAAGAGACCCACCTCAGAACAAAAGATATACACAAACTGAAAGTGAAGAAATAGGAAAAAAAAAAGTATTCCATACAAACAGAAATTAAATAAAAAGCTGGGGTTGCAATATTTAAATCAGACAAAATAGACTTCAAAACAAAGGCCATAACAAGAGACAGAAAAAGGTCACTACATAATACTATAGGGATCGATCCTATTAGAGGCTATAGCCCTTCTAAACATATATGCACCCAAAATAGGAGTCCCTAAATATATAAAGAAAATCTTGGTGAACATTAAGGGAGAGACCGACAGCAATATAGTCATAGTAGATTATTCTAACACCCCACTGACATCAATGGATAGATCTTCCAGACAAAAATCAACAAGGCAACAGTGACCTTAAACGACACATTGGACTGGATGGATTTAATATTTACACAACATTTCATCCCAAAGCAGCAGAATATACATTCTTCTCAAGTGCACATGGAACATTCTCAAAGACAGACCACATGTTATGAAACACAGAATGTCTTAATAAATTCAAGAAGATTGAAATCATATCAAGCATCTTTCCTGACCACAATAATATGAAACTAGAAATCAATTACAATAATAAAAACCTGAAATACACTAAAACACATGAAAGCTAAATAACATGTTATTAAACAATGAATGGGTTAACAATAAGATCAAGGAAGAAATCAAAAGTTACCTAGGAACAAATGAAAATGAACAAAACAATTCAAAATCTATAGGATACAGTGAAAGCAGTCCTGAGAGGGAAGTTCACAGTATTACAGGCCTACCTTGAGAAGCAAGAAAAATCTCAAATAAACAATCTAACCCTAGAAAAAGAACAACAAACAAAGCCCAGAAGTAATAAAAGGAAAGAAATAGTAAAAAATAAGAGTGGAAATAAATTACATAGAAATTATGAAAACAGTGCAAAACATAATGAAACCAAGAGCTGGTTCTTTGAAAAGATAAACAAGATTAACAAACCTTCAACCAGACTCATCAAGAAAAAAAGAGAGAGGACCCAAATAAATAAAATCAGAAATGAATAAGGAGAAGTAACAACTGACACCACAGAAATACAAAGGATTGTAAGAAAATACTATGAACAACTATATGCCAACATATTGGTCAACCTGGGCAAAATGGATAACTTCCAAGAAACATACAATCCTCCAAAACTCAATCAGGAAGAATCAGAAAGTCTGAATAGACAAATTACAACTCATGAAATTGAAGCAGTAATAAAAAATTACCAACAAACAAAAGTCTCAGACTGTATAGCTTCATAGGCAAATGTTACCAAATATTCAAAGAAGAACTAACACATACCTTTTTAAACTATTCTAAAATATTCAAGAGGAGGGAAGACTTCGAAACTCATCTATGAGGCCAGCATTATTCTAATTCCAAATCCAGATAAAGACATGACAAAGAAATAAAATTATAGGCCAATATCCCTGAATGATATAGATGCTAAAATCCTCAACAAAATATTAGCAAATCAGATCCAGCCATACATTAAAAAGATAATACATTGTCCACCATCCAGAACTGAAATATCATTGCTGTTATGAACACATTAACAACTGTTGGACATAGAAACCGGGACTCAAAAGAACTGTTGGCCCAGAAAGAAACTCACTACAGACTGATTCATTTGCCTCTCAGCATAACCATTATTGCTTGTCTCATTTTCAGTGCCTATAAGTGTATTCCTAGTATCACATGAGCTCACTCATCTAGGGGGAAAGATGAACAACATAGACTGAAGAACAAGAACAGCATCCATCAGACTGTCAGACCTCAGAGGGAAAGTAGGGGAGGGTGGGGACAAGGGAGATAGATCAACCAAAGGACTTGTGTGCTTGCATATGAGCCTAACCAATGATCACGGACAACAGGGGGAGGGGGGTTTGTGTGTGTGGGGGATTGGGAAGGGAACGGGGGGAGGGGGTTGATGACAAATATGTGATACCTTAATCAATAAAGTAATTTAAAATAAATAAAATAAATAAAAAGATAATACACCATGACCAAGTGGGATTTATTCCAGGGATGCAAGGTTGACACAATATTAGCAAATCAATACACGTGATACATCACTTAAACAAAATGAAGGATAAAAACCATATGATGCTATCCACAAAGGCAGGAAAAACATTAGCTAAAATCTAGCACCCACTTACGATAAAAACTCTCAGCCAAGTAGGAATAGAGGGAACATACCTAACATAATAAAGTCCATATATGACAATGCTATAGCCAACATCATACTCAATGCAAAAACTAAAAATGTTTCCTTTAAGATCAAGAACAAGACAGGGATGTCTTCTTTTACTACTCTTAGTCAACATAGTACTAGAAGTACTAGCCACAGCAATCAGACAAGAAGAAGAAATAACAGGCATCCAAGTTGGTAAGAAGGAAGTAAATCTGTCATTATCTGCAGATGATGATATTGTATATAGAAAACCCTAAAGACTCCACCAAAAAATGACTAGAGTAATAAATGAATTTGGCAAAACAGCAGGATAAAAAAATTAATATTCAGAATTTGGTGGCATTTTTGTATACCAATAATAAGTTATCAGAACAAGAAATTAAATAAAAGGCAATCCATTTACTATTGCAACAACAACAAAAATAAGGTACTAGGAATAAATTTAACTAAGGAGCTAAAAGACCTGTACTCGAAAAATTATCCTATATAATAAAGAGCTAATATACTAATTAGACCGAACAGCAGAATGCCATCCTGACGACCTTCTGGATGAAGCTGGGGCTGCAAGGGCCAGCTGAGGTTGCCAGGGGCTGCAAGGGCCAAGCCGCTTGCACAAATTTCGTGCATCCGGCCTCTAGTAAGATACTAAAAAAAAAAAAGAAATTGAGAAAGATACCAATAAGTGGAAGCACATACCATGTTCATGGATAGGAAAAATTAACATCATTAAAATGTCCATGCTACCCAAAGTAATCTACAGATTCAATGCAATTCCTATTAAAATACCAATGGCATATCTCACAGATCTAGAACAAATATTACAAAAATGTATATGGAACCACAAAAGACCCTGAATAGCCTCAGCAATCTTGAGAAAGAAGAACAAAGTTGGAGGTATCACTACCTGATATCAAACTACACTATAAGGTCATAGTAACCAAAACAGCATGGTATTGGCACATGAACAGGCATATAGATAAATAGAACAGAATAGAGCCCAGAAATAAATCCATGCCTTTATGGTTAATTAATATTTGACAAAAGAGGCAAGAACATACAAAGGGATAAAGACAGTCTCTTTAATAAATAGTGTTAGGAAAAGAGACAGATACATGCAAAAAAAGGGAACTCGACCAGCAACTTACACCACACACAAAAATAAACTCAAAATGGATTAAAGACTTAAATGTAAATCACAAAACCATAAAAACCCTAAAATAAAACATAGGCACTAAGTATAAAATATACCCAACTGTTGAAGAATGTATAGTATCTCATTAATAAATTTTATATTAATTATATATTGAAATGATAGTATCTTGGGTATATTGGGCTAAATTTATTAAAATTGCTTTCACTTGTTTTTTAAAAAAATGTGACTTCTAGAAAATTTAAGATTACATATGTGGCTCACATCCTGTTTCCATGGACAAGTGCTGTGCTAGAGAACAGTCCAGTGGCCCCTTCACTAGGGAAAGAGCTCCAAAAGGGCAGGTATCATGTCTCTCCCCTGCTCTGCACCAAGCCTCTGGGACCCATCCTCTGGAGGTGGATGAGTGTCAGGGCTGGCTTCAGAGAGTCTTCCAGGGCTTAGGCTAGGGTGCAGCCCACTGGCCTTCTCATTAAGGTGCTTTGTCCTCATGGAGGATAGCGCATGTTTCTTGGCCCTGGTTACCAAATTGGAAACCAGATGAGGAAGCTTCCTCCTCTATTCTCCATGCAAGGATTTTCCCCTGGAAGTAGTTCTCAAGGTGCTAATACCAGGTTCAAATATTCAAGGATGCCATTTGCCAGTGCGGCACTGATCCTTACACAACCCTGTAGGGTAGCCATTTGCTCCAGCTTACAGTAAAGGAAATAAGGCTCCTAAAGGTTAGGACTTTGTGGAGCTCAAATCCAAGACCATTTGACAACACAGCTTTCTACAGTTGACCACTAGGGGGTCAAAGGCTGCACATAGGAATTATACTCAACTCCAGGACTTCTGCTCTTTCCAAGAGCACAGCAGAGTTGGCAAGGAGGCAGGTGGGCTGCTAGCTTCCCTCTGTAAGAGTTAGGGCTAGCGTGGCACAGTAACAAGTGGGCCTTTCTAGGCCTGTGGTCTGTGGGTGGTCCCAACTTACACATTGGCTGAAACTGGCCTCTGATGTAGAAGCAGAATATGTAGAGGGCCATTCACAATTAAAGAGGCTGCAACCTTTAGGCCATTCAATTTCCTACAGGACATACAACATCTGAAATGGCCTGGGCCTTCGTCTCCCCAACATAAAATCCAAGGGGTTGGGAGCCTCAGCCTTCCCTCATTCTGCTATACCTCTCCTGCCTTGCTCTGCCCCCTGTCCTAAGTATCACGGTCGACTAAAATTTTTCTTGCCTAGTTGTGACATCAGATCTAACTTCCTCAACAATGGGAATTGAAAAAAAGGTTTGATACACCTCCCCTGCGATCCTAACCTACTCCACTCCTTTAAAATAGATCATAGAAAACCAAGGCTAGCCCAGGTTTTAGAGACCACTGAATCCAAACACTTTACTCTACAGAAGCAGAGGTCCAGAGGTTTAAAGTCACACATCTGACTGGTAAAAGGTAGGAACAGAAGCTTAGATCCCTGGCTCATAATTGCCCATTTCCCCGCCTCCAACTGAATGTCAGAAATGGGGTGCTATAGGCTGAATTTTTGTGTCCCCGCCCAAATGCATAATGTTGAAGCCCTAACTCTACTACACCCACTATGACTGCATTTGGAGACAGGGCCTGTGAAGAGGTGATTGAGGTTCAATGAGGTCATAAGGTCAGGGCCCAAATCCAATAGGGTGGTGCCCTTATAAGAAGAGGAAGGGACAATGGAGAGCTCTCTCTCTCTCTCTCTCTCTCTCTCTCTCTCTCTCTCTCTCTTTCTGCCATGTGAGGACACAGCAAAAAGGCGGCTATCTGCAAAGCAGGAAGAGAGTCTTCACTGGAAACCAAACCCTATTGTACCTTGATTTTGGACTTCCAGCCTCCAGATCTGTGAAAAAATAAATTTCTATTATTTATGCCACACAGTCTGTTCCAGCAGCCCAAGCTGACTGATACAAGAGGATAAAATAATTTTTTTTATAGCAAAGATGGAGATTTATTGAAGAACATGTACAGACTCCCACATGGGGAGAGGGAGAGTCCCACAGAATGGACTCCCACGTGGGGAGGGGGAAAGGGTCCCCCTAAATTAATTTTTATTTGTGCGCCTTCACTCAAAGTGTGGGCACTGAAAAATGCACAATGTAGGGGAAAGAACAGCACCAGATTGGCTGAGATGAGGGCCACTCAGAGACTCTGACCGGGACCACTTTCCATCTGGAATGCCCTGGCCCACAGGCACTTGAAGGTCATTAAAAGGAACAAGTCGCTCAGTTAAAGAATTTGGGGAAACTATCCAAACTATGCATGTTCTGTTCTGAGAAACAGTCTGTCCTCCTATGATGCAGAGAAAACATTGGCCCAGGTGCCCCTTGCCCCCTTCTGGAGCCTTCCCTGGCTACCCGAATCCTCACATCCGGTGTTCTCTGAAACCCAGGTTGGGAGGAATGTCTTCTGAGAGAGGAGAAAGTGACTCTGACCCTCTGGGTTATAAGCCCTTAAAAAGGCCCGGGAGGGTCCAGGGAACCTGGTCATCATCTGAGGGCCTGTCAACCCCCATGTCCGCCCGACATCGGGTCTTTGAGCATCAGCCCGCAGCCTGAACTGGACGTGTCCTCCCCTGGGAAGCTCTTCAGCAAAAGAAACAGCTTTACTTATGGTCAAATGCTTTGTCCCTGGAAGTTTTAAATTGAGTGGAATTTTAAGTATTAAGAAAAGAAAAAGACAAAGTAATTAATCACTGTTAGCATATTGGTGTGCTTATCTTATATATTTTTTTGAGTTTTACAAAATTTTTTATAATGAGCATGTATTACTTTATAGTGATGACAGTAAATACTGTTCATTCATTCTCTAAATATTTCAGCATCTCTCATGAGCCAGGAGGTTTTCCAGATGCAGGAGATACAGCAGTAAACAAGATCAAGTCCCCCTCCTCCCACCTCCTCAGGACCCCAGAACTGGGGCAGAGGGGATAATACAATGTAAGTCCTAGCGGAAAAGATTCAGGTGGAGTGAGGAATGGAGAGTCCTGGGGTGAGGTGGTCAGAAAGGGTTTTCTAAGAAGGGGACATCTGAGCAGAGACCTGAAGGAGGTGAGGGGCCGAGTCAGGTGAAGGGCTACAGGAAGGGCTCTTCCTTTAAATGAGAACTGCAGGCCTGGCCCCAGGAAGAGCAGAGGGCCAGCGTGGCCCTGTGGCACAGGCAGGCGAGGAGTGGCAGGAGACGGTCTGGAGAGCCAGGCAGAGCCGACTGGGCAGGGCTTTGGAAGGAGTCTGGGTTCTGTCTCCATGTGGAGAAGTCAATGGGAAGATGGAGCAGGACAGGGACACATTTGGCAAACACTGTCTCCTGGGATGCCTCCCTCCTCTGCAGGAACCACATTATCCCCATTAAACTAAAAGGTCCTGTCCTGGCCGGTGTTGCTCAGTGGTTAGAATGTCAACCCATGCACCAAAGGGTTGAGGGTTCAATTCCTAGTCAAGGGCATGTACCTGGGTTGCAGGTTCATTCTTGGCCCACTTTGGGACACATGCAGGAGTCAACCAATCAATGTGTCTCTCTCACATTGATGTTTCTCTCTCTCTCTCTGCCTCCCACTTCCCTCCCTTCCCTCTAAAAAAAATCAGTGGAAAAAATATCCTCCTGTGAGGATTAACAAAATAAAATAAAAGGTCCTGAGTTCAGGGATGGATGTACTTTCTCTTGTGGGTTCCTTTCCTAAGAGAGAGCTGGAGCAGGAACTATGGGCCTTGGGAAGCCAGACGGCTCCGACCAGGACTCTCACCTCCTGGGACTCACCTTCTACCGTCAACTCCACTGTCACCTGGCGGGCACCGCTACCATTGGTGGCTTCACAGGTATACTTCCCCTTGTCCTCCTCCCGGACAGCATGAATCACCAGGCTGAAACTCCCGCGGATGCCACAGTCCAGCAGGAAGCGGCCCCCACTGGTGATGGGTTGCCCATTTCTGTGCCACGTCACCTGGGGCTCTGGGTAACCCCGGACCTTCAAGAAAAAGAAGAAAGGGTGAGAGCTTATATTTAAGGAGTACTTCCTGTGTGCCAGGTACTGTTCTGAGTGCTTTACATGTGTTAACTCATCTATCCTCATAGCAACCCTTGAAGCAGACACCATTTTCATCTCCCTTTTAGAGATGAGAAAATTGAGGCCCAGAGAGTTTGGGTAGATTTCCCAGGATCTTGAAGGCAGAAAGTAGCAGAGGCAGGTATCCTGGCTCCAGTGCCCACTACACAAGAGCCTGGTTGCATATCAGAATCACCCAAGGGAGCTTTGAAAAATACAAATGCCCATGCCCTACCTTGGACCAGTTAAATCAGAATCCCAAGGGGTGGGAGTGAGCGTGGGGAGTCTAGACCAGTGCTTCCTACTCTAAGATGTAAATAAATCACTTGGGGAAATGCAGATTCTGCTTCTATAGGTCTTGGGAGGGACCCGAGAGTCTGCAGTTCAGACAAGCTCTCAGATGATGTCGAAGCTGCTGGTCCCCAGAATTCACCTTGAGGAGCAAGGTTCTAGACCTGAACTGCCCAGAATGGCACCACTAGCCACCTGTGTGAAGGAGCACTTCAAATGTGGCCCTTCCTAAAGGAGTTGCACCATGAGCATAAATTAAACACTGGGTTTTGTAGATTTAGTATGAAAAAATAATGTAAAATATCTCAATAATTTTAAAATACTGATTACATGTTGAAAAAAGAAAGTATTTTTGACAGTTGAATTAAATAAACTATATTGTTAAAATTAATTTCACCTGCCCTAGCCAGTGTGGCTCATTTGGTTAGGCATCGTTCCATGCACCTAAAGGTTGCAGGTTTGATTCCCAGTCAGGGCATATGCCGGGGTTGCAGGCTCCATCCCTGGTAGGGGGTGTGGAGGAGGCAGCTGATCAATGTTTCCCTCTCACATCAATGTTTCTTTCTCTCTCTCACTTTCCCTTCCTCTCTCTAAAAGTCAATGAAAAAAATCTTTAAAAGTATTTAATTTAATCTGTTTCTCTTTACTTTTTAGCGTGGCTACTAGAAAAGTTACTATGATATAAATGCATTGCATGGGGTTTCTATTGGGCAGTGCTGTTCTAGACCGCTCAGTCTTTCTCTAATAATAGTAAGCACCTAACCTCTGTTGAGGGCTAAGTATTTTAAGTAAGCACTTCTCTAAGTACTTGATGCATCTGAGCCTCATAGTGACTTGTTCAGAGCAGCGGTCACCAACCGGTGGTCCACGGACCACTGGTGGTCCGTGAGGTCTGAAAGGTTGGCGACCGCTGGTTTAAGGAAACCTTTGGAGCAGCGGTCACCAACCGGTGGTCTGTGGACCCCTGGTGGTCCATGAGGTCCAAAAGGTTGGCGACCGCTGGTTCAGAGGATATTTCCCCAAAGAGAGGGAAATGTAGACAGAGGTAAATTCCAAGGAAAGAAATCACTTTGAGTTTCAGAGGAAGTTCCCCAAGGACCCTCAAACCCTTGAAACTCAGCATGCCCTTCAGAACGGACTAATCTTCGGAGGAGCAAGGCTCAAACTGGCCCATGGATACACAGCCTGGGACCCAGAACTGGGGTATTTTAGCACTGGAAATGCACAGAAGACATCACAGAAACCTCTTGAGAAAGACAATGTTTGAATTACAAAACATGGTAGCAATGGCTTTTACTCATGGATCTACACCAAGACAAGAGAGAATGAATGCGGGTGAAGCAAAACCAGAATTCACTGGATGACCCCAAATCGGATTCACAATGAAAGTACTCAGTGACCTATAGAATAATCCTCCCCCACCCCCCAGTAAGGTCAGAGGGGGTGCTCTATCAGCATGTGGGAGAAGGGGAGAGGTGGTGTGTGCATGCACACTGGGCATCCTAACACAGTTAATTCCCAAAGCAGCTCAGGAAGAAAGACTGCGAAAAGCAGCAGTAGTGTCTTTGGGCTGTGCTTGCTGCCCTTCCCAGGTGTCCAGCCCCCAACTCATCCTGAGACTCATTTCTCAGTCACCAGGATGTAGATATCTTCTTAGGAAAGGAGCCTGAATCACAGGTAAGTGATCACCAAAGTAAATGATCACCCTTCTGTGCCATTTTATGAATCTCACAAGGCCTGCCTCTCATCCTTACTAATCTGTAGTCAGGCTTCAATGAAAAACAAAACAAAAACAAAAACCAACAAAAAAACAACTCTCCAAATCATTATTACCTATCTTATTTATGATATTTGGAAACAAACAAACATCTCTTTCCTATCAAAATCTACACTATAGCCCGGCTGGCATAGCTCAGTGATAGTGTTGACCTATGAACCAGGAGGTCACAGTTCGATTCCTGGTCAAGGCATATGCCCGGGGTTGTGGGTTTGATCCCCAGTGTGGGGCATGCAGGAAGCAGCTGATCAATAACTCTCTCTCATCATTGATGCTTCTATATCTCTCTCCCTCTCCCTTCCTTCCTGAAATCAATAAAAAATATATATATATATTTTAAATCTACACAATACCCATGATGGAGACTGACTTCCTGTGAGGGAATGGTTATTCTAAAGTCCCTTCCCCCAGAAGCAGTCAGGGATGTGGGAAGCCACTGCAGCCTCACCAAGGCACTGTGTCCCATCTCAGGCTGACAGGACTGCATCAATTCTCTCATTTTTACTAATAAAAGGGTAATACGCTAATTAGACCAGGTCAACTGTCCATCTTCTGGACGTCCAACTTCTTCTGGACAAAGCCATCATGGTTGGGGGATGAGGCAGAGAGGGAAGTTGGGGGCAAGACCAGGCTGGCAGGGGAGGGCAGTTAAGGGGATCAGGCAGGCAGAGGCAGTTAGAGGCGATCAGGCCAGCAGGAGAGAGAAGTTAGGGGTGAGATAAGGCCAGCAGGGAAGAGCAGTTAGGGGCAAGATCAGGCTGGCAGGAGAGGGCAGTTAGGGGCAATCAGGCCAGCAGGGGAGAGTAGTTAGGTGGGATCAGGCAGGAGGAGGCAATTAGGGGCAATGAGGCCAGCAGAGGCAGTTAGGGGCAATCATGCCAGCAGGGGAGAGCAGTTGGGGGAGAGATCATGCCAGCAGGGGAGAGCAGTTGGGGACGAGATCAGGCTGGCAAGGGAGGGCAGTTAGGGGTGATCAAGCATGCAGGCAGAGAGGTTAGGGGTGATCAAGCAGGCAGGCAGAGGCAGTTAGGGGTGATCAGGCAGGTGAGCAGTTAGGAGTCAGCAATCCCAGATTGCGAGAGGATGTCCAATTGGATAGGGTGCAGGCTGGGCTGAGGGACACTCCCCTCTCCCCCTGTGGATGAATTTCATGCACCAGGCCACCAGTCTATTATAATATGAAACAAAGAACAAATGGCAGTTGTTTCTGGGTCTCTCCTCTTTTCCTTTTAGTTAACTATTATTCTCTGATATTTCTGCAAACACACCTGACTTTTGTAAAATAGAAAAATAATTTTCCCCATGTTGCTCACTGTTAAAAGGGTCGCTGGCAGGTTAAAAAAAATAATTTAAATGAAAATGTGTTCCTTTTATATTAGTGTGATTACATAATGATTGTATAGCACAAACATTCAGTAATGTGTGGAGGCCCTCAAAGTACTTAAATCTAGCAATGGGAATAAAAACACTGTCCAAATAAACATTGTGCATGTTTGAAGATGACAAATGCCATGTGCCTATATACTACGGTGTCATCTTGTGGCACTCACTTGGCACAAAGGTTCATACAAAGGAATATCAGGCAATGATTATTCTGTTACAGCACGGCTCTTCTGTTAAAGCATGTTTTCAGGAAACAATGAAGGAAAAGAAACCCTTTCCTATGGAAGGAAGCCCTTGAGGATTCTGGTCATGTAGTGAATTTGCAAATCATCATTATCTTCTCCTCCACCCCAACAGGCAGGGCCAGCCTAATCCAGAAGAGGATCACCAGCCTTCTGTGAGCTTCAGAGAAAGGAGAGCACTGCACTGGGCACAGATAAATCATTAACTGCACCAGAGGCGTCCTTACATTCCATTAGCAAGTACTCTGGCCCCCTGCAGCAGTGCCAGCGCTGGTGGCCCATCGGTGCCTGGGGCATCAATGATTAACTGGGGACACTGCGAGTGTTCCAGACCTCAGGGCCACAGCTCCTTCTTTCCCTTTCAATTTTCCTCTCATTTCTCTCTCTCTCTCTCTCTCTCTCTCTCTCTCTCTCTCTCTCTCTCTCTCTCTTTTTCTCTCTGTTGTCTCTCTCTCTCTCACACACACACACATCTGAAATGTCCTATTAAAATAAATATTTAGGGATTTTTAAATATGCTGAAACTGGCACCTCTTAGAAAGCTGCAGTGTGCAATGGGACTTTTGTTCACTCTGCATCCAAAGCAAAGGCAGGAATTTCCGTGACCTTGCTCTATTCCAAGGTCTGAATGATTTGCAGCTCCAGTTCTTATCCTCCCGATATGGGAAAAACATGTTCAACCACTACTTAACATGCCGCAAAAATTATTCAGCTTTAAGGAAACCCATTTTTACTGTCTGCCCACTCTCCAGAGCTCCTATGTTGGGGAGGGAGAGAAGCCTGCGCTCACATCCTTGGGGTGCATGACAACAGCCCTGCCCTCCCTGGGTGCGTTATCTGCCTTCATCACAGGCCTTCGGCCAAGAAGCTGCAGCTGGTATTTTTACAGCCTGGCCCAAGACCACACTAAAACCCCACTGATACTTTAGTTTTCAGAGGGCCTCCACATACAGAATCTTGTTTGATTCTTGGAACACCATGAGGAAGGTGTCTTGGATTGGGTTCCCCAAAAGCAGAACCTGAAATAGGGATTGAGGGAACCCTAACTGCAAACCCATAGCCAACAATCACAGCAGCTGGAAATGGGTGTACCCGCCTGGTGAAGGGGTCTGGGTGGAGCACCACAGCACCTGTGACAGCACACAATGCCATTCACATTAGTTAGCCCGGAGAGCTGAGGAAAGAGGCCTGGAGGAGTGGATGATTCGCCCGGGATCTCACCCGGGCAGATTAAGTGGCAGATCGGGGCAAGGATATTGGTCTCCAAGTTGAGTGGTTGTTTCTCTGTGCCTCATTGAAAAAATTCATGTTTTTCGCGAGACCAATATTGTAGAATCCCAAGCATGGATAAGTGTCCATCTCTAACAGACCCTAAATCCCTTCTGGGTTAAAGCAATATCTGCTCCCGCTTTGGGAAAAAGCAAAGTGTTCACAAAAGATGTGGCCATGCCACAAGCAAGTCCTGGGCTATTTGCTAATAGAAACAGGACGGTGCTATAGACTGAATGTTTGGGTTCCTCCAAAATTCATATGTTGAAGACTAAGCCCCAATGTATTCGGAGGTATTAGGATGGGACTCCCAGGAGGTGCTAAGAACTTGTGGAGCCTTCATGAATGGAATTAGTGCCCTTACAAAAGCTCCCTTACCCCTTCTACCAGGTGAGGACACAGCGAGGAGACAACTATCAATGAACCAGGAAGTGAGACCTCACCAGACCCTGAATCTGCTGGTGTCCCGATCTTAGCCCTCCCAGCCTCCAGAACTGTGAGAAACACATGTCTGTTGTTTAAGCCACCCAGTCTGTGGCATTTCTGGTACAGCAGAAATACCCACAGGGTCTAAGATAGACAGGGTTGGTGCTATGCGTGTGCCCAAGACACCCCTAAGGGAGTCAGTGTGGTACAGAGAGGGGCCGGGCCCGAGTCCTGGGGCTGAGCGTGGCTTCCTCCTGCTTCAGGCTAAGGTCCCTCCCATGTCTGAAGTAGTGTGGGTCTAAACAGTGACCCACTTAGCTTCCACTGGAAGATTCTTTCCTCTCCCTCCGGTCTCCTCTGGGTCCAGCCCACAGCCTCAGTCCCCTCTGCTCCTCCCTATGGGAAAACCAAGTGACCGCAAGGAGAAATGCTCAGGAACGTGTGGAGGCAGCCCTGACTTTTCACCATAATGAGTTTTTGGAAACCGCCCCAAAGAGGGTCATTTTAAGAAGAATCATGTTCTTGCCACAATAACCACATTTAATTGGAGGTTGTGTTCTTGAACAAAAGCCCAGGATCAAATAAATCAAGGGCATCCCAACAACTTGTCATAAAAATAAAGATATTGTAACCATAACCCCTATAATAATTTAAAACAGTAAAACTGTGCTCCAGCTCTATAAAATGTCCTCAAAAACCTTTATGGCCTCAGAAGGCCTTTAAAAGGAATGGGGCTCATTTTGTGCGTGCTGGATGGTGAGGAGAAAGCTGGGAGGCAGGCGGGCAGCTGCTGCTACCTGACACCTACCTGTTGTACTTGAGGGACAGTGATTCAGTGCTGTCTTGAGATTCACTTAATGATGAAAATTGGAACGTTCTTAAGGGCACTAAGCCTCTTGATATTCCTCTGACATGTGTCAAGGGCTTTCAGTCAATCCCAAGTTGCCAGGACAGGCTACCAGAGCCTGGGCCCAGAGCAGTGGCAGGTTCTCTGACTCCACAACCCCTGTAAGACCCAGAGCAACATGCCTGCTGTCCTCTAAGACTGATGAGGGGCGGAAGGGGGTGACTTTGCTGGTTTTGATCATCTCCTCCATGTCGTTTGCTCCTGGGTGGGCCTGTCCCTGTATGCACACTGCAAGCCAGCACAGCTGCAGTGCACAGCTAGGCAGGAGGTGCAACTGAGGCTCTGCCCACGTCGGGATGGAGGGAGACCAAAGGAGAGAGAGCAGAGCTGAGCTGAGGTTGGGGTGAGAGAGGCTGCCCACCAGGACACTGGGGAGCTGGGAAGCTACACACAGACGACGTCAGCAGTGAGCTGAGGAATCCTTAGGGCCAGGAACAGACTCGAGGAGGGGCACCAGTACGTATTTATTTGAATCTTGTTGAGCAATTGAATCGATGCTGGGAAAGGCTGAGCCTGGAGGACAGGACATTAAGGAAACCCGCTGGACAAATGTGTCCCCAAGCTAGACAAAGCTGATGCTGCCACATGACTGTCCACATGCTTATAACTAACTATAGCACATTACTCTGAACTTCTTCCCCTGTTTCAAGGCGGCTTCGTCTATAATAAATAAACTCTATGATAAATGACTAGAACAGAGCTGGTGATTTAAAATAGAAAAATAATAGGAAATAAACCTAATCATGCTGAGGAATGAGTTGAAAAAAAATCCTCAGCCCCATCTCACCCGAATAATAAATAGCCATGGAGGCACAGAAAGAAGAATGAAAACATTAACAGCCCCCAACAAATTAGATCACAAAAAATGCCTATGAAACTTACATCATGGATACAGTAGGAGAGTGAAGAGTGAAGGGTGAGCCATGGGCATGACATGACCAAGCTTAGGGTCTGTGTCTGTGTCAGCAACTGGCACACCGCCCATTGGACAGGCAGCAACTTAATTAAGGCTTTGAGTAATCCCGTTGCCAACTGTCAAAAGCCTTAACTGAACCCACAGAATCCATCAGGAAGAGATCATACCAGCTAAAAACAGCAATTAGTGAGAGGCTTAAAATGCTGGATGCTGCCTGTCCCTAGTCCAACTTGTGAAACAGTGAGGACAAAAGTGGTTCCATAAAAAATAAATTCAGGATGTCGAGAGCCATTCCTCAAACTAGCCCAGCAAATGCCACGTGGGTCTTCCCAGGGACAGATGCTGAAAGTCTCTGTGATTGGCCACTCACTTTCTAGGGCAAGTTTCCTTTTCCTATGGCCCAAGACACAGATACCCCCACACCCCCGACATCTGCAAGTCTGGAAATTTCTGGTTTCTCCCACTGAGAGCACATGGCAGGTTCTAGCTGGGCGGTCTTGGGTTATACCTCAGGCTCCTTTGAATCTTCCAAAAACCAAAAAAGACCTATTTCCTTTTATCTAGATTAGGCTTATCAATGCATGCAACCTTTTTATTGCTTTTTAATGATATAGCACCTAAAAGCTTTTGAAGCAGTTCGACAAAGTAACAGAAAGCTATGTGTAATGGGGAACCTCTCACATTGACATTTTCTTAAATTTGTAGTTTTCCTATAAGAACTAGTGTCCTTCTGTGTGAACCCCCAGTTCCTATGGGAAGGCTGTGGGATTCCTGCCTCACCAGGAACCTCTCTACACAAAGTCCTGGGGTCTGGCTTTATTCCCTCTTGTGAAGGCTTCTAAGGACACAGCATCTGCAGCTGGTAAGGCTGGCCCCAGATCCGCTCTCCTGTTTCTACTACCAAGGTGAGATATTCTCTCAAATGTATTAAAATACTATTAAGAAGCTTAACAAATTAGTGCTGTGGCTTGTGTGCTTTTTTTTTAAATTCCTTAAGAATCTCCTGCCCACCTTTCCCCATGTAAGTGGCACACCCCTCCTTTGAGGAACAGCTCCTTCCCCCTATACACCTCAGGTGAGACTGGTGTGGTGCGATTAGGTCATCTGCCTTCTGGCCAAAGTCCTTGGGCTTCAAAAATGAGCATATGATTCAAGGCGGCCAATCAGAGCTCTTCCATGAAATTTTAAATTAGAATAAATTGTCTATTTTCACAGGGACCCCAAGCTGGAGAGACACAAGCCTGAAGCTGTCTGCAGCCATCTTCTCTCATCCCCCCATTTTCTTGCTCTCGCCCGAGAAGAGGAAGCCATCTACAAAGTAAGACGTCGCATACACAGTGAAGAAGAGAAGAGATGGAGGCGCTGCCCGACAGAGCCGTGGCGGACTCCAGGTCCCCTCAGTTAGAGGAGGTAATGCATCTCTACTGCTTCCCCCAGATGAAGTTGGCTTCTCTCACTTGCAAACAAGAGCTTTGACTAATGCAGGAAGGTATATGGTATCTGGAATCAGACTTGTGTGTGGGTCCTGGCTGCACTGATCACTTGTTGCCTGATCTTGGGCAAGTTAACTTATCTGGCCCTCAGTTTACACACCTATAAGATGGGATGATACCAGTATTCACTTCCATGGATAAGTTTATTATCAAATGAAATAGCACAAGTACAACAGCACATTAACACATTCTAAAGGTTAGATCCAGCTCCTCTTTTCTTCAGAATAAGTAACTCTTTAAAATCAGGTGCCCCAGAATCCACTCAGCATCCAGCTTTGTTAACAGCGTGAAACTGTGCCCTAAGAAATATCAGTACTTGTGAACTTCTGGGCTTGCTGAGCGTCCCCTTACACAACTCACATTCAAACAGACAACTTCAAGGCATCACACTGTTCATAAAAACTGAACATTTTGAGAACAACTTCTGCTTTGGCTGAACTGGCTTATTATTTTTTATTTAAAGAGTAAACCCCCTTAGGAAAGTAAGTGTTGTGTTTATGTAACATCCCAAAGCATACTTTAAACAAATATCCAGGCTGTAGTTTTGACTGTCCCATCATTCCAGTCCTGTAACATCATGTGCACCTTTGAGTCAGAGACCATCCCCTTGATTTCTGCCTCACTGACTAATGCAGCCATGGAATTTCAAGGGCATGAGTGAGTGTTGGGAAGGAAATCAATCTGGGGCAATAAATCTGGAGTTCCTGGCCAGTCATGGCTGGACCTGGAGAGAGAGAGGCATACCTCACCAGCAGAAGGGATGGAGCAGAGGGCTCCTCCCCAAACAACACACAGACCATTTGGCAATGCCTCCTCACCCCTCAAACAGCAGAGCCCAGACGCAAAAAGACTGAAACTGGTCACAGGTTGTACTGGGAAGGTCCTGTCCTATGAGGACTCTCTGAGGATATAAAGTAATTCTGTTTAAAAGCAGAGGTGGGCAAAAGTAACCCAAGGCTCTCAACAATCCAAGAACATCTCGACTTGGTTCCCTTGTCTTAAATTCTGATTTTTGGTCTTTCCAAGCTGCCCTCTGACCCAACACCTGCTCCACATGCACGTCCCCACACAAATGTGCATTCTGCTTGGATTCTCCCAGGTGGCGGCTGCAAGGGAGGGGTGTGAGCAGGTGGGGCTTCGGAAGTAGGACCCTTCATGCTGCCTGAGCATCTCTGGGATTCTGGCACAAGGGAAGAAAGCAGCCAGGTGAGTTTGCTGCTTTATGGCAGAATGATTTCCCCAGAGCCTAGGTGCCCAAAGGCATCCTGACCTGCATGGAGAATCACACCAGGCAAGGAGTGAGAAGTTTGTGCAATGTCTGTGTCTGACTGTCTGCCAGGCTGAAAAGCACAATACACATGATTTCATAAATTGTTTTTATTCTCACCAAGACAATACATATACATGATTAACTGGTACTGTAAGTCATACAACAACAACAAAAGCAGGACTCTGTTCCACTCATCCGCGCCCCCCCCCCCCTCCCAAACTTCAACTTCCTTGAGGCAATCATCTTCAACTCTGTTTTTTGTTTGTTTGTTTGTTTGTTTTTTAGCTATTTCATCTGGTATTTTCTTCCATATTTCTAAACAAGAGCCCTTCACAACTACTGTTTTATTCTTTAAAATTTTAGATATTATTTCTTAACTCTGCATAGATTATAAGATTTTAGCTCTCAAATCTCCCTCCACATACACCCTTCCTCTATCCTCAATAATTACACCATTATTTTTATGTCAGTGTGTTAGTGTTTGCTTCATTTTAACGTTGCTCACTGCCAAGCTGCATAGTATATAACAATTAAATTTCTTGAACTTTTCATTATTCATGGAGTTAATAACGGTCATGCTTTTGGTTTTCTTAAAGAACCCCCAACTTCTTAAGAGAACTATCAAGTTCTCAGAAATGGTCAAATGCATCAGATAATGAATTCATCAGTGGCTTTATATCTTTCCCCTCTGGAGATATCCCTGAAGCAACCTATTATCCTTACCCACTGAAACTGGATGCTTTCTGCTTTCTGGGCTAGATCAGGAACTTCCTTTCATCATCCTCTAGGGAATTTCTTGGCGTGTGCCACCATTTTGGTTGAACAGCTCCTCCAGTGGTTTCTTAAGAATGACTGAATAGAAGCCTAAAAATTTAAAATCTGGATTTTCTGAAAGTGTCAATATCCTACCTACATACCCAACTTACAGTTTGTCTAGAATGGAATTATAGATGGAAAATCTTTGTATCTTCAGAATTTTGAAGGCATTACTTCATGACATTTGAAGCCCTGCTTCTGACATCCAATGTTGCTGTTGAGAGGTATAATGCCATGCTGATATTTGCCCTCTGCCCTGCTCTCTGTGTGTGTTCCTTTCAAACTTTTAGAATCTTCTCTTCTTTCCTGGCAATCTAAAATTTCATGATGATTTGCCTTGGTGTGGGTCTGTGTTCACTCATTGTGTTGGACCCTTGGAAATACAGAGTGGCCAGATTATTATGATCTCTGAACGCATAATAATCTGGCCACTCAGTGTATATATATCCTATATAATAAAAGGGTAATATGCAAATCGACCGAACGGCAGAATGACCAGTTGCTATGACGCGCACTGACCACCAGGGGACAGATGCTCAGCACAGGAGCTGCCCCCTGGTGGTCAGTGCGCTCCTACGGGGAGCACCGCTCAGCCAGAAGCTGGGCTCACCACTGGCGAGCACAGCGGCAGTGGCAGGAGCCTCTCCTGCCTCCGCAGCAACGCTAAGGATGTCCGACTGATGGCTTTCGGACTGCAAGAGGTGCAGGCCAGGCTGAGGAACCCCCCCACCCCCAGTGCACCAATTTTGTGCACCAGGCCTCTAGTATATATATAAGAGACCTGGTGCATGAATTCGTGCATGGGTGGGGTCCTGCCAACCTGGCCAGGGGGAGGGGACATGGGCAGTTGGCCAGCCTGCCTGCTGGTCGAACTCCTGGTCGAGGGGAAAATTTGCATATTAGCCTTTTATTATATCGGATATACACTGAGTGGCCAGATTATTATGTGTTCAGGGATCATAATAATCTGGCCACTCAGTGTAGATCTTTTCATTATTGGCATTGCACATATTTCCATTTTGAAGAGATTCTGTGTTTTGACAATTTTTTCTCCACTGTTTTATACTACGTTCCTTTTGTAGAACTCCTATGAGTTGGATATTAGCCCCACTAGAGTGACCTCTACATTTCTTCTCCACCTTCATCTTCTTGTTCTTTCAGGGAGATTGCCTTGATTTTATCTTCCAACCAGTCTTTTGAAGTTAAAGTTATTATTTTGGCTATCATTAACTTCAAAAAATCCTTTCTTTTTCACTTTTCCAAAACTGTTTTGAGTAATCTCCTCTTTTTGTTTAATGGAAGCAACATCTAACCTCTGAGGTAATTTCTTTGAAGTTTTTCCATTTTCTGTATTCTTCTGATCTGCTTAGTTCCTTTTTTGGTTCTTTCTGTCTATTTCATAACAAAGGCTTCCCTCAGACATCTGATGATCCTTCACTGATTTTTCATAAATATGAATAAAGACATTAAAAATTCCATGCACACAAGTGGGGGCTTGCCAACTTGTCAGACCTCCCGTAGAATAAATGGGTCAAAACCCTCCATTGTTGATATCTGTCGATCTCCTTCCTTGAGATGATCCGTTTCCATGAAGAAACTGTGCTCTCCCAGTTTCCTGTTCTGGTGGTGGTGACACAGTAATTAGGCCTATCTACCAGCATTTAGGACTCTGAGAAAGGCCATGAGGGGTCTTATTTCAAAATGCTGTCTTTCACTTAGCCCTTCTCCATTTTGAGTGGAACACCTCACCCCTGCCTATAGCTGTGCCTTGTGTCCAGGAGTTGAGAGATGGTCAGGTTCAGTGTCTTCACAGAGAAGCTTCAATCCTTTTGAGCAGGGGGAGGAACAGTGTGGTTTGGCACATGGAGTGTGGATGGGGACTGGGTCTAACTGCTCCTTATGACATACACTTTCACCAATCCTCCAGTTTTCAGCTTCACTCCATAACCCAGGCTTTGAAAGTACTTGATGTCTCTAATTCCTCAGCCTTTTCAGGAATTTTCTGGCACAAGCAGGCTTATTTTTTCTTGTTGCCCACTCCCCTAACCACAGGCATAGCACAACACAGAAAGCTGAAACCCAAATCCGCCAATCATGTATTAGCTTTCCATCATTCATCAACCTGTTGACATCTCTTATCTGCTGTTGTCTCTCTCCCATTCTATCTGTCCCTTGGGTTTAAAAGTTTGTTGGTTTTTTTTTTTTTAATAAAAACTCATTTTAAGGATGCTTATGATTTTTTAAAAACTCAGATAATTACATATTGGCAAGGAAGAAGAAACTGGAATCTCTGTGCATTGCTGGTGAGAATGTGAAATGGTGCAGCTGCTATGGAAAACAGTATCATGTTTCCTCCAAATTACCATATGATCCAGCAATTTTTACCTCTATGTAAATATCCCAAAGAATTGAAACCGGAGGCTCAAAGAGGCATTTGTACATCAATCTCCATAGCAGCATTAGTCACAATAGCCAAAAGGGGGAAGTGACCCAAGTTCCATCCACAATGAATCGGTAAACAAAATGTGATACATGCATACAACAGAATATTATTCAACCTTAAAAAAGAAGGAAATTCTGGTACATGCTACAACATAAATGAACCTTGAAGACATCATGATGAATGAAATAAGCCAATCACAAAAGGACAAATACTGTATGATTCCACTTGCATGAGCTACCTAGAGTAGTCAAATTCATGAGACAAAAAATAGAATGGTGGTTGCCAGGGGCTGGGTGGAGGGGTGAAAGGGGGAGAATGGGTACAGAGTTTCAGTTTTATAAGATGACAAAAGCTTGAGAAATGGATGATAATTGTACCACAATGTAAATGTACTTAATACCACTGATCTGTATACTTAAACACTGTTAAAATCGTCAGTTTTATGCTATGTATATATCCGACACAATAAAATAATTAATGAACCATATATGTGTGTGGCTCTATTTTTGAATGCTGTTTTAGTCTCAATTACCTGTATGTTTACCCTTTGCCAAAAACTACATTGCTTTTAATACAATAGCTTTATATTAAGTATTAAAATGAATAAAAAGAAATCTGAAAAAATATAAATCAGATCAAAGTCACTTCAATATAAAAAATTTCCAATTTTATGCACTCATAATAAAATCCAGTTAGCATGGCTCACAAGGCCCTCTGAAACCTGGCCCTGCTCTTTCTCTCCCGCTCTGTCCTTGCCCACTGCACTCCTGCCACACAGTGCTCCTCGCTCGGCCTCTGCCTGATTTACAGCTCCTGCCAATTTTATTCCATGCAGTGCAGACATTTTAGATTGCCAGGAAGGAAGAGAAGATTCTATAAGTTTGAAAGGAACACACACACACACACACACACACACACACACACACACACACACACACCCAGAGTGGCTCCCAGTCTGTGGATGAGAGGGGTATGCCACCAACCAGACCACGTCCAGTTAGTGCTGCGGGAGCACAGAGGCGGGTGGGGAGCAGCTCGGTGGGCTGTTGTTTAGAGCTGAGCAGGAATCCCAGGCCACTTCCCACTACAGTGCTCTGCCCCAGGGAGCTGGGTTGGCCTGACCGAGAGCACTGGGTTCACAGGAACCAGCCATTCAAGTTTGACTGGACAAGAGATGGTTGCTGACCTTATGTCAGTGGCTCAGGGGCCCCACACTGAGACAGGCTCCAGGCCAGGGCAGTGTAAGCAAAGCCAGGAGGGGCCCGGGGGCTCCCTCTCGCCTCCCCCACGCCCCTGCCTCCCAGTCTTTCTCCACAGACGGCTCCAGGCTAACCAGAGCCGGTCTCTTCAGCCACTTCTGCCTGGTTTACAGCTCCTGCCCGTTTTACTCCATGTGGTGCAGTTCTGGCACAAGCTATTGCTCGGGAATTTCAGGGCAGGGCTCCAGGGGACGCAGGAAAGACAAAAGGGGTAAATGGCAATGACCCTTGAATAAGGTCCTATTGTGAGCAAGCCTTTGCTTGGTGCTTCTCTGGGTGTTTGTTGGTGGCATGTTAAGGGAAGGGGCGTGCCAAAGGGGTTTGAGTCCTAGTGCAAAACACACATTTAAAGCAGATTTAAACATTCCAGTCTAAGCCATTGAAATGTCTTTTCTGAAGAAGCATCTGGAAAAATGGAGGGAAAAGCTGCCCAGTTATTTAGTAAAAACAAAACTCAAACTTTCCTTTCCCCTTCCTGCCAATGTCCCTTTCAACTATGTGATCCTCAGGGACCCACGGGGGCTGGGGCACAGCTGGGCTGGCACAGAGCATCTTCAGCCCCAGGGGGCCTGGACCCACAAATGGCAGCTACAGTCACTGACTAGAAGGCTGGGGTGCCCCCACTCCCAAAAGCTGTGTATGCAGGCTTAGTGGAGACTGCTTCAGCCTGACCAACCCTGGCTGGTAGAGGGGGATTCAAAACCAGCCAGTTTCCCAGATGGCTACAAGAGAAGCTCGAGGGTTTCTCGTGTTGAGAGCTTTGCAGCCCAGACAGCCCTTCTCCCACCTCCTAATCAGGCAGTCTGCAGAAAGCCTGGGCATCTGCACTCCTTTTCTAGACACACCAAACTGTAAGAAATGAAGTAAGTGCCCCTCCCCGTTAGACAAAAGCTCGGGTTCCTATCTGGTCTGAGGAGCTGTGGGCGGGGCTCGGCCTCTGCCTCAGGGTGGTGACTGCTCAGCCCACCCAGAGAATTCCAGGTGCAGCCTGAGCTGCTGAACAATGAGTGGAGGTGCTGGCAGGCGCCAGGTCTCCCTATGGAGGGCCTTTACTGAATTAAGCAAGTCAGCCACAGTCACCTCCAGGCCTGAGGGGGTGGGGAAGAGGTAAGAGCTGTGGGTGTCAGTCCCATGGGGGTGTCAGAAAGCGGCCGAGAGAAGCTATTCCTAGTGAAGAATGGTGCCTGTGGGCTGCCTACTGGGAGAGGCCCTGGCGGCTCCTGGGAAGTGGCCTGGTTTGTACTCTCTGGGACTAGAAGGATCTGTAAACTTGCTATGACCTTAGAGGGAACATGTCAGCCTAGAAAAGCTTAACATCTACCACCACTACTCACCTTCTCTGGGAGCCCTAGACTGGGAATGCTGCTCACACACCCTGCCGCTCAGCGACTTCCCACTGTAGCCACTTCCCACTGCAGCCACTTCACTGGCAGGAGATAGGATGCCGCCACAGCCTGAGAAGGTCAGGGGCTTCCTGTCCCAGAAGCCAAGGGGAGCCAGGCCAGTTTGCGGTGCAGAAGGAATGGGTAAGCCTGGGGCCCAACAGCCCTTTATGCTCAGCAGTAGTGTGAGAGCAGTTTTATTTCAAAGCCGTTTTCTGTCTTAGAAGCCTCACAGCTGGGTCCAGGACCAGGGTCCCATTGGCAAGGTGGGTGTTCTTCAAAGTGCGAAAAGCTAAAGCTGCTTGGCCCTTCGTTTCTTTTGAATTGATTTTGCTGTCCAGCTGAGTCATATGAGGGGAGACCCATGGAACAAGGGGAACACTGACCCATATGACTCACCAGGGCCTTCTCTCTGATAAAGATCCCTACCACCACTCAGGGCTCAGGCCACTGCTGCTCCTGCCCCCCTGGCTACAGGAGGGCCTAGTTTCTAAGCAGACTTGCAGATCTGATCCTGGGGAGAGAGCTCCATCCCTAAGTAGGTAGTATCTATAATAATAAAACCGTAATATGCTAATTAGACCAGATGCCCTTCCGGACGTCCTTCCGGATGACCTTCTAGATCTAATGTAGATCTTGCTACATTACGATTCATAACAGTAGCAAAATTACAGTTATGAAGTAGCAACGAAAATAATTTTATGGTTGGGGGTCACCACAACATGAGGAACTGTATTAAAGGGCCGCGGCATTAGAAAGGTTGAGAACCACTGTTCTAGATGAAGCAGGGCTGCAAGGGAAGCCTGGGTCCTGGGTGCCAGAGGGAAGCCGGTACTGGCAGCCGGGAGAAGGAAGGCCTTCTCTTGCATGAATTTCGTGCATCGGGCCTCTAGTTTATAAATAAAGCTAAAAAAAAAATCGTAGAGCTAGGGCTAAATGCCAATACAACCAATTCTCACTTATCTCCCTGCTGCAAAAGATCATTGTAGTTCTATTTCTGTGTGTTCATAGGCTGTGTCATACCTCAGAATTCTTATCCTGATGTTGCCCTTCTTTTAAATGCTCACCATACAGTGTTAGGTGAACAAGAGAGATACCCTAGAAATGTGCACAGCTAGTGGAACCAAGCAAGGAGCAATTCTGAGAAGCTATACCCTTCCCCTCTCTGCCCACTCCTCCAGGGCTACTCACACCCCCTCTAGTGAGCCTCCCCAATTACTCAGCCCCCTCTGATCTCTTGTACCTTCACACTATTGTCTGAAGTGACCACATTTTTAAAACCAGTAGACATTTATCTGATCACAGTGTAAACTGTTTAAAATCAGGCCTGTCCCAGGAAACCTGAGGCAACTAATCACCATTACATCACCTTTCATATTCTTTCTGCCCTACAGCAAGCCCAGTGACCATATGTTCCATAAAAAAAAAAAAAATCAGGACACATTATCTAACAAGGGATTTATGGGCAGCCTCCAGGTGCAAGAAGGAGTTGGTGTTATAAGTCTCAACATTAAAATATTGGAACTCCAAGGATATTTGGATGACTTTACTGGAAAAAATGAGAATATTCTAAATCAGAATGGCTCACAATAATCTGAGATGAGAATTTCTATACCAGTAACACAGTTATGCTTTTGTTTACTTCAGACACAATTGGCACAACTCCCTACAAGACTGAGTGACTCAAGAAGGGGAACTAGACATTACACCTATTTTAAAGTTCTCTCCATGCCCAGCATGGCTCCTAAAGCCACTATGGAGCGGATGGTTAGCTGATGTCTCTCCTCTCCAATCTTTATGTCCCAGCTCAAGTGTATTTTCACAGACACCTCTCTTGATTTCCCAAACTAGGTCATGCTGCTATGCTCTCAGGGCACCTTGCATTCTTCCTTTAGCAGGTCTCATCACCTGTATAATTGACCTGTATGCCTGGTCACTCTCGCCTGTCTCACAGCACTGGACTGTAACTGCCTGTGGAAGGAATGGAAATGGTTTGGCTCACCAGTGAATCACCAACTCCTAGAACACTGCTTGGCACATCGTAGGTGATTGATAAGTATTTTTAAATTAATGATGTGGTCTCTCTGGTAGGTCCCAGGACTCCATATTTCTCCTTTACATTAACATTTTTATTAACTACTTCAATGAAGACTGCAAGGCTGCTCATGAAAACTAAAGTTGGCATCAATATTGAGATCATAACCAAATCAACATTCTAAAAGAACAAAAGCCCAAATAAAAAGAAACTTAGGAGGGAACAAATCCTGTGAAGGCTCTAAATCATTTAGACAAAATCGAAGTAGGGGGCAGCGCATGTGTAAAAGGAGCTGGGTAAGAGTTTCCGAAACATTATTCACTCTTAAGCTGTTTTAACAGAGCGTGATGTCTGAACAAGGAAAGGTCAGTCCCATTCTGCCTGGCCACCACTGAGAGGACGCTCCCAGGCACACGTGCCACACGCTAACAGGGAGTCAGTGAAGGGGCTCATGATCTGAGGGATGACAATGTCCACTGCCCAACGGGCACTTTACAGGTGCTCAAAACATGCCTATCGAAGCACAGAAAGACTAACGGAGGGAAGTGAGTATATTTAGCCTGGAATAAAACACAACAAAAGAAGGACATATCTGTCTTAAGTATATGAAGAAATCTTGTATAAAAGAGTCTATGTGTTGTGTAGCTCCAGAAGACACAAGAGGAATGAATGGGTCCAAAATCTCAGGAGGCAGATTTAGGCTCATACAAGGAAGAATAACCATGCTGAATAGCCAAAGGGACCACGTGTAACACAGCAGATCCCCACCTTCAGAAGTGTTCACAGTGAGGCTGGATGTCATAATGGCAAGACTTCAGACCCTCGAAGGTACCTTCCAACCCAATCCTAGTTTTCTAAGAATTTATTAGAACTGAAAGCATAAGTGAGAAAGAACATGAAAGAAATATTTCACTTATACTTTAAGTAACCTTTGTGCTATAAATAAGAGCTTGGAATGATCTGTTCCTTGAAGGGATTAATGAACTCACCCACAAAACTATCTGGATCTAGCACATTTTCAGCAGGTATTTCCTCAACCTTCCCGGTTCCTTTCACTAAACTTTTCAGGGTTTTCAACTTCTTTTTTAGTCAATTTTGAAAGTTGTTATTTTCTTATACAACATCTATTTCTTTTAAGATTTCCAAGTGAAAATGAAAATCTAATTTTTGTCAACTCCCTATCAGTGGTTAGAGTCTCATTTATAAATTTTAAGTATATTTTCTGTTTTCTTTGATTGGCCTAGTTGGGTTTTCCTATTTCAAGACTAGTCCTTAAATTTATTCATTAATATTGTTTTTCTATATTGTAATGAACTAATTTATGCCTTTATATAAAGATTTTGCTTCTGCTTTCCATTAATTTGTTCTACTCTCTAATTTTGTGAGTTGAATGCTTAGTTCATTAATTTTTAGTATTTTTTGTTCCATAATAAAGGCATGAAAGGCCATTCATATCCTCTGTTATTGGCTTTAGCCACTTATAAACTAAATACTCAAAAACTGTTTTCACATCTAGTAGCTATTACCAGCTAGAAAAAACAAACACAGATTTTTTTTTTTTTTGAGAAACCAAGATGGCGGCATAGGTAATCACCTATACTTGCTGCCTCTCACAACCACATCGAAACCACAACTAAACGGCAGAACAACTACCACCCAGAACCATGGGAAAGCTGGCTGAGTGGAAGTTCCACAACTAGAGAGGAGAAGAAGGCGCATTGAGACTGGTAAAAGGTGCGGAGACGCGGAAAGTGCTGGCACCTGGATGTGCTGCTCTTTTAATCGGGAGGGAGATACAAGCTCCCGCTTGCTCTGAACTCCAGTTCCAGGTGAGATTCTGGAGGACCCAGACACATACGGGGAGAAACTGGACTGTCTGGCATTGGGACAGGAACGCGAGGGCAGCTTACTCTTAGAGGTGCTCACAGCGATCATTGTTCCTGCACGGGAGTGCAGGACGCGGAGAACCTGGGACTTCTCTGGTTCAGGGCAGCTATTGCTGTTTGCTCTGCCCTGGTGATTCCCAGAGACCCCGCCCCACCCAATTTACAACCCCACCCAAGCTGTGTGCATTGACTTTTGCATATGAATGGCCTGTCCTTTAGCCTAAAACCTGTCAAACTGCAGCTGGGTCAGAGAACCTCAGAGATTCTAAAAGAAGGCCCACTGACTGGCAGCAGCAGCAGCCTTGCTTCACAGCTGGGTCTCATCTGGGCACTTCCAAACCCCATACAAAGAGGAGGAATCTGCAGATGTCTCTGTAGCTCCTACTGGGCGGCCCCAGACAGTGGTTGACCTTGCACCTCCTTGGAGATCCAAGAGCCAGTGTACCCAGTGGTCAGAGTGAGACCATAACAATTACAACTCCTCACATCCATAAGAGACACACTCAAGGGGCAGACTCAATGAGCACCAAAGCCCCACTGAAGCAAGTCCTGCCCCATAAGGGTGTCTCCTGTGCAACAGATCTTCCAGTGTAGACATAGCTGGTCATCACAGTCAATTGGCCTGGAGGTCAACTCCTCCCAGTGATACCAACAGCAATCAAGGGTTAACTATAACAAGACTGTGCAAACAGCCCACAAAGGGGTGCACCAAGAACGTCCACCTCAGGTAACTGGGGAGGCTGAGCCACTGGGCCCTATAGAACACCAACCACACAAGGCCATTCTATCAACTCAAGGAGACTTAGCAGCTACCCAGGACATAAAAACAAACACAGGGAAGCAGCCAAAATGCAGAGACAAAGAAACAAGTCACAAATGAAAGAAATGGATGAAAGCAAAATACTGGATATAGAGTTCAAAACCAGGGTTATAAGGTTACTCAAGAATCTTCTAGAAACCTCTGAGAAATTTAGTGAGAGCCTTAAGGATATGAAAAAGGATCAATCAGAAATTAAGCATACACTGACTGAAATAAAGAATAATATACAGAGATCCAACAGCAGACTAGAGGATCTCAAGAATCAAGTCAAAGATTTGAAATATGAAGAAGCAAAAAACACCCAACCGGAAAAGCAAAAAGAAAAAAAGAATCCAAAAATATGAAGATAGTGTAAGGAGCCTCTGGGACAACTTCAAGCGTACCAACATCCGAATTACGGGGGTGCCAGAAGAAGAAAGAGAGCAAGATAATGAAAACCTATTTGAATAAATAATGACAGAAAACTTCCCCTACCTGGTGAAAGAAATAGACTTACAAGTCCAGGAAGTGCAGAGAACCCCAAACAAGAGGAATCTAAAGAGGACCACACCAAGACACATTATAATTAAAATGCTAAGGGAAAAAGACAAAGAGAGAATATTAAAAGCAGCAAGAGAAAAACAGTTACTTACAAGGGAGTACCCATAGGACTGTCAGCTGATTTCTCAACAGAAACTATGCAGGCCAGAAGGGAGTGGCGAGAAATATACAAAGTGATGAATAGCAAGAACCTACAACCAAGATTACTCTACCCAGCAAAGCTATCATTCAGAATCGAAGGTCAGATAAAGAGCTTCACAGACAAGAAAAAGCTAAAGGAGTTCATCACCACCAAACCAGGATTATATGAAATGCTGAAGGGTATTCTTTAAGAAGAGGAAGAAGAAGAAAAAGGTAAAGATAAAAATTATGAACAACAAAGTGACAACAAATAGATATCTATCAACAAGTGGATCTAAAAATCAAGTGAATAAAAAATCTGATGAACAGAATAAACTGGTGAATATAATAGAATCGGGGGCATAGAAAGGGAGTGGACTGACAATTCTTGGGGGGGGGGGAAGAGGGTGTGGGGGGTTCGGGAAGAGATTGGACAAAAATCTTATACCTATGGACGAGGACAATGAGGGGGGTAAGGGCATGGGGTGGGGTGGGAACCGCGTGGAGGGGAGCTATGGGGGGGGAAAAGAGGAACAACTGGAATAATCTGAACAATAAAGATTAATTCAAAAAGAAAAGGCAAACACACACATATGATTCATCTAGTAATAAATTTAAAAAGTGCAAAGGTCCCATATAATAAAATTGTTCTGAAAAACATGAATTCTTGAGTAAATAAAAATTCTTGAGTAAATAAAAATTCTCTGTACTTGGATTAAAAGTAATCAATTGGATTATACTATTATATATGGCAATGGTAAAAAGCTACAATAATTCAAACCATTTTGGTCCTGATATAAGAATATATATACTGATTAATAAAGCAGCCCAGAAAAAATCCTAAAACAAGCCCTATACTTAAGATGTTAGTACATGATAAAAGTGACTTCAAACAAATGGGAAAAGAATGGATTATTCAGCAAGTACAGATAATTTTGGGGGAAAATAATATTTAGAATTCCTACCTCAAACTACACACCAAAACATCCATTTTTATTAAAATGTTAAAAGTTAAAAAAGAAAAACACTAGAAGAAATGCAGATATAATCTTAGGATTCCAAGCATGACACCAATGACAGGAACAATAAAGATGTGGCTGCTTAAATTTTACATTTTGTACAAAAGCAAAATTATGACCAAAATGAAAAGGTAAACAAACTAGAAATAGTTAAATCATATACAGATACAAAGGTGAAAGATTTTAATACATAAAACATTTATATATCTAAGTAAAAGGAACACATAAAGAAAGACATAAAGGATATGAAAAGAAACTCATGACGTAGATAAATATACAAAAATGTTTAATTTAAAAGTAATGGAGCAAATGTAAAATAAAATGTGGTATCTTTCAATAAAGTTTGTTAATTTAATAGCTAAAGTGATTACTATTGACTACAAATCCTTAAACACTGCTCATGCAACAATTTAACCTTCATCTTTCTTACCTATAAGAAGATAGCATAGTAATGTTGATCTTAATGGCTATCTTAAGATTTAGAAATAGGTATAAAAAGACTTAAAAAGATTCATTAAGTCTAAGATCTGCCTTTGGAATTATCAAAATTGCCCATGATGATGGATGTAAGTTTAAGTTATTTAAAAGATCAAATATTAGAAATCCAAATGTCCAAAACATAGTCCATTTAAAATAATGATGGTAAAACAATAAGATAAAATACTATTCAACTATTAAAAATTATAATCTTGAGGCATGAGAAAATATTTAACTATTGAGTAAAACGGCAGTTGACAAAATATAGTTATTTCATATGTGTAATATGATATTTAATAACCATATATATTCTCCCTGTTATAAAAGAAAAAATTCAAAGGAAACCTATATAAAATTAAACAGCTACTATCTCTGGATGTTGGGATTATTTTCTTTTCATACTTTTCTATATTTCCAATTTATTTTTTTACAATGAACATATTTCACTTTTTAAAAACTTACTGAAGTTCAAATGATGTAAATTTGCTACAAGCACACTTTTATGCAAGTAAATAAAAAAAGAGAATGGCTGTGAGTAAAAGGCCCCCCAGAAAGGAAGACTTAGGAAATGGCACGCCACACTTGTCTGTTAGAAATTTCGGCTGTGCCCTGGCTGGGTAGCTCAGTAGGTTAGAGCATCGTCTTGATACACCAAGGTTGCAGGTTCAATCCCCAGTCAGGGCACATACAAGAATTAACCAGTGAGTGCATAAATAAGTGTAACAACAAATCAATCTCTCTCTCTCTCTCTCTCTCTCTCTCTCTCTCTCTCTCTCTCTCAACTTTCTCTCTCTCTAAAAGCAATAAATACAATAAAAAAATTTTGGGCTGAAATAGGCATGGCCTGTGATCACTTGGCAGTTAGCAGCATGCTCCTGGAAGGTCCTTTGCAGCAGGGGTGGTAAGGTTTCTGAGTGGGTGCTTGGAACAGCGTCCTCATTTCCTAGCTGGTGCGGAGCAGAACTACTGAGAGGACTTCAAAGGACAATGGCGTCCATCATCACTTGCCCAGCAGGCAGCCCACACCCTTGCCCAGAGAACTTTGCATTGGTTAACTCATCCTGCAAGGACTGTAGGCAGTGGTTAACTCCAAGCCCTGAAAGAAATACCAAGCGGCAGTCCTGGCCAAATCCTCTCTCAGGTTTAACTGGTTTCCATCTTTGAGCTGGAGTCTGGAACGAGGCAGAGTCACCCCTAGTCCGCAGCTGAGGCCGCCGGGGCCTTGGCAGGGTCCTGGGGCTGGGCTCCATCCACAGAGTGAGACAGCTCTGGGGCATGGAAAAGCGGAGAGGCTGGACGCCAACTGCCTCCCAGCTGTTTTCAATAAGGCTCCACTTCTGAGGTTGCTGGCAGACCTCTGGAAAGATCTGAACCAACTTCACATAATGTTTTCCATCAAACCCACACTTAAGTAATATTCTCTTAACTCATGAACTGCACATGAAACCTTTTTCCTGTCACTTCTCAGCTCCTCTCCCTGAGCAACCTACAAGCAGGTCAGGCCGGGGTTACAACACTTTTGCAGGGTCAGTGGAGACCACAGCACAGGCCTCGAGGCACTTACCCAAGGACAGAGGGGTTGGACATTTGGCCTCACTACATGCACACCACATTATGTACCTCATTTCATTTAAATCCTCCCAATATCTTAGAAGGTCAGCATTACCATGCTAATTTTACAGGAAAGAAAAATAAAGTTCAAAGAAGTAATTTGTACAAGGTCCCTGAATTCATGTTTTTCCCCCTACAGCCTTGCAAGGAAGTCAAATTAGGATCATGGGCAAGAAAGTTCCAGATATCAAAAAGCTATTCCAAGACCACCTAATCTTTCAGCAAGATATTTTGCCAGGGCACCCCCAGGAAGTATTCTCGAGGGTACAGTTAAGAACCACACCCTTATTTTGTAACTGAATAAATGAATGGCTCCGGAGATGCCCTGGGATGAATCCCACCTTCTCCATGAGGTCTTTTGAATGCTTCTTGTACACTTTATAGTATTTAGTCTCTGATCATAGACCACAGGGTTTTGTTCACCAGTGTTTGTTCTTTCACTCACTCCACCATGGCCTATAGAACACCTTCCCGGCACTGTGCTAGATATTTGTAGGCGATACAAAGATTATTAAGGACTAATCTCCACGCAGGGAGCACCTATTCTTAGAGGGGATATGGAGAAGACAGCTTTAACACAGATCTGATCAACTGAGTATGTTAAGTGAAAGTGTGTGCTTACATTTTATCGCTTCAATCAGGCTGCATCAGAGCTTAGTGAATGGAAACCGAGTGTTCCGTGCTCTACATAGGACCAGCCCGCCCACACCTGCTGCACATCCATGTTAGTCAGTGCAGCAGGGCTGGCCCCCACCTTCTTCGGAAGCCCCCTCTCTATTGGGGAGATAGGATCCACCCACAAGGGCTCCTCATCTAGGACCCAACAAAGACAAATTGACAAACACAGTCTGAAAAAGGATTCTTCAAATGGAAAGATTAAAATCAATGATTATTCGGGCCAAGTGCGTAGAAGATAAAAACAACAAATTGTTGTTCAAGGCTTGACCCTGTGTGATTGGAGGAGCCGCTGAGCCTGAAACTCGGTGTCTGACACCAGGACAGGGAAGCTGGCACCGGGAAATTAAGCTGGAGAGCAAACAGACAGATACGGGTAAGAACCGGAATGAAAAGCAAGCCAAGGCAGGAAGAGCTGGTGGGGGGGTGCAAGATGCATCTCTCAGATCAGGGAGCACATGGGCCATGACAAGTGGTGCTCTGCCTCATCGCTTACTGATGCGAGTGGGAGAAAAGATGGGTTTAAAAATGCCCAGAGCCGTTGTCCTAGTAATCCTGTGAGGTAACTAATCAATCCTAGTTACCTATAAAGATGTTCATCAGAACTTAGTTATAAAAGGAAATACTGGAAACCATCTAAATAACTATGAATGGAGGAATGATTCCGTAAATGGTAGCATATCAAATTTAATGCAATATTAGACTGACAGTGATTGGAAAAACAAGATGCTGGGTGGAAAAAAAACAAGACACAAAACAGTATGAACAATTTTAATTATGGCCAAAAGTTACTAAGCACTTACTACACTGAGTGGCCAGATTATTATGATCTCTGAACGCATAATAATCTGGCCACTCAATGTATATCCTATATAATAAAAGGTTAATATGCAAATTGTCCCCTTGACCAGGAATTCAACCAGCAGGCAGGCCGGCCAACTGCCCATGTCTCCTCCCACTGGCCAGGCTGGCCGGACCCTACCCATGCACAAATTCATGCACAGGGCCTCTAATATATATATACTGAGTGGCCAGATTATTATGCGTTCAGAGATCATAATAATCTGGCCACTCAGTGTATATTACATATGTAGCACAGACAATTAATTTAAATAATGCCATAATACAAGTAATCTATCCATTTTATAGACAGTGGGGTAGGAGGAAGAGCCAACGTGACTTAGAGAGTTGCTAGGTATATTACTCAAGATCACAGCTAGTAAAGGATGTGGCTGAATTCAAATCAAGCCAAACTCCAAGCCTGCCATCCTCCAGCAAGCCACCTTACCCCTATAAATACTACAATTATCCCTACACTGACAGCAAAGAAACCCCAGCTTAGCAAAGAAAAACAAGACAGAAGTATCAAACAAAATTATAATGGAGATTATATAGCAAAGTAGAACCATGGGTAGTTTCACTCTTTCTTTCTACTTCTGCTTGTCTAAGCTTTCTCAAATAGCATATTGTATTTTTTCTTTAAAACGTTCTTAAAGTAAGATTTTTAGAGTGGTGTTATGGGTAGATCAGTGATCCTGACCTTATTACTAATAGAATGCCCACCATTTTATTAAGCAACTACTAAGTGTTACAGACTTCTGCTATTGTATCAATCTTCCTTTCCTCCCAACAAGGCTACAGAGCAGGAATTATTATTCCCAGCTAACCTATGCAGCTTGGGGAACGAAGTAGAAGAAATTCAAACCCAGATCTCCTTCCTGGCTGCAAAGCCTCTACTCTTTTGGCTCTTCCTACTGCCCCACTTCATGGAGGGTCTTGGTTCCCTGTCCTAACACTTTATGATCCTTTGAGCTCTGACAAGCATGGGTTTATAAGCACAGGGCTGGCCACTGCTCCCTGAAGAAGTCAAGGTGAACTAGGCCTCCCAGAGAGGTATTTACTCACCGTCTGCCACAGCTACAGTCCCATCTCCCTACCCACCCCGCCCCCCAATCCCTGAAACTTTGGAATGATCATGCCTCTTACCTGCCTGGGGGCACTGAGAGATTCAGGAAGCATGACCAAATGTGGAACAGAGAGCTCTCGGAGCTACAAGGGAGACGAGGTGAGGAGAATGGCAGGAGCCTGAGCCAGTTTAGGAACAAGGAAGAACAGATGACAATGGAGATCTGAGTTCTGGGAAGGAGAGGGCCATGGAGCCGAGGACAAAGAACTCGCAGGGTCCTCCACTTTTCCTTTAATTAGCACCCATCTCTTGCTGCCTTTAACATCTGGATAGCACAGGAAATGCACACATCCACAGGCACACACCATCTGGAGAGCTCCCACGAGGTACAGCCCGTGTCTGCATCTCCTGAACAAATACCGTTATTTTTTAAGGACAAAATGGTTCTTGTACCTGATCATGATTTTCTGGATGGTTATAGTCAAATTTGTAGCCCATCTCCAGCAGCTATAAAGACTGTGCAGCACCCATTTCTATGTGCTATTCTGACCCTGCATCTATTATTTCCTCCCTTATTGCTCTTTTCTGATCCCTCACCTCCACCCCAGTAGAGAATTTGAAGTATTATAAAAGGTAACCAATACAGGGCAATGTCACCCCTAAGGGGGTGAAAATTGGTTCAGGGGGAAGAGGCAATAAACTCTTACTTGTTCTGTATGAAGCACATGTATCACTATACATTGAGTACATAAACAGATACCAAGCGCATCTTTGAGAACCGCTGGTCAGTGGGAGTCAATCATGTGATTGAGCAGCCCATCAGCAAAGAGAATGCCTTCCCCTGACACGAGGTTGCAGGCACATCATCCCCAGAAGTAAAATTACACAAGACGCAGAAGTCCAGCCCCTCCTCGTCCACTGCCTCAGCCATTCCTACGTGCTCCCACCTGCATCAAAACCTGGAGCCATGACATTTGCTTCCATCTCTCAAAACCAACAATCTCTCTCTCATGGCTTAAGACAATAACCTGTGTAGGAATGGTGTGTTCAAATGCAGATTCCTTGGTCTCACCTCAGTGGGTCTTGGGGAGAACCTACATGCACCCCAGTGGATTCTGGTGGACCCCACTGTGAGAATCACAACACAGTGTCTCCATGAATGACTCAGGCACCAGGGTGGAGTAGTGATTGATCTGATTTTATTTTAAAACTAGAGGCTCGGTGCATGAAATTAGTGCACAGGGGCGGGGGTGTCCCTCAGCCCAGCCTGCACCCTCTCCAATCTGGGACATCCCTCTCACAATCTGGGACTGCTGGCTCCTTACCATTCACCTGCCTGCCTGCCTGATCGCTCCCTAACCACTCCCCTGCTGGCCTGATTGATGCCTAACTGCTCTCCTGCTGGCATGATCATCCCCAACTTCCCTCCCCTGCTGACCCAATCGCCCCCAACTGCCTTCTCCTGTGGGGCTGAGGGGACTGGGGGACTCTGGCTGGATAAGGCAAGGCTGAGGGGACTGGGGGACTGAGGCAGGATGAGGCTGGATGCTGCCGGGACTGGGTGAGGCGGGGCTGAAGGGACTGGGGACTCTGTCTGGATGAAGCAGGGCTGAGGGGACTGGGGGACTGAGGCTGGATGAGGCGGGGCTGAGGGGACTGGAGGACTGGGGGACTGAGGCTGGATGAGGCAGGGCTGAGGGGACTGGGGGACTGAGGCTGGATGAGGCAGGGCTGAGGGGACTGGGGGACTGAGGCTAGATGAGGCAGGGCTGAGGGGACTGGGGGACTGGGGGACTGAGGCTGGATGAGGTGGGGCTGAGGGGACTGGGGGACTGAGGCTGGATGAGGCAGGGCTGAGGGGACTGGGGGACTGAGACTGGATGAGGCAGGGCTGAGAGGACTGGGCATCGCCATCTTGTGAGGGCATGGCAGTCAATTAGCGGATTCCCTCTTTATTGGCTGTGGGCACCACCACCTTGTGAGGGCATGGAGGTCAATTAGCATATTCCCTCTTTATTAGATAGGACGCTTTCCCTCAGATAAGCCATTAATCAAGCACCGGTTTCATCATCTGGGTGCGGGACTGCCCAGCACCGGGTCATGATGTTTTCTGCTTCCAGACACAGTGTCTCCCTCTTCTTTCTGGGCTTCACTGCAGCAGGTCTCCCCATCCTCCGGCCCAACACAGTGTGACATTTAATGGGGCGGTGTCTGCCCCCGAGCGGCCTCAGCGTCCCCTCACTGCTCACGGGTGATGCAAGTCCAGCATGACAGGCTGTGGAAAGTATGCTCAGGTGCCTGGCTCCCCTCAGCCTAATGCCTTTGAAATCAGGATCCAGATTTGATTTGCTTTCCCTTGCCTTCCTGGCTCCAGCTCTTCCAGGCTCATTTTTTACTCCCCTGTCAAGCTTCCCAGGGCTTGGGGGCCAAGTGAGCCAAGTTCTCCACACTTTGCAGACAACCCTCCTTCCCAGGCCCTGTGCCCACCACCTAAGCTCCAGCACGGAACAGGCCCCCGCCCTGCTCCCACTGCCCTGGCTGCCCTAAATCCTGCTGGAGTTTTCTGAGAGGGGCCGGACCTGCATCTCGTAGAGGAGCTGCTCTCAGCATGTCAGCAAATGAGAGAAAAATGAGTGGGTCTATTCCTCATTCTCTCCGCAACTCAGCCAGCTCTGTCAGGACGCGGGCATCTATCTAGTCACCATCTCTGCACATTCACCCACTTCCATTTCAGAGTGATCTTGAGCAGAGACGGGACAGGAATGAACCTAAAGGAGCCAGCAGGTCTGACATGTGGCATCAGGACTCGCATCTTGCCTCCCCAGACATCATCCCAGCACTCAAGGCTGGTGTGCGTGTGGAATGGGTGTGAAGGAGCAGACTCACAACCTCAGCTGTGTGAGAATGTGCATATCTTGAATCTGGGGATACTCTCTCGATCCTCGGTGACCTTTTTACCCCAGGTGTGCCAAACATCCTGCATCCAGTTAATGTTTGCTGAACTGAATTAACTTGTAAACCACCCACTCAACCCAGCCTTCCTGAGTGTCACAACTTCCTGTAGCTCTGGGGTCAGCGAGTAGGCACCCTAATAAACACCCTTGGTCTCTACTCCCAGGTCTTGTTTTAATTTTATTTTTATGGAATCGTGGAATGTTAGAGCAGGAAGGGGTATCTGTCATCTAGTCTGGACTCCTAATTTATAGATGCGGAAACTAAAGCCCAGAGGTCAGAGTTAGAGGCACAGACCCAGGCACAGGCTGGCCGGCCCAGCCCTCCTTCCAGTGTACACCATTGGTCCTGAGAGCAGCCACATCCTCATAATAACCATCTGCAAAGGACAACACGTTAGCCTCACCAGGCTGACTGCAGTGTATTTAAACCCATCCTTGTCAGCTGCAATCCAACCAGCCTTACTGAACATCAACCATGGGCAGGGCACCGTCCTAGATGTTGTGGGGAACACAAGAATGAGTAAGAAATTCTGTTCAAGGGGTGCTCATTCTAACCAGCACATAAAGCCAAAGAGAATACAGGACAAGAAAGCCCCGGTGACCGGGAGGGAAGAGACCTTCACTGGCAGGGAGAAGCAGGAGGGGCACTCTGCAAGAGACATCTGCAAGAGCCTGGGTGGTCCAGACTCCAGGTAGAAAGATGACAGAAGCCAGAGGGACAAAGCCCAGGCCCCGCATTTGGGAAGAGCTCGTCCAGGGGACTGGCCCAAACTACTAAGAATACTAAGTGACAGGCAGGAGCTGGGACTCAATACCACGGAAGGCTTTTGGGCCAAGAAGAGCTGCTTAAAGAAGAACCTGGCAGCCGATGCAGCCTGGAAGGGCTGAGGGAGGAGCTGCTGGGAGCCCCGGCAGGTTAGCTCAGCCCCATGGGTGGGATCTCACCCCTCAAGCGAGGCCAGGCATTCTTAGGCAGCGCTGCCCACTAGTGGATGGGCAGATTTACCTCAGGGAAGGTGATTAGGAGCCCAGCCACATTCTTAGGTCTAATCCCTGAGAGCACTGGGCTCTGAGTCACTGGCTCTCCATTCATACATTTCATTCCATTGAATTCTGCCTATCTTTCCCCAAGTGCTTAGAAATAGGGGGCAGGGAAATTAGCACTTTCTACCCTCTAACAAATGTAGACAGCTTTGTTCACTATAAAATGTTATGCAAATGTAGGTTACATTATCCTATATAATAAAGAGGTAATATGCAAATTGACCATCACTCCAACACACAGATGGCCACCCCCATGTGGTCAAAGATGGCCACCTCCATGTGGACACAAGATGGCCACCACAAGATAGCTGGCAGGAGAGGGCAGTTGTGGGTGATCAGGCCAGCAGGGGAGGACAGTTGGGAGGGACCAGGCCTGCAAGGGAGGACAGTTGGGAGCGATCAGGCCTGCAGGGGAGGGCAGTTAGGGGTGACCAGGCCGGCAGGGGAAGGCAGTTGGGGGTGATCAGGCCGACAGGGGAGGGCAGTTAGGGATGACCAGGCTGGCAAGGGAGGGAAGTTAGGGGTGACTGGATCAGCAGGGGAGGGCAGTTGGGGGGGACCAGGCCAGCAGGGGAGGACAGTTAGGGGCGACCAGGCCTGCAGGGGAGGACAGTTGGGGGTGAACAGGCCAGCAGGGGAAGGCAGTTAGGGGTGACCGGGTCTGCAGGGGAGGGCAGTTGGGAGTGACAAGGCCTGCAGGGGAAGGTAGTTGGGGGCAAGATCAGGCCAGCAGGGGAGGGCAGTTGGGGGCAACCAGGCCAGCAGGGGAGGGCAGTTAGGGGCGACCAGGGTGGCAAGAGAGGGCAGTTAGGGGTGACCAAGCCAGCAGAGGAGAGCAGTTGGGGTGATCAGGCCGGCAGGGGAACAGTTAGGTGTTAATCAGGCCAGTAGGGAAACAGTTAGGGAGTGATCAGGCTGGCAGGCAGAAGTGGTTAGGGGCAATCAGGCAGGCAGGCAGGTGAGCAGTTAGGAACCAGCAGTCCCAGATTGTGAGAGGGATGTCCAACTGCAGGTTTAGGGATCGGGCCTAAACTGGCAGTCGGACATCTCACGAGGGGTCCCAGATTGGAGAGGGTGCAGGCTGGGCTGAGGGACCCTCCCCCCCCCCCCCCCCACCCAGTGCATGAATTTCGTGCACCAGGCCTCTAGTTTAAAATAAGATGCAATAAAAAAAAATACAAAGAAAACTCCAACACCAAGATGTTAGAAACGAATAAAATAATAAAATGTTAAAGATGGAAACAACTGTCAAGATTATTTGGTCCAACTCCCAGCCTGATTTATAGATCCCAAATACTAAAGTCTTCACAAATGGTGGTCCAGGCTCCTTCAACAAGTCTATTCCTAAAAAATTGATAGTACCTGGATCTTGGTAAAGTGTTCAATACACTTTGGTTGAATGAATCAAATCCAAACCTTAAAAGCAGAACCTTACTTTTAATAATGCAAGAGATTAAAATTTTAGAAAATTCACAGATTGAATAAATAATCTCTCTAACTGGAACCTAGTAAGAGCTGGGGCTGAGGTGTTTTGTTTTGTTTTGTATAATTTGACATGTGAAATCAGGAACACAAACTGCAATATATAAACTACCTACTGAATCTCAGATCACAAAGGCCTTCAGAGTCATTTAATCATGATTTTAATAAGAAGGAATCAGACTCAGGGAGGTATAGAGGTTTGTCAAAAGTTTTAAGGCAACTTAGTAGGAACTAGAACTCCAGCCCAGTGTTCTTTCCACATGTCATGTTAATCATCTAATTAATTTTAAACTGTGCAGTGCACAATAGAACCCTCCTAGAATGTGGCAAGGGAAAAGAATACTACGGCTGGAAGAGCTAGAATAGGTTTCAGAGAGCAGGAAAAGTTTAATTTTCTGTTACTAGAAATGACAACCCATGAGTTGCAAGATCACTGATCATGAGGATCCCCTTTTATTTTTATTTGTTGTCCCAGTGTCCACAGCACAGAAGAAAATCAACTCATGTTGGTCAAGTTTTAAGAAATTCTAGTTATCAACTTCATTTAAAGTTGGAAGGGAAGTTGCATATTATAAGGAACGTGAACATCTTAGGTTCTGCAGAAATTGTGCCTATGTGAAAAAATAAGCCAGACTTTAATGGTATCTCCATGCCTATATAGAAGCCTATTTATGAATGCCAAACCCGGCACTCATACCTTCTCCCAGGAGCTGCCGTTAGAATAAGGAAAGCCTAATCTAGTGTCTCCATCTCTCATTGCTCATCCTGCCACACGATTTTGTTTCCATTGCAAGGCAGACAGTCAAGATAATCTGAAACATGTTAAAATTAATAGGAGCCTAAACCACTTATTAGTAGAGAGACAGATCTATCTAGATCAGCGGTTGCCAACCTTTCGGACCTCACGGACCACCAGTGGTCCGCAGACCACCGGTTGGCGACGGCTGATCTAGATAGTACCAGCCTTCTCTTCCCTCATGAGTGAACGATCATTGTGAAATTGACTAGATACAAACACTTAAAGAATTTACAACAATAACAAAAATCCTATTTACACGGTCCCGAATCCTCTTCTAATTTTAGGTAACACATCCATGTTGGCATGCGGCAGGGATCACACCATGCACTGTGCTCGTGCTTTGCTTCTCTTTCCACTTGATATTATTCACGCACATTTCCATTTATGGATGTAGCTCCCCAAATAACAAGTATGTGACTATGTAACATCTGCCATATTGAAGTGTCTTAATGATCTCCTTTTGAGCATAACCTAGTTCCTTTTTTGTTATTTTACATAGTGCTCTGAACATCTTTGTACTAACTACTTTGTCCTTCTCCTTTAAGAGTTAGGTTATAGTGTCAAAGGCAGAATTCTTGGCAAAGCATACCCAGGGTTTTACTGGCCCTGTAACGTTCTGCCAGTCTGAGCCCCATGAAGGCTGAACCAACAATCAGCGCTCCCAGCAAAGGAAACCTTCGCCTGTTTCCTCGCAGCCCCAACAGTGGGCTCTTGGCATCTTTTATGTTGCTAGTTTTTCAGGTACTTTCATGGTATTTTTTTTTAAAAATCCTTATTGGTGAAAGTATTACATATGTCCCCTTTTTTCTCCCATGGACCCCTTATAGCCCGCCCCTGCCCCCCACCCCAGGCCTTCCACCACCTTATTGTCTGTGTCCGTGGGTTATGCATAGATGCATATTAGTTCTTTGGTTGATCTCTTCCCAGCCACCCGCCCATCCCTGCCTTCCCTCTGAGACTCGACAGTCTGTCCCTTGCTTCTATGTCCCTGGATCCATTTATTTTCAAGGTATTTCAGCTTCTATATATTTAATTGCTGGCAGTGTTGTGTAATGTATTTAATGCAGCGCTATATATTCTTCCACACCCAGACCTTGTCTTCATTTCTTTCAACGTAAACTGTGTATTCATCTTTGACCATTTATGAAATAGAATCTGGACATTAAACTCAGCTATATATGCCAAGCCTTTTTAGAGGCAATTTTATTGTGCTTTATTTCAATTACAGAAGTAATTCCTATCTACTATTAAAAATTCAAGCAATAAGAATGTGCATAAAGTAAGAGGGGAACGTTGAGGGTATAATAAAATGGAAAAAGGTTTTGTTCCCTCTTAGTCTTCCCCCTCCTTGCAATAGTATCACTTCCCAGATATAACCATTGAACTCATCTTTGCATTCTTAGCATTAAAATCTGTAATTCTAAATAATATACTCTGTATCTGTTTTTTTACTTAAGAATTTAGTCAACACTTAGTGGATTCCCACTATGAATGACAAGGAATTTTGCTGACTTACACTGCCTCCCTCTCAACAGTCCTGTTTTGACTTTTTGATCTTCTATTGGACATTAATGACAAGATCACAAACTCAAATGCCTACAGCATCGGGGCATGATATGCAAGTGTAGAAAGTGGGCAGGGACAAGGAATATCACGATGCCCTTTCTGCCCATTTTTTGTTCTCCTACTATTAATATGGGCAAGGTGAGGGGGAAAGCAGTCATCACTGGCAATGGATGGGTGTCCATGTGTGAGGCAATGACAAGGAATGGGGGGCCTATAGCAACCTGGAAGACACATGCTTAGATGCAGGGGCTAGTTCCACTGGCCAACTGTTGCCATGAGGAGATGTTGCCAGATCTTATTTTTTGAGAAAAGCCATTTAGAAATGAATTGTATGTATAAGCTTTTCATTTGTAAATCTTAGCTAAATTTTTTGAGAACACCACTGGCCAACCACAAAAGGTCTTTGTGTCAAATATGGCCAATGAGCTGACCATTTTTGCCCTCTGCCCTTATGGTTTTAAGTTGTGTACCCAAACCTCTGCTATGTGATCCATCTGATTTAGATGGCATCTCCTCACTTGTAATATGAAGACATTGGTGTCCTTATAGCTTTCTCTGCCTTTATTTTCCCACCTCCACCTTACCAGCCACTCACCATTCCTTTACTTCTGGCTTGCCAAGGCTTATAGAGCTAATCTTCTGTTCTGTGACTATAACACTTTTGAGCTTGTTCTATGGATTGATTTTTTAAAAAAACATTTTATTGATACCCATATTATATTGTATAAATATTCTCTTCAACTATCTGGTGGCCATGAATTAACTGTTCACAATCTATGACTGAAGAACTAGTTTCCAAATGCAGATGGCTGGGGTGGGTTTCCATCCCAGGGTGTAGTCCTGCCTCCCTGACTGAGGGCCTGACTGCAAGCTCCATGGACCGCGTGGGACACACCTACGGGCAGGTTCACTGAGAGCGTGTAAGCAGAGGGCAACTGGACAGACAGCTCGCCCAGCACATTTTGCCCCAGGCCTCTGAGCTACCCATTAATTTCACACTAGGAGCTTCTGTTTTCTCCACATAGATATTAAGTAAACATCCTCTAATGACTTCTGCCCTATACCACTCCTCATCTCCAAATCACTTCATCTCAAATGTGCGGCTCTCACTTCTGCTGGAGCCTCACACCTTGCATGTTATGGGCAGTGCTGATATGTCCTTCAAGGCGGTCCCAGGAAAATTCTCACCCACTGATGCCCCCTCTCCTGCTCTCAGTGCACCTCTGAGTTCATTCTCATTATAACCCTTTATGCTCATTTTGATGGCATATTTGCAGGGAGGAGGAGTTAATACGTCTGTTTTGTCTGGCATTTTGAACCAGAAGTGGCTACCAACTGCTGACAACTGCAGTTTCAACAACACTTGGCCTGTCATTTCCCATTCCGCTGCCTTTGCTCTGAATAGCTCAGTGACACACAGCAGCCCCCCACCAGTCTCCCTGCCGTGAGAAGCTCTGGAACAGACAGCGAGGGAAATTTTGGGAGCACGTTCCAACTTGCCAGGATACCAAGATTACCATTCTTCAACAAAAATGGGCAGCAAAAATCCTTTCATCAAGAGATTACATTTTTCTTTGGATGAATCTTATGCCCTAAGTAAATTCTCAAGAACGTAATGTTTTATTTCTGTTGTGAATGGAACAATGATTAACATACTGTCTAGCTGTGGCTCTCTGGTGTATGGGACCTGAATTCGGTCAGCCCTGTCCAATAGCACAACATAGTACTTGTTGCTGTTGAGCCCTTAGAATGTGGCTAGTGTGGCTGAGAAACTAAACTTTTTATTCAATTTAATTTTATTATTATTTTTTGTTGTTGTTAATCTCACTCAAGAATATTTTTTCCATTGATTTTTTAAGAGAGAGTGGAAGGGAGGGAGGGGGAGAAAGAGAGAAACATTAATGTGAGAGAGACGCATCAATTGGTTGCCTCCGCATGCACTCCGACTGGGGCCAGGGATCGAACCTGCAACCCAGGTACATGCCTTTGATCAGGAATCGGACCTGTGACCCGTCAGTTCAAGGGCCAACACTCTAACCACTGAAAAACACTGGCCAGGGCCTGAATTTTTTAATCTTAATTAGTCCTAACCTAAATTTAAATAGCCACATGTGGCTTGTAGCTATCCTTGAACAACTCATTCTCATTGAGGAAACAAAAGACAATAAACAATAACTGATAAAATTATAAATTGGCAAAAAGTAAAAATGTAACATATGTACGTATAGAAATTCAGAGGAGGGAGAATTGAAGGTTAGAAAGTTCAGGATTAGATCTATGAGGTAGATCTATGTGCTAACGTAAAAAAACAAAAATGCCAAAAGATGTTAAGTAAAAAGAGCAAGCTGCAGATGTTTATATGTAAGTGGGTCCACTTATAAATATTTTCATATATATGTACATATATTTATAGTTATAGATCATGTGTAGATACATGCTTATTTTTCATAGGACATTTCTAGAAGGATACCCAAATTGCTGACGGTGGCCACCTACAGAGAACAGAAGTAAAGGTCAAGGCAAGTCACATTTTTACATTGTTTGAATTTTTGTTTTAAAAATAGTTTAAGATTTAAATCATTTTTTTTCTTTATAACAAAGTTACAGGCACAGTGATGATGAATGGCTAATACATTTTTAAAAGGCCAAAGCAGTCAACTCTTTCCCATGGTTATTACTCATGAATGATCTTATGTGATTATTGGGAATATTCCACATCCTATTACCATGGCTCTTCTGTCCTCTAATAAAATGCTTTAAAAAGAAAACATACTTAAAGAAAGCAGCCTGAAGGAGGTAGAATGTAAATTGGACCTTGAGGCCAGATAGAATGGAGAGAAGGAAGGGCATTCTAAATTAAGACATAGCCAGAAAGGGGGAGCAGGGATGCAGGCATACGGGTGAGGAACAGTGAGGGCAGGGAGTGAGGAGGGGTGGAGGGAGAAGGCCCTATAAGAAGCCTGGGACCAAAGCCCTATGAGTGTGACAGCAAGAGGTCTGGAGTCTTAGACCCGACCACCTTGGTTCTTGGGGGAGCCAAATATTTACTGAGTGCCCATCATGTGGCAGGTATTGTGACAAATAAGAAAAGTCAGAAGTTCAAGGAACCATGTGAAAGGGATGGCATCACATAATGTGAGGAATACAAAATCTGAACCGCAAAGTACTGCCTCTATCACTTACTGATGTAACCTTGGCAAGTTTTGTAATTATTCTGATCCCCCTGGCTCTTCCTCTATAAAAATGGGGATAAAGCCACTTAAAAATCTTTATTGTTGGAAGTATTACATATGTCCCCTTTTTCCCCCTCATTGACCCCTTCTAGCCTACCCTTACCCCCCACCCCAGGCCTTCACCACCCTATTGTCTGTGTCCATGGGTTATGCATATATGTATACAAGTTCTTTGATCTCTTCCCACCCCCTCCCCCTCCTGCTCCTTCCCTCTGAGATTCTATAGTGTGTTCCATGCTTCTATGTCTCTGGATCTATTTCATTCATCAGTTTATTTTGTTCATTAGATTCCACATATGAGTGAGATCATGTGATGCTTGTTTTTCTCTGAGTGGATAAAGCCGCTTTACCATGAGGACAAAATGACTGAGGTTACATGCCTAGCCCCAACAGGGCACCAACAAATGCCAGTTCCCGTCCTATTATACTCTGCCTCCATCCCTAACCCCAAATCGATAGATAGGGGAGACCAACTATTTTCTTGGCTACCTTTTCTCCACAAAAGTGATACCAGAACAAAGTTCCTGCTGTGTGTGAGCGGGCTCGGCGAGCGGGGCTGGGCCTCTGCAGACAGTGCCAGAGTCAGGGGTGATGGAACATGGCCTTGTAGGCAGTGCCAGAGAACCCCGCCCCCGTCCTCAGGCGGTGCCAGAGAACCCCCTCCATTGTTCAAGGACTTGAGCAGAGGGTGACACAGGCAGACGCCACTTCAGGAGGATCGCTTAAGCAGCAGTAGGAAGGACACACTAGAAAGACAGGATTCAGGAAGCAGGAAACCAGCTTTCAAGCCCCTCCAAGCCTCATCTTAATCTCCTCTAAACTCCTATAATACAAACTATTTATTGAACTATTTATTCACTGTCATATCCTACTGTTTTATATGCACATGCTTTTCTCCAGAACCACATCATTAAGACTCCTGAGGACAGAGAGCAGATCAGATACTTCCTTCCAATTTCTCAGGGTGGTGGAGTGCTTCTGAGTGGGAAGTGAGCTGGGAAGAAGTTATGGGGAGGAAGGAGGATATTACTCCCGGCTGATGTGGAAACTGAGGAACGATTCAGGCTTTCATGGGGCAGGTCTTCTTGGTTCCCTTCCTCTACCCTCCACGACTTAAACATAAACATGCCTTGATGAGGCCAGGCTAGCCCTTGACGGAGAGGCCCACGTCAGTAAACACCAAGAACCCCAGCCTGGACGGAAACCTCATTCAGCTGCACTTCTCAAGAGGCACTAAAGCATCAGTTCATTTGACCCACAGCACAGCCAGGGCCTAACACTATGTTTGCTTTTTCTGATAAGAATGAATTCCAGGGCGGAGGGGAAGAAATCCCCAGTAGTTTCAGCATTTTTGCCACCATCGCTCCTTTCGCACTTAACTGTGGTGGGGAAGCAGCCCACCGACACTTGAGCTGCCTGCATGGACCAAGGAACAGCTGGAGGGGTCTCCTTCAGCCCCTGGCCCTGGCTGTCTGTGCATCGAGGTCCCCGTGCCCCAGGGCCTAGCGGTGCTCACAGGCAGTGGCACAGGACAGCGCACCACTCTTCCCATCCCAGCTGCATCTGCCCTGAGGGGTCCTCTTATGCATGTGGGGGGACAACAGAACCCCGCATCCAAGTTGTATCTACCTTCTCATCTCCCCAAGCAAATGGGTGCCTCACTCATCTTCTCCGGGGAGGAGGCCCACACAGGCCTTGGAAGTGGGCTCAGGGCCATTTGGTAAAGAATTCTGGGGTCCTGGGGGCCAGAACATGGGGGATGGTACAGCTCCAGTAGCACGTGCCTTGGGTACACAGGTCGCCTGCTCTGAGGCCAGGGTAGAGCAGGAAGAAGGAACAGGGGTTTTAAGAACAGGAGCTCAGGTTGTCTGGGTCTCAAGGTGGCTCTCATGAGATACAGAGCCACTGTTTCAGGGGTTCCTGAAAAGATAACCTCCTTGAGGCTGGCAGAGTCCAAAAAGAAATGTAGTTTTGGCCCGTTTGGGAGACTCTGGTCAAAGAGCGGTTGTTCTACAGAGACATTAACTTACCACTTGACTCCACGTGGTTGACTTCTACTCAGAAACCCTAGACCCCGTTGGTTCAAGCCAGACGGCCACAGCCAAGGAGGAACAGATCCTTCTAGAATGCTTGACTGAAGGGCCATGTTCAACTCATGGGGCACTCCCCTCACTGTTGGCAGACTGACTAAGGGTCTGAAAGCGTTCTTCAGTGCTTCCCTATTTATCCCCATCATTCAAAGAGACAGTACCTCCACATGCATCTTATTAGGTGTTTATCAGTTAGGAATACTTTTTGTAAAATTTCCTGTGTGAATGATCACAGCCCAAGATCCTATCTGAGAAAGTCTTGAAGCCTTAGGATTTTTTCCTCTTAGCTACTGGTCTTCATGCTCTATCCACTGCTGACCCCTCCCCCCCAACACACACCCACCCACCCCAACCAACCTGTGTATTCTGGCTTGTTGCTTCGTGGTTTTAATGTGGTTGCCTGAGCAACGGGTATCATATCTGTATTCAAGGCTGGAAGGTGGGGAGGGGTGGAATATGAGAGCAGCAGTAATGACCTTTTCTTAAAAAAAAAAAAAAAATCAGAAAAGCAAGAACTTTCCCAGAAACTCCCTAGCAGACTTCAGCCAGAACGCGTCACTGCCACACTTAGCTGCAAAGGAAAGCCCTACAGTGGCCTCTACAGTAGAGAAGGACAAGGGCAAAGGGGACTGGTAACGGGTTATGTGTTGGCTGCCAACGTATCTGCCACAAACTAGAAAAACCCTAGTAGATGTGAGGGACCGAGACCCACAGAGCCGAACATCTCATAGTTCAGGGCGTCTCAGAAAAAGACATGAACCACCTTAATGTGGCCCCACCTTAATGTCACCAAGTCTTCTTGCTAGAAAGAGGAGCTTTATTGGGGAAAAGGGTTCATTTAAGTCATTGGCTTAAAAATAGGCCTAAAAAAGGAAATGGGGGCAGGACAGGCAGCCGTTTTTACCTCTTTCAGGAATAAAGACAGAAAGCGCAGTATGAACCAACCTCGAATTGCCAGCGTCAGGAGGTGGCAGGAAACAAACCTTTACAACTGTCTCACATTGGTGGTGTCCACTGTATTTCCACAGTCACGGAGGCCCCTGCCCCCACCCTGGGACCCTCATACCCTGGCTCCAGGGCTCAAGGGTGGGAGTAGAGGGGGGGCGGCGAGCCAGCCAAGGTGGTGCCAGCAGGCAGAGCCAGCCAGGTGGTGTCCAGCCAGGTGGTGTCCACTGTATTTCTACAGTCACGGAGGCCCCTGCCCCCCATCCTAGGACCCTCATACCCTGGCTCCGGGACTCAAGCTGTTGGTGGCAACTTTAAGGAGGGAAGGGTGAGGGATGAGGAAAGCAGACAGAGCTTCCAGGGGGAACCACATGGAAGAGAAGGACTCCTGGCAGCTACAGTGGGCACCAGCCTGGGCCCAAGTAGTAGCTTGAAGGCTTAATTTTTAAAAGTCACTCACTTGTAAGAGATTCTCTAAGGGCCCAGTGACTGAAGAGTTGAGGTCCTGAGGTTATTGTGATCCTGACCCAGGATTGGTCTGGAGCAGAATGAGCATCTAGAACAGGACCTGGAGGGAGGAGTCAGGTGCAGGCAGGGTCAAGCGGCCACAGCAATGAAGCCAGAGAAACACGGACCACGCTCAGTGGGTAACCCCCTTGGAGCTCAGGCTTCCATAACCAGCAACTCCTGCTCAACGCCCATGTCACTTCAGGTTAACACTACCTTACCCTTCCTTTCGCTGAGGGCTCCAGGTCAGGAATACCCCTGACAACCTCATCTCTGGTGTCAAAACTACTAGCTTTCTCATTCTGGAATCATCTGAGGTGGCCTTTCCCCAACGCAAAATGTCCCTCTGTGTCCTTGCTGCAGTGATAACACACACTCGCAGCACGCTAGTTTACAGAGCACTTCCTATGACAGCCTTCCCCTCTGCGTTCTCTGTAAGTCTGCAGATGGAGCCTGGCACTCTCTCCAACATCTCTCCGGAACCATCTTCCCTGTGTGCCCACCATTCACCAGCTGCCATGGTGCTGTTCTGGGTTAGTCCCAGGCAGGTGGTAAGCGGTAAAGTAGCTCTGCAGGCTGACTTCTTAGCAGCACATTCATTTTAACATGTAGTCCACATGTGACATATGTCAACTATTTCATCAAAATAAACCAAACTTTTACATGGAGACTGCTATACTTTAAGAAGTCTGCAATCAAAATTGTGAATGCATTAAATGCTACTGGATTGTTTTGCTTAAGGTGGTTACGTTTACATGATGTGAATTTCACCTCATAAAATACTGTTACCATACTTTTTAACTTTATTAAGTGCTTTTACCATTTTCTTCTTCAGCTCATTTTCTTTTTACATCCCTATAGGCTAGAAATGCAGAAACAGCTAGTTGTTTATTCTCTGACTAGAGGCCCGGTGCACAAAATTTGTGCACGAGCAGGGTCCCTAGGCCTGGCCGGCGATCAGGGCCCATCTGTGGGGCGACTGGCAGGGTGATGGGGGGAGGGGCCCTGCTGGCTCTGCCTTGGCTGGTGGCCTGGCACTGCGCACATGCCAGCCCCACCCCTCACCACCACTGCCGCCAGTCGCCTCCCTCTGCCTGCTGGCACCACCTGGGCTGGCTCGCCGCCCCCCCTCTACTCCCGCCCACTGGTCATTCCGCAGGTCACTCTGCCGTTCGGTCGATTTGCATATTAGGGTTTTATATGGATAGATAAGGAAATAGATCCTTAGAAGGTGTGACCTCTCCAACCAGACAATGACAGCAACAAAGGACTCGAGCACTGGCTCCTGGGCCAGTGCCCATTCCTTGACAGTTCCAAATCAAGTAACTCAAAGGCATGATGACCTCAAAGTCACGAAGGAAGCAAGGGCACCAACATACTCTAAGGAAGCGAAGTCATCTCTTCCCCTCCAGTCTGTCTGAATTTGAGGAAGGCGTTCATCTCAGAGGCCAAGGACAAGAGGGTGGGTACAGAGATGAGATCAGTTTGCAAAGCCTCTTTAAATTTTTCATTTTTTATTTGTAAGTGCAAATTTAGTGTTTTATAATGTATTCACAGAGTTGTGCAACCATCATTACCGTATGATTTCAGAACATTTTCATCATCCCCAAAAGAAACCATGGGCCCATTAGCAGTCCCTCTTCACTCCTCCTCCCCAGGCCCTGGCAACCACTAATCCACCTTCTGTCTCCATAGGTTTGCCTGTTCTGGACATTTCATATACATGGAATCATTCACTATGTGGCCTTTGTGTCTGGCTTCTTTCACTTGGCATGATGCTTTCAGTGTTCATTCGTTTTGAAGCATGTATCAGCACTTCCTTGTCATGGCTGTCCAAGCCCTTTCTAATGCCCCAGGGATTCTTCCTGTTGCATCTGCCCTGCCAGCTGTGGGGATGTGGGGATTGCGGCCAGGACAACAGAAAAGAGCCTTCATCCTGGCGGTGCCCAGAGAGAAGACACAGACGCGTCAGCAGCATCGCCACCACTCTCCACAAACTTCCTCAGGCAACAGACACGACAGGGACTGTTATGTCACAACGACCAGCCAGCAGCCTTCACTAGACGGGCCTGTGCGAGCACACGGTGCAGGGCCTCCGGGGCCACTTTCAAAGCACAACCCCTGCACTCTCTCCGGAGGACCACAGCCAAACCTGGCACCTGAACGAGGCAGGGCCCAGTGTCAGCCGGGAAGAGTGAGGTGCTCATCCCTTCCTTCCACAAGCTTTCAGGGGCCTGCCCCCGAATTGCGCTATTGACCCTGTACAAAATGCGGGTTAGGGGTACTGACCCCAGACAGCTGAAAATCCACAGGTCATTTAATTCAGCCCTCCGTGTCTGTGGATTCCCAACTGCAAATAAAAAATACTGTTTTTAACTCATGGTTGGTTGATTCCACAGATACGAAACCTGGGGATACAGAGGGCTGACTGTGCATTTATTGAAAAAAAATCCACGTATAAATGGACCTTGCAGTATGTTTCAAGGGTCAACTGTAGATTCACAGTGCAACCTGTGAATTTCCCACCACCTCAGCTGTCTTTTGCTCTGGTCAAAGTCCTCTAGCTTCTAAAGCATTTCCTGGGGTAGACCTCCATGTTGAATTCAGGACAACTATTACTTGCGAACCCCCTGACTTCCACATGCATCTCCACATCAAGTGGATGACTTGACTTCCTGGTGGTCTGAGGCAGCAGCTCACTGAAAGTCTCTCCAATTGGGCATAACACCAGATATTCTGACAGCTATTCTTCAATGCTCCCACCTTCTTCTCCCTTTTAGTACAAGATGGACAAGGGATTACCATGCCCATTTGTAGCAGAAGAAATGGGGACCCAGTGAAGGAAAGAGACCAACATTCATTAGCAGAAGAAGGGGTCCTACCTCCCATCTCATTGCACTGGATGTACCAAGTGGATACAGGAGAAGGCTAGTTAACTAAACACTCCTTCCAGGGAGAAAGGGAAAGAAAAAGTATAGTCAGTTTTTAATTGTCCTTATTCCAAGGCATTTATCTGAACCCAATCTGTGCGCTTCCTGCCACCAGCATATGTGTTCTCCTATAATCAGGTATTGCATACCCAGACATGACCTACATTAACAGCAAAACATTTTGGTGTCCCTCCACAACCCCTCCCTGAGTCCTCCAAAACAACAAAGTCAACCATAAATAAAATAAATAGGGCAAATGGCATATATTTACTTTACATGTGGGTCCCAAACAAACCAGGTCCTCTACCAGATCCATCCTGATGAGGAAAAGGCTCCAGAAGGAGTCTAACCCCCTCCACCTCCCCCAAGCCTCCCATCCAGCCCACATCTTACCCTCCCTTCAAACTTGGCGGTGGCTCCTTCTCTGAGGCAGAGGTTCCGAGGGGGCAGAATGAAAGCAGGGGCCTCGGTCAGGGGCATGGAGCCGACTCTCGAGGGATCCACACTGAAGGAGGTTTTAGAAACGTGTGCCGAGGCAGCCAGCTTCACATCCCCCATAGTCTGCAAACAGGAAGGAAGGCAGGTCAGATGAGACAAAGTACAGTCCTGTTTCTCCTCGGGCAGCAGCAGGCCCAGCGTGCTTGCTGGGCCCGGGATTGTGAGTTTCACAGGGAGCGGGTGCCCCATTAGGTCAGGGTCCACCTGGAGTTCCTCTGGGAACGAGAGGCTCTGTGTTCTCCGCACGCAAGGCTGCCAGGGTGAGGCCCAGCTGGTCCCAGACGCCAGCTCCCAGGGCCATGCCCCGGCCTCCACAAAACCCCATGGAGAACTTCCAGGAAAGGGGCAGCGTGGTAAGAACAGAGAAACCAAACAGCCCTCAGAGTTCTTACAATACGTATCTAAAATCAGTATTTATCAGTCATTGACCCTTCAGAATCAACATCTAGGCATTTGTGGTAGAAAGGAAAAGCTGCTTTTGCTTGCACCGTGAGAACTCACAAGCTAAAGAAAAACAGGATACAGACTCCAAGAAAGAAAGTAGTTTGGGATTAATATGACAGGATTCTGGGTGAGGTGAGTGTGTGTGGTTGAATGAAGGGAAGGAAAGCTAGGGAGGACATCCTACTTTTGGGGAAAAGACTGTGAAAAAGCCTCAAGGGTCACAGAACAGCAGAGAAGAGAGTGTTTTAAGATAATCTAGGCGAACTCCTTCATTTATAACTGAGGCCCAGAAGGTAAGTCACTTGCCCAGAGATATCCCGGAAAGAACACCTTGGGTTCTGACTCCCCGTCCAGGGCCTCGCTGGGACTAGACAAGATGCCTATCGATGGGGACTGGCAGAGTCAGCTGGCCCAAGGAGGCAGGACTGATTCCAGAAGAGGGATTAGTAACAGGCAGGAATCCAAGTTCTCCGTTACTACAGAAACCGACTCAGGCTCTCATAAAGAGAGAAGGGGTCCGTTAGGAAGATGGAGTTAGGGGACAGCTCCCTAAATCCATTGGAAAGTCTGGAGAACCAGGCTAGCAACACAGGCATCAGTGACAGAATCTGAGTGGTCAGATCCCAGCCAAGGTCACTGGACATCCTCAACCACCACCTAGAATACATCCCAGGTATCCCTGCTCCAGGTTCGAAGTCCAGGTGGAAGCTTTACCAGGCTGGGAAGGCTCCAGGTTGGGACCGCGTCTTATTCTCTATAGAATCCACGGCTCCTGGCCTACTGCAGGCATACGACAAACATCCGCTAAACGGAAGAGGAACAATATGTCTAGTTTATATGTTCTGTTCACTTTTTTGGGATCTTTAGTCACACATTTAAATCCCACACTGTGAGTTGGGTGAGCATGTAATTAGTTTGTTTAAATTTAATAACATCTAATAAAAATAAAATGGAGATAATATTTTGAAGTTGAAGTTAAAATAACAAACACCTAGATTTGTTTAACAGGGCACATCCTGCTGGACAGATCCAGCTTTCTCTTTCACTAATACCATATTAGCTTTGCAAACAAAATCCCTTCCAAAAGGTTTGCTGCAGTCGGTAATAATGAAAGCAAACCTTATGTAGCACTTTATGTACACTAGGAGCTGTTCTAAGCACTTTATAAATAATAGCTCATTTGCTCCTCACAACAACACTGTAAGATAAATAATCTCATCACCCCCACTTTATGGATTAGAAACCTATGTGCAGAGAGATTCAGAAATTTGTCCAAGGTCTTGGCATTTAATAGGGGGCAAGACTGGCATTTGAACCCAGGTGTCTGGCACCAGAGCCCCGAGTCTTAACCACTGGGCCCTCTGACCTCTTGTAAGCAGTCAGAGTTGGCTGGTGGGAAGGGGGCCTGAAGTTGGGGTAACAAGGGAGAAAATTGAAAGTTGCTCCCACATACATAAAAAATTAAGGTTTTCTGTATGTCAAAGCATACTCTGGACAACATTAAAAGATGGATGATAATCTGGGATAAAATGTTTACAATAAAAAACAAAGGACTAGGATACTTTACATGTAGGAAAACAGCCTGACAGATAAATGGGAAAAGGCTATTCCTTAGATGGCTCATAAAAGACAGACAAATGAGCACTACAAATGGACACTACCTGGTCACAATAAGAGCCCAAGAGTGCAACTTAAGAACAAGCTATTATCTTAGGAACTAACCAAATCGATATTTAAAAGGAGCAATAACAAAATGCCAGTGAGATTGTGGTGAGGTGGGCATGCTGGTACCCAACCAGGAGAATAGAAATTGGTATGATCTGTCTGGAAAGCAATTTGGCAAAATGATTGTAAACAAATGTCCATCCTTTGCCCTAGTAATCCTACATTTAGAAATGTGTGATTGGGAAACAATCAGAGATGTGGCCCAAAATTTGTATGTGAGAATGCTAGTCACATTATTTATAGCAAAAGAAACAGAAAAATAATCCACGTAAATAGAAATAGAAAAAAACAAACTTAAATATCTAACAGTAAGATGGGTTAAACAAGTGGAATATCAGGCAGTTATATGAGTGTATACTTACAAGAAAAATAATTATAGAAATTTAATAATATAGAAATTTTAAACTAATAATAAATTTTATTATGGAAAATTTCAAAGACACAGAAAAGCAGAATGATAAAATGAGCACCTCAACTACTCATCCCATAGATTCAATGATTAGCATTGTGTCATATCATTATGTTTGTGTATGTATTTGCAGAACCATTTCAAAGTAACCATGATATAATTTTAATGGCATGAATCATGATACATTCATTCACTCAATTAAAACATACTGACTGATTCCCAGGCGAGGAAAAAGCTAACTGAGTCCATCACCACCAAACCAGTATTACAAGAAATGTTAAAGGACTTCTTTAAGAAGAAGAAGAAAAAGATAAAAATTATGAATAATAAAATGGCAAAAATTGCATACCTATCAATAATTACTTTAAATGTTCCAATCAAAAGACATATAGTGGCTGAATGGTTATGAAAACAAGATCCATATATGCTGCCCTCAAGAGACCCACCTCAGATCAAAAGACACACAGAGAATGAAAGTAAAGGATGGAAAAAATATTTCAGACAAATGGAAATGAAGGGAAACAAGTCAGGTAGAAATACTTATATCAGACAAAATAGACTTTAAAACAAATGCTAGAATAAGAGACAAAGAAGAACATTTCATATATAGTAGCCAAGATATGGAAGCAACCTAAGTGTCCATCAATAGACAGTTGGATAAAGAAGATATGGTATATATACAATGGAATATTTCTCGGCCATAAAAAAAATTGAAATCTTACCATTTGCAACAACATGGATGTACTTAGAGGGTATTATGCTAAGTGAAATAAGTCAGACAGAGACAAATAGCATATGATTTCACTTCTATGTGGGATCTAAAGAACAAAACAAACAAAACAGAAACTCAGAGAAACAGAGAACAAAACTGATGGTTGCCAGATGGGAGAAAGGTTGGGGGATTGGGTAAAAAAGGTGAAGGGATTAAGTAGTAGTTACAAAATAGTCATGGTAAATAGAGTACAGCACAGGGAATATACTAGTAGTCAATGACATATGGTGCCAGGTGGGTACTAGACTTATGGGAGGACACTTTGTAAGTTCTATAAATGTCTAACCACTATACTGAATACCTGAAACTAATATAATATTGAATGTCATCTATAATTGAAAAAAAATTTAAAAATTTTAAAACCTATTTATTGAACATCTACCACATGCCAAGCAAGGTGCTAGGGTTTGGCAGTGAATAGTCACGTGTGTGTAGTGAATGGAGTAACATGACAGTGAATAGTCACGTGTGTGTAGTGAATGGAGTAACATGGGAAGGGATGGGGCTCTTATATCCTGCAGGGCTGCCTAGGACCCTACACCAGAAGGGACACTGCTCCTTCTGCCCTCCTCCACTGCCACCGAGGTGAGGTGACAGATACACTCTGTGCTGTCAGCACCAGGAGGGTGGGAAGTGGGGTGGAGGTGGGGGTAGGCATCATGAGGGTCAGATCCTGCCATAAATTGAGCGGCACTATACTTTCTAACTGTGAGCTGGGCAAGGAACTTCAATTCTCTTGGCCTCAGTCTTCTTTTCCATAAAGTGGGAATGATAATATCAGCCTCACAAAGTTGAAGGAGGATTTGAATAGAGTGCGTATAAAACACATAGTACAGCGTAAAGGGGATTCAATAAGTGGTGGTTGTCAATATCATCATCCAGCTCCCGAAGGAAAACCAGTTTCTCCGCCTACAGGACACAGACTCGTTCGCCTAGGACAGTGGTCGGCAAACTGCGGTTCGCGAGCCGCGGTTTGCCGCTCTGTTGACTCATGAGTTTGCCGACCACTGGCCTAGGACACAAGATGCCCAGGCCAGCCCGATCTCTTCAGGATAAGGTAGCTGAGTGGGATTACTGTGTAACAGTAGTAGAGGCAGATGGCAGGACTCTGAAAAGATGGGGAAGAAGGATCGTCATGTCTGTTCTAGTAGCACCGTCTAATGGGCAGGGTGTGTGCCGCTGACACCGGGCTGGGCACCAGTCTTACTCAGTCCCCACAGTCCAGCAAGGCGGTTCTGACTATGCTCCTTTTTCAATGAGGACACCGAGGCTCAGAAAGCCAACCACACTTGTCCAAGGTCAAGAAGCTAAGCTAAGAAGTGGAAACCAAGCCAAAGCCCATGACCTAGATGAGGAATTTCCTGCTATTCCCAGTAAAGAGAGATGCAATAGGCAGAGGCATTTGCAGAGAGGAATACTGGGAGTTGTGCCTCCCCTTTGCTCTCAGGCCTGGCTTTGGAAGACACAGGCTCTTTGGCCTCTGCTTTAAGAGGAGCTGAAAACTAGGAGTGGTGACATCAGGCTCAGGACCCTCTACAAATCCTCTTGATCCAAGACCTCCTGAGGTCCACCTAAACTTCCCAAAGGCCCCGGATACTATCCTCAAAAGGAACATGCTTGGGCCCTAGCCAGTTTAGCTCAGTAGATAGAGCATCGGCCTGTGGACTAAAGGGTCCCTGGTTCAATTCCGGTCAAGGGCACATGCCTGGGTTGTGGGCTCGATCCCCAATAGGGGGCATGCAGAAGGCAGCTGATCAATGACTCTCTCTCATCATTGATGTTTCTAGCTCTCTCTCCCTCTACCTTCCTCTCTGAAATCAATTAAAAAAATTTTTTTTTAAAAGAAACATGCTTAGGCTCAAGAACACAGAAGACAGGACTCATCCATCCTTAGGGGAGGTGTGGCTTCATGGTTAGAAACATAACAGGCAAGTCAATGCAGCCAGAAGACATCCATTCCCCTGCAAGGCGGTGGTGGGGGCGGTTACTTAACTATCGAGCAAGCAGGACCAGAGCCCAGTCCCTGGCCGGCCAGGTACACCAAACAGCTCTGCTCAGTCCAGTGCCCCATCCCCTGCCATTAACACATAAAAAGATTCCTTCCTTGCTGCCAATTAATGGCTACTGACATATTTAGAATGCTCTATGAAAAAAAAAAATCAAACTAAACCATCCTTGTTTCCGTCTAACCCCTAATCCATCCTGGTGACCACACTCTCATCAAGAATACCTGCAATAGCCGAAACCGGTTTGGCTCAGTGGATGGAGCGTCAGCCTGCGGACTCAAGGGTCCCAGGTTCGATTCCGGTCGGGGGCATGTACATTGGTTGCGGGCACATCCCCAGTGGGAGGTGTGCAGGAGACAGCTGATCGATGTTTCTCTCTCATCGATGTTTCTAACTCTCTATCCCTCTCTCTTCCTCTCTGTAAAAAATCAATAAAATATATTAAAAAAAAAAAAAGAATACCTGCAATAACTTCTCTATCGGCAGAGCGGTGCTCGGTGGCTGGAATCAAACAAACCAACTAGAAGGTTTTACTCAATAATGATCAGGGGAAAGAGAAGTAAGAAGAGAAAAAAATGGAGGGGGTCCAAAAGAGCAGTGGTGTGAGAGCTAGAAGCAGTCCCTCATCCCTCCCTGCCCGCCCCCCACAATTCTTGGGCCAAAGCTCACCCCCCAAATAAGGTTTCCACAAATAACAGAATGTATTAGTCCTTTATAGCAGCACTAAGTTAATTTGACTTTAATTTGATCAAAAGCACTATAAATTGTCTCTTGAAACCAGAAAGGAACACTTTTAACTATGGCCAAAACAGAGTGCAACTCTGAGGCAAAAAGACTCAGAATAAAAGTAAAGATCCGGGATCGAGTTGAGTGGCAGAACGGGTTCAGAGAAACCAGCTGACCCCTTTCCTGCCCAAAGTGCATTCATATTAAGTGATCGCTGCCCTTAAGCACCGGTCAGGGTCAGTCCTGGAAACACCACGCCTTCCCTACAGGGAAGGGCTGCCAGCAGGCTCGGCACTGGCAGCCTGGCTGTCAGCAGTGAACCCACCTACAGGCCACAGCACGCACGTCAGAGGCAGCACACCACCAGGCAATGACAGCTCCACTCCCCACCTCGATCTTCTCTCTGCAGAACCCCAATCCTGACACATTCCCTGATTGCTCCCAATCCCCGAGTGCTGTGGGCTGTGCCAGGCTGACTTGCTGTAACCCATGGGAGCAAGCAGGGGAGCCACACGCCAAAGAACAGACACGCCTTACCGTGGCCTCTTCCCCGGGCAGCTCTCACATGAGTCGGGGCGCGTGGGCAGCCACGCGTTCCCACTGTACTGCGGAGGTTCCTGTCCGCGGTCTGTCCAAGGAAGAGAGGGAAGGAGAGCCTGGCACGCCGCAGAGCCCAGGAGACCAGACTGAAAAAGTTCGGGGGGGGCGGGGGGGTTGACTTTGCTCGCAGATGTTGCAACTCGCCTTCCGCTGAGCAGCTAGCTTCACCCGGTCAGGGAGATCTGTTGTTCTAATCCGCCCAGCTGGGGTGACCTTTGAAACCCCTGGCTGCCAGCTGCAGAGGCTCTCAATGGAGTCCTGGGGAAACCAGGGGTGGAAGGAAGCTCATGGGTTTTCACAGAGCTGCAGATTCCAGTCTGAGTGTGGAGCAAAGGGAGGAGGCTGTCAAGCAGAGAGCTGAGCCCTTGGAGGGGCTGGGCACCCCCCCAACTCTACATCTGGCCTGGACTACCACTCACCCCTTGGCACATCTGGCCTAGGATTACCATCCAGGGCTCCTGGGACATTTGCCTCCTGAGATCCTGCTCCTTCCTCCTTAAACTGAGGAAACCCTGGTTATGATCCCTTGAGTGGGAGGCAAGCCCAGCGAGCAGATGGATGGGGGAACTCCAGGCTTAGGGAATCTGGGCTGGGATCTCCACCAGGCTCCACAGACTGTGTTCACACAGTGCAGAGGACCCAGGGGCACTGGTCCTGCCCCCTGGGAGCCTCAGGAGCGGCCCCTGGAGCATACCTCTAAAACGTGGCAGCAAGGTGATGCCTAGCCCAGCACCCTCCTTCAAGGGACAGAAGGATTGCCATCATTCCAGAGGACTCTCACCTTCTATGCAACTCACACATTGGGACAGACTGAGAACATCGGAACTGGCAATGACATGAGTGTAAGCTTTTCATTCTTGAGTAACTGGTATTCTCATAACACCTAAATGACCCCTTACCCTCTAGCTCATCCATTCTCAAACTTCTTGATCCTAGGGCCCCTTCATGCTCCGAAAAATTATTGGAGATCCCAAAGAATTTTTGTTTGTAATTTATTGCTATCAATATTTACTGTATTAGAGATTAAAACTAAAAAATATTAGTTCATTTAAAAGCATCACTTATCCCATTATGTGTTAACATAACATTTTAAAAAGAAAAATATATTTTCCAAAACAAAAAAGTAAGAAGAGTTGTTTGTTTTTGCTGTCTGACTTAATGGAAGACACCTAAATTTTCATATCTGTTTCTGTATCTAATCTGTTGTGACATCACAGTATTAGTATCTGTAGCTTCTAGAAAACTCCGCTGTACACTGGGAGAGAAGGTGAGTGAAAAAAGCAAACAACATTTTATTACAAAAATGGTTTGGACTCATGGCCTCAAGGACTGAGAAGGGTCCCCAGGGCACACTTTGAGAACTGCTGCTTTAGTCTCTCCCCCTGCTCTCCTTGTCACCGACGGCCCTCACTTCTGTCCTCCTTAAACACACAAGTGGGAAAGTGGTTTTATGAAGGCAGTGGTATGCAGCTTTGAATGGGGATGGGGAAGAGGGTGAATCAATACCTAATCTGATCCCATCTTTTCTTCCAAAGAAAACGGTTGAACAAATGTGGACCAGAGAGATTTGAGGCCTGAAACAGACACTGATGAAGAGAACACCATTAAGCCATTTAAGTTCTTGGCTAAGAACTAAAGGTACACCCAGATTCTGAAAGATTTTTAACGTAGTAGATATTTGAATGTTTTATGGCTAATAAAGGAGGAAAGAATAAAAAACAAAACCCACAATGCTGTTCACCACTGAGGAATGGGGGTAAACCAAATTTAAGTCTCCTTAGACGGAGGTCTCTGGTAGTGGACACAGGATGGGAAACTCATTTGATCTGGACGAAATCATGGAAGGTATATTTATCAAATCGGTGGATTATACTAAGCAAGTAGGAACAGCTACCACGTTGGACGCTAAATACACCTTGAAAGATCAGCAAAAGGGACCAGAGCTTGAGAGGACGTTTAAAAGAACAAACTTTAAGTTCCCACACGTAGGCTCAAAAACCAAAACCAAACAACTGCCAAGCACAAAACGGCTGATGGGAAATAACACAGACTCTGGTCCCATCAAGGTTAGGTCAGGTCCCAACGTTAGGAAAGCGCATCAGATTCCAAGCATCATAGTTGGCAGCCAGGCAGCTGTATGGTTATATGATTAACCTGTCTCCCCTCCCGGAACATGAGCGTCACCAGGTCACAGGTCCTGTGTGTTTTCCTCACCGCTGTATCCCCAATGCCTAGGATGCCGATAAGCAAAATTACTGATGAGCTCTCAATAGATAACTGTGGAATACCTGAATGAATAGAATTTTGGGTTAAAAAAACACACATTTAAAAATCATCTCCAAAGTATGACTCCATTTAATTTTATTGCATAGGGACTGGTGTGAATGTGAGAGAAAGGACGTAGAGAAAGCAGTGCAGTGGGTGAACAAGCCACACCATAAACTATCGACCCCTCTGGGTCCCACAGGTAATTGGTTCAATACACATACCAGTGTAGTTCTAAACCCGGCATGTAACTTGTGCATCTATGTAACTTGTTTGCTTCTCAGCGTGAAATGGGCATAATGGTGCTCTGCTCGGGGGATACTCTCTGGGTTTCTCTGAGGAACTCGGATCCACATCCTCGGATTCCCAAGTGAAACCATGCAAAGCCAGCCGGCTCTGCCTCCCACAGCTGAGTTTTCCCCGAGCACCAGGCAGCCTCTCCCTCCCAAAGGCTTCCTGGGCCTTTCCTCTTGGAAAACACATTAAAGGAGAGGCTGGGCTTCTACAAGCAGATGAGCTGCCCACGCCAGCCTGGCCACATCGGCAGAGCAGCAGACCACGGGTGGGAGGAGGGTGTCTGCTCAGCAACACAACCCTGAGTGCCCACATCTTTGGCAGAAAGTTATTTTTAAGTTTTCTCGAAAGGGGACTCACACACACACAGACCAAATAAAATAAATACACCCAACCTCACACACAGTGTGAACGAGCAAGGCCTGGTCCCCTGGAGCGGCTCTCTCCCCGCTGGGGTTTCTTGCTTAATTTGGGATTTAATGAGAACAGGCTGAGAGCAGCTTTCTGCAATAAAAGTCACATGCAAAAAGAAAGCAGAGCCAGAAACCCTGATTACAACTAAATTAGCAAAATGCACATTCCTATCATCATCTAGCAACAATCCTCAAGTCCGCTCACTTCATTATCAGGTATCATCCCTGCAGAGGGAAGTTTGGGGTCACAAGTGTATTTATCCAACCATCCCCTTCTCAAACGCCAGGCCTCCTCTCTCCAGTCTGCTGGGCCGTGCCAATAGTGCCCAATTTTTTAAAACCCCATGAAATGAGCACTGTGAGTACTCAGGTCCGTGGGAGCCTGGGAAATCCACTCGGGGAACAGGAACAGTACTTACGGCTCCCATCCCCACGATGCCCCATCGCCAGGAACACACTGCTCGGCTGTGGTCTCTGATGCTAAACTGTGTGGCCTGAGGCAAGTGACAATATGAAAGTCTTACTCTACCCATCTATAAAGCGGGGCTACTACTAATATCCACCCCCACCCTGCAGGGTTGCTGTGAGGGTTAGCAGTGTGTTTAAAAAGTATCCCCAGAGCAGTCACTGGCACAGAGTAAGTTCTCAATCCCTGGTGGCTGCTCTTGTTAACGTTGTCGTTGTTTTCAGATTTCTGTCAAAGCTCAGGGGATTGAAGCAGCCTTGGCCAAGAAGGGAGCCGGCACAGGAGAAAACAGAAGATAGCACCAGAGGGTAAAATAGCACAGAAGCGAGTCAGTGACTCTAGTGCTTACTACGGCTATACCCCAACCAGCTGTGTGACCTTAAGAAAGTCAGCTTCCTTCCCTGGTCTTCTCTACATGGGCCCTTCCTGCCCTAGTGCCCCTGTCTCCAGGACTAGGATCCGCTCTCTACAGGACACCTGGACAGGTAGGAGAGGTTCTAGCAGGGGAAGCCAAGCCCAGAGCAGGAACAAGATGCTGCGGGTCTCCCGGGAGGAGGCGAAGGCCTCCCTACCAGAGGATTCTGTTCCGGGCCCACCACACAGGCTCCATGGTCGCAGCAGCCAAATCAGGCAGGCACACCTGATCCTCAGGACACACCAGCAAAGGCCGCAAAAGCTCTGAAGACTGGGCCAGTGCTAGTAACAGGTGCCTATACCGTTATTCCAGCTTCTCAGCCTAGGCCGCTCCCAGGTCTGTCCACGGAGGGGCTGGGGCTGAAAGAGCTGAGTGGAAACCCCAGGAAAAAAGGAGAAAGAGAGACAACCAATCATAGCTACTGTTTAGTGAGCACTAACTATGTGTCAGGCATGGGAGTAAGTACTTAAGGTGACTTACCTCATTTAATCCCTTAGCAGAATGGCAAATATTAATAGCAAAATTAATGGGGAGTATCATTCAGTATAAAATATATTCCCTTTCTAACTTCATTCTTCCTCTCCCTCCCCCAATTCAGCCAACATTTAGTAATTTGAGTTATTTAGAAACATGAGTCTGGGGCTGGGGAGACGGGGTGGGAGGGCTAGTGGGGAGGTTGGGGCAGCCCATAACGGTATGGGTGTGCTGATGGTGTTGGAATGTCAGAGGGTGGAGGAGAGATCTAAAAAGAGGAGGGAAGGGGAGTGAAGAGAAGGGTCACCCTCTGTGCCATGAGTCTGCCCTGCCCCTCCTCACCTGGTCTTCAGAGAAGCCTAGGGAAGCTTTGGAGAAGAAGGCCCAGGAGAGGCAAGAGCCTCATGATTCTGCTGACCACACCCCGTCCTGAAGGGCTCTGAGCACTTCTCGAGCTCCAGGCTGGAATGCCGCACCCTTCTTTCTGGGCTGCCTGAAGTGCATGCACACTGGCCCTCCGTTTTGGGGAGGAAAGTGGCCCTATGTTGATGATCTGAAGGGACAGGCCCAGTGGATCCTGTGCTAGGGGGGCCCTTAGACTCTGAGAACACGATGCAGGCGAACTGTGAGCAGAGTTCACGTGGCCCCTGCTCCTCTCCACGCACTTTAGGGGGGATGCCAGCTTCCCCTGGCCTATTTCTCTTGGGAAAACATTAGCTCTGTGGCTGGTCTAACGCCTGGTTGAGTGGAGGAGAGAGAATGAGGAGGACACTTCTGTGGGAGTTCTGCCTTCCCACGCGAGAGCCTCAGGCATCAGGCTGGAGCAGTGTCTTCCAAGGAGAGCGGGGCAGGAAGCACTGCTGGCGGGAGGGGCTGCAGAGATGGGGAACAAAGGTAAGAACCACGGCTGATGAGAACCAAGGCTGCATTTGAAGACTGTCTCCAGCCTCAAGTGCCCACCGCTCCTGCTGGGGCCCAGGCAGTTGCCAGTACCCATCTGGCTCTGGCATGTCCATGGCTCACGTGAGCTTCCTTTCCTGAGAGGCCTGGCGACACTTCCCCACTGTGACACAGCAAAGAAAACACACAGCCAACCTGACTTACCAACTCCCACCCGCTCCCGGACTTGAAAGTGGAGCCTGCAGTTGTTTCCTAATTACTCCCACCAACACAATCTGCCTCCTCTGGCTGAAGCTGAAGGCCTGGCAAACGGTGTGAAGCATTTCTAGTTTTCCTTCCACTCTTAGTTAGCACTAAGACAAGAGGGTAGGTGCACAGAGAAGGTGAATGGGGAGGCAGCCAAGATTGGGTGTCTCTGCTTTGGTTGAATGTTGACCTATGAACAGGAGGTCATGGTTCAATTCCTGGTATGTGGGTTGTGGGCTCAATCACCAATAGGGAGCATGCAGGAGGAAGCCAATGGATGATTCTCTCTCATCATTGATGTTTCTGTCTCTCTCTCCTGCTCTCTTCCTCTCTGAAATCAATAAATTTAAAAAAAAGAAAGAAAAAAAAAAAAAGACTGGGAGTCTCCCACATGCTGGAGGAGGGAGGGTGCTCAATCCAGGTAGTTTTTTCCCATGCAGTTTTCAGACTGGCCTACAGAGAGACCCAATCACTATTCTAGGATCAAGCCCAGACTTGTGTCAAGAACACAGCTGGTCACTTCTAGTCCTAGCACACTAGTAACAATAAAATGACAATCTACGAGTAAGCTAGGTGGTAACAGCCCGCCAGTGGATTTCAGTGAATGATCCCATCACAGGCTTTGTAGTTAGACATGCCTGGATGTGAAGTTGCTTCTGCCGCTTAGTAGCCAGATGACCTTGGGTGATTTATTAATCTCTCTGAACCTCAATTTTCCCATCTATAAATCTGCTTTGTAGGGCTCTGTGGAGATTAGAGGCAATTTTAAGCATCCAACACAAAGTAGATACTCAGAATGCCCAATACACTGTAATATGCAATTTCTAACAATGCCTGGCACATAGCAAGCACTCAACAAATGGTAACTCTTCAATAACAGTCAATTATGATGAAGAAACAGTGGTATCAAATTTCACTTTGATGCTCTAGTTCATTTAAATATTGTTGCAGATATAGCCCTATCTATCACGAAGAGTAGACTGCTAACTCATACTCTTATGTTGACTTCTTTTTAGCAGTTACTTGACAATGGCTAAATAATAAGCATTGTTCTCATTCTCATCCTCCCAAATTGGGATTTACTGTTAGCACAGTGGATATGGCTGGATCACAGAATGCGGGGGCTGGAAGGAGACCCAAATCATCTAACCCAACACCCTTATTTTACAGTTGAAGAAACGGGCCCAGAGTGGACCTATGTATCCTCAAGCATGGGAGCAGGGATCTCTAAAGTTTGTGAGGCACAGAGAAAGGGCCAGGACCATCTAAGCAGAGCTGAGCTGGGGGGAAGAGAAGGGGCAGATGGTGCTGCATGTCTAAGAGCAAGGGAACTCATTTGGGAAAGAGTTGGGCTAAGAGGAGTTTTGAGAGATACAGTCATTAAATTGGTTGAGACTAGGTTGTGGAGGACCTAGAGGATAGCAATACCTTTAAATAATGCTGTCCAAAGGGTTTCTATTTAAAATTCACATTGAGCTACTGACAACGTTTACAAAATGCTTTCCCAATCAAGATCTCACTTCAACTGCACTACATATTGAGATATGTTATAACCCCATTTTACTGATGAGAAATGTGAGGTTCAAAGGCCAAGGGACTTACCTAAAGTCACAGAGCTAATAAAGCAGAGCTAGAATCTAGTCCTTACTCCAAGTCCTGACTCAATTTGGTAACATGCTCAGGAAAGATTAAGCAAGATATGTTAAATCTTATTATAATAAATACCATGCCCAACAGGAAATTTCCAGCATAACAACTGTGTTTGTAGTCCCTTGGATATTATTGAAATGATATCTGATGGGAACAAATTTGACTAATGTAGTCAATCCTTAGCTCAGGGAAAGTCCTTTATATCTGTCCTAAACAAATGGATGACTTCATTTCAATCCCTCAGGCCTGAGGGTGAGACCAGGCATAGTGACTAATCTGTAGGAAATGTATGTACCACCATCAGTAGGTATTCCTCTCCCCATATACAGAGATGCTCTCTCTCCCCATTCACGGGACAGAAATCTCTGGGTTCTTCTCCAAAGCTTGCTGCTCTTCTTCAGGCTCCAATCAACTCTGCTTCCACTGGCTGAGCACAAGCCCAGTCCCCAGCCTTGGGTACTATATCAGAACTGCCAGGGGGATGCCTTGGCCGTGTGACAAGCCCTATGTTTCCACATGCAGTTCACCCCTTGCCCTTACCCAGCCTCCCATGATATGAGGGCACGTTCCCAGGACAGCCTCCAGCTGTGGATGAGAAACAATGGGTTAGTGTTTTCTGGAACTTACCTGGGGTGGTGGAGAACTGCCAACCCACCTAGCCAGGTTTATCAGCCCAACAGCCAAAAGTCAGGCTCAGACATAGCCCTGCTCCTCCTCCAGACTTCTTCATTCTTTACTCCAAGGGGCTGTATCATCTCCCTCCCTTCTGCTGGATACACCCCACTTAGTCCTTTCTAGTCTCAGTAGGGGCAGGGACACATGGGAGCCTGCCTCTCCAAGGTTCCTTCAGGATTCCTGGGTACCAACCCTAGGTCCTTTGAAGAGGAGACTCACTCATCCTAGGAATCTGGAATGTTAAGGCCGGTAGGGACCTTAGAAATTATGCGATCCCACCTCATCCACAGAGCGGGGGCAGGTGTGTGCACTTTGGGGATAGCTGAGGCCACCTCATCCTGAAGCATCAACTATACTCAAAGATTTGGAGGAAGCATTTTTATATTAAAACCAATGCATTCACAATATTGTAGAAAATCACAACTATATGTAGATTTTACAAACAACCATAGGATGCCAAAGGAATGCAATGCTTTCCCTACTTCCTTGAGGAGAGAAGCACTGGTCCCATCTAACCTTCTTGTTTCACAGAAAGGAAACTTCCGATCCAGGTGAATGCAGTGAGTGTGAACCACAATAGCTACTGTTAGCAATAAAAACAACCCATTTATCAAATGCTTAAAAAGGGACCAGGTACTGTACTGACGGTTTTACCTAAGTTAACTTCCCTTTTCAAAGCAACTCTGTAAGATAAGCGTTATCTTCATTTTAAAGATGAAGAGAAGACTCAGAAGTTGAGCAATACATCCCAGGTCACAGAGCTAAAATATTTGAACCCAGGTCTCTGGCTACACCATTCAGACCCTTGGAACATAGTCACATTGTTAGAGATGCCACGGAGAAGAGCTGGGAGTGGGCCAGAATCCAAGGTCCTGGCCTCTTATCCTGGCTCTGCCACTAGATTACACACAGAGGGGCCTTAGCTCACCATCTCAACCTGTAGATAAGAAAACTGAGGCCCAGAGAGAAGTGCCCACTTAAGGCCAGAGCGACTGAATTTCAGGGACAGAATCTGCTAACAGTGGGTCCTGGGGAAGTGTCCTAACCTCTCTGGGGTTAGCAAACCTCTAACAGCCCTTGTTGGTGTATCAGTTTGTAATCTAATGTGCACATCAGTCAGCCTCTGTGAGCCTCACACATTTTGGTCTGCAGACAGCAGCTCAGATAGCTACCTTCACTTTCCTGCCAGGTAGCTGGCCGGGGTGTGCCAAGAAAACTCATTTGACGATTGTCAGTCACTGCTGATTCTGAAGCGATTAGCCAGTCTGCTAGCAATTAGCTTAGCCTTGCACACCAGGAAGCAGAACATATACAATAGTAGCCAAAAGTCACAGCCACAAGCATGCACACCCCTCTTAGCAAGGAAATTCCAGTGGTTCACATCTGTAAGAATCTTCTTCCAGATCCCAACTTCTTAGGCCACTGATGTCCAAAAAGCCTGCTCCATGGCTGGACAAAAAGCCTGCTGAGAAGATGCAACTCCCTCTTGACAACTTAGAATATTTATATTATCCTTGGTTCCCACATTGATCACCTAGGCCAGTGGTCGGCAAACCGCGGCTTGCGAGCCACATGCAGCTCTTTGGCCCTTGAGTGTGGCTCTTCCACAAAATACCACGGCCTGGGCAAGTCTATTTTGAAGAAGTGGCATTAGAAGAAGTTTAAGTTTAAAAAATTTGGCTCTCAAAAGAAATTTCAATCGTTGTACTGTTGATATTTGGCTCTGTTGACTAATGAGTTTGCCGACCACTGGTCTAGGCCAATCAAGCCAGGTTTATCAAGATTGTGTTCCCAGCAGAGCATAAAAAACTTCAACCCGAGTGTCAGCATGCACAGTCTGTCCACACACCCATCACTGTGTGTTTATTGAGCACCTACCATGCCCACTGCAACCATAAATAAGGTGAGACAGAGTGTGACGGACACCACATCTTCCCAATACGATGAAACAAACGCTGCCGTGAGAGTGCAGACACGCCCCTTACTTCTGGACCTCACTCAGCCAGTGGTCTCCATTTGCTCCCATGAACTCCCTCCCTCACACCCTGATTGCCCTCCCACCCCTGCCCCTGCTTTTCCTTCCCAGTTGTTGTACCCACTCTCTGGGTGAAGAGGTCAGTGTGCAGCCCCTGATTGCCACAGGTGGATGGGGTGTCCTTTGGTCTGGAGATGGTGTTTGTAGAGTTTGGGCCTCTCTGAGCCCCAATTTCAGGCTTGGGCTGAAAGTGCATCAGTCAGAACACAGCAAAATGTGACTGATCCTCAGGAGAGAGGACCTGTGCTCAGTGGTATCAGTTCAACTGGCTCCCTGTGGGGAGGAGATAGCCTCTGTCCCTTCCAACCCTCTCTCAGAAATGGGGGGGTTACTACACAGAGGGGAAAGCCTCTCCCACAGACCCCATCAGCCACCAGAGAGGGAAGTGCAGGCTGGCGCAGGCCAGCAGGAAGATCAATGGGCCACCCCCAGTATTAGCTGGGCTCATAACTGGCCAGGGGAGCACAGAACTAGAGAACAAGGGACTTAGAATATTCGGGGGGAGAGGCCAGACTACAAAGAGAGTAGAGATAAAATAATAAACATAGAAATAAAACAGCTAGTTTAAGTCACAGGCTCTTAAAGCCTTCATGTTTTTCCACTGCTGAACCCCATAATTCCGCATCCTTCTCAGGACATTCAGTCAACACAAAAGCAGCAGCCCATCTCTTGCGTTCAGCTGAGAGAGGCGTGTGGTCCCAACATTTATTGGGTGTTAAATGGTCTCTCTACCCCACGGTAAAAGGATGGTGCAGAGCTCTGAAGAGAAGTACATTGTTTACCATCACTGCACAGCTTTGAAATGACCATTCTAGCCATCAGAACATTTTCTTCTAGGCAATTTAGGTAATTTTCTTCTATCCAGTGGGCACAGCAGCCAACCAGCGAGGCCTCTCCAGGTGTGGTTGATTAGACCAAAAAGAAGTACTGAATGTGCTCATCTATACCCAATACATCTATTAAGTTAACAGTGCACTTCTAATTACTAACCTCCATTTCTCACAGTCACATAACATTTAACAAAATGCTTTCATCTGGAGCTTTTATCATTAATACTTAAGGTCATGAATCTGTTTTTTTTTTTTTTTCAATATAATTTCATGGATTTCAGAGAGGAAGGGAGAGGGAGACAGGGATAGAAAAATCAATGATGAGAATCATTGATTGGCTGCCTCCTGCATGCTCCACACTGGGGATCGAGCCCGTAACCTGGACATGTGCTCTGACCAGGAATTGAACCGTCACCTCCTGGTTCATAGGTCGATGCTCTACCACTGAGCCATGCCAGCCAGGCTCTCTCTGTTCTTTTAATCATGACATAATACAGGACTTTTCTTAGAGAATGCAGTCCCCAGGGACTTCCCAGAGTCCAGGGTCTGATGGGGGGAGATTCAGGACATTAGACTGAAGAACTCTTTTCATCAGCTGCTCTGCCCAAACTTATTCGTCAGGGCCAGGTTCTGTCTCCCTAATGGCATTGTCCCTCTTGATTTCTGGGCCCAAGTAAGATCTGGACCTCACTACTGACCACGCCTGTTCAATAAAATGAGGTAAAGGCCAGAATGACCTTGCTTGCTTAATTTCAGTTTAAACCTTCATAATGGTACTATCTCCCCCATGAAAAGGTCAACTTTCCCCACCGGGCCACTGTGGAAGCAGCAATTAGGCATGAGTCAAACTTGCTCAGGTGTCCTCCCTCAGTTACAAGGTTCCTGGCGAGTACAGCCAGACCTCCAGAGCAGAGCTCTCTCTTTTTTTGACGTGAGGCAATGATTTCCCCCTTATGTCTTAACCAGAGGGTTCAAATAGTTTCCAGGGGCCAGGAGGTAATTACTTGCTTAAGTCCAGGAAAAGCCAAAGAGAACTTACTCCCACGCTTACCACCAGCATACTTGAACCAAACAACGGGAGGGGTGGGAGGGGGAACACATCTAAAAAAGGTTTAGCTATCTCTTCACTTCTGCAATCCATGAACCATTTATCTGTTTGGTCAGTGCAGCAAGCTGTGTCTGCCTGGCTTCTCCATTGGGTGGGACCCCCTCCGAGCTGAGGCTGAGAGGAGACACTGTTTACGGAAAGTCCAGCCCCATGATGTCTAGGCAGGCATCTTGGGGTGCTCAGGGTCAGACCAATCCCCCTGCAGCACAAGGGAGAGGGCCTCCTCAATAATCCCACCCCATTTTTCCCGTAAGCGCAGATAATCAACATGGTGCTCTGCTCAGGTTTCCAATAAGCCAGCCTCAACAGAGCCAACCAAACAGAGGACAGACTTCAAGAAGTAAACAGAGCCACCAGGCCAAGCCCCTATCTGCTTAAATCATCTTCTGGCACTTGAACTTATTTCTGCACTAGCTGTACATGGGCTTTCCTATTACAAGTCAAGAACTTCTCTAGGGAGCAATGCTTCCAGGTACACAAATAAAGAGGAAGGCTCAGCTGGCAAATTATCTGCTCTTACTGCTTCTGCTCATCGAAAAGGGTTCTGTCATGTACTAGATTTCTGGGACAGGTGAGGAAGGATGCAAGGGAAAGAGCAGCTCCTAGGTCAGAGTGAACTATGAACTCTGGCCCTAAGCTGGGTGGGTAACTTGGAAATATGTGTTTTGCTTATCCTACAACTAACCGGGAAGCAGAGCTGTAGTCACGTGTTACCCCTGGGTCACTTCTTCACCCGGCTGGGCCTACCTCAGCATCAGGGAATCTTCATTCACCAGGCAACTGGCAGAGCAACTGTCTTCAACCTAGAATGTCCTCCTCCTTCCTTTTCAATAACTAGAGTGACCACATGACTCTTCAGGACTCTTCTGAAAATAAAGAGTCATAATATTTATGCTGGGACTGTCCAGGGAAAGCAGAATGTATGTATGGCCACCCTAACCACTTCCACAGCCTCCCTAAGTCTAGACATGAGATGTGACTTCAAAGATGTCTTCCTGGGCACGTTCACCCGATTCTGGCCAAGCTCATGCTTCCCATGTCCTCAGTCCAGGGAACTGTTATTTCACACACTGGGTTATATTTGGACATGTTCTCATATGTGTTCTTGCTCCTTTTCTAAACAGTCTTGGTTGCATGAACTTTAAATTCACTCCAGTTCCCTTGTTCCATTCTCTTTTATCATTGTTCATAAACAATATTTGCTGAAAATCTGTTTGTGAATAGGATTACTGTGACTTTTTTCCTAATGTAAATACTATTACATATATACATATATATATATACACACATATATATATTTCTAATCTTTTCCTAAATATGTACTTTTTAAAACAAAATTAGATATATACATTATCATTGCCTTTATTTCATACTTTTCTTCAAGCTAAACCACAAACTTTATCCTGGTAATGGCATACTGTTCATAATCTCATTTTTTTTAATGTTTTTTATTGATTTCAGAGAGGAAGGGAGAGGGAGGGAGAGATAGACACATGAATGATGAGAGAGAACATAATCTCATTTTTAATGATTCTATAATACTCCATCAAATGGATGCACCATAATCTACTCAATTGTGCCCTGTTATTTACCATTTAAGTTGCTTCCAATTCCATTAAAACAACATCAGAAGTTACAATTTCATGAACATAACTTTCCTTCCTTTTCGATTATTTCCCCAAGATATATTTCAAGAATTTCAATTACTAAATCAAAGTGCATGAAATTTTTATGGCTCTTGAACCTGGGTCCTCTTGATTTCTGTCAACCTACTACCTAAGGCCAACTCCTGGCTCCCCAAATATTTTACACTTTCCTCAGCTCCAGTTTAAGCTCAGACTCCTTGATCTGCTGCCTGGTCTCGGGCAAGGTCAGGTTTGGCATTCCTGCATAGTTTGAAGGGATGTGCACTTCAATATCAACAAGCTTAGGCAAGGTTTGGGAAGTGAGGCAAGCATGGAGCAAGAGAGGAAAGCATCCAACCCCAAGGAGTCATGAAGTTCAAAACAAGTGCTGTTATCAAGCAAAACATGAGGCCTCTGCCCTCTCTGTAAACCTGCCAGTGGGGCAGCTCTGCCAGTGGGGTAGCCCTTACCACCCAGCAGAGTCCTGCTCTACCAACCTCAAGACCCCTCTTCTTTAAGGCCTTTCCAGCAGGATCTAAGATATGGGTTCATGAGAGTCCATCCAGGACAACTTTCGTATCTTATCCCACCAACCCATGATAAGATAGAAAAATTAGGATGACCCATGGAGTTTCCCATACAGCTCAATACACACACTTCAGTTTATGTCCTTCATATGCTTTTGGAATTAATGCATTCCTTCATGTAACTGTAAAAATGTCACGATTTTATTTAATTAGTAATTTGTTAATTTGTGCCCCCCCCCCTTTTTTTTTTTTTTGGAGAGCTCACTACCTGCCAAGTGCAATGCTAGACCCTGGGAGACACAGCAGTGAACACAATAGACAAAGGTACCTGTAGTGTGAACCCTGACAGTGAGCTTCTTTGTTTATAATTTAAGTGCCTGATGTGAAGCTTTTGATTGCCAAGGCGCCCACTTCAAAGACATCCATCTGGAATAAACACGTTGCCAGCCTCAGGACTAGATGGAGACCCTGGCCATCTCACCCAGAAGATCCCTTGTTTTTAGAGAGCTTGGTTGGCTTAAATAACTGGCCACTTGACAGCTTACTTTCCCTCTCTGCACTTTAATTCCTGCTCTTATGTTTTAAATTCACCAAGAAAGAGTGAACCCGTGAAACCCCAGGCACCCCACCTGAGATCCCAATAAAAGCAGAATTCCAGGTCCATGTTTGAAATTGTTCTCCCTCTCTCCCTCCCACTCCTTCTCTCCCCCCTCCTCCTCCCTCTACCCAGGACCTCTTGCTGTGTGGCCCGGGGCATGTAATGTACCCTCCAGGACCTGTGAGTAATAAACCTTGTGTTTTCTAAGTTCCCTGATGGTGGTTGCTTGGATGGATGGCTGTTGATGGATGGTGCAATCTTAATAAGAACCACAAGGGCCAGTCCAGCCACAACATTGGCTCGAGTCTGGGAAATGTCTGTGAGGGCTCCCCACAGGGAGTGCTGGGGGGCCCAGGTGAGTGTCCCCACACATTTCTAGCCAATAGCGTCACTATCAATAGACTGAGGCAAGCAGGAAACAGTGCCCCTGCCCAGAGAATGAGTTCTGACGGTGATGGCTTTGTCTCCTCAGCGGTAGTGCCCTCCAGGGAGGCTCAGGCTTGTACATTTTTCTATCTCCATGGTGGAATGTCCTGCTCAATCAGCTCTTGCTACATGTTTTCTGAAGACAGGGTTTCATAAAGACACCATTCGTGGGGGCCTTTCTTGTGTGCACAGCAGGGGCCAGTGGACAGTGTGGAAGGGCTTGAAGTTAGCCAGATTCAGTGCCATGCTGCCTGGCTTCCAATCCTGGCTCTGCTGAGGGACCCTCAGCAAATTCTTTCATCTCTCTTAGCCTGATCCTCACTTGTCACGTGGGGAGGGTGCTAACAGTACTTGCCTCAAGAGGCTATGAAGATTGGAGGCCTCAGTACAGTGCCTGACACGTCAGAAACCCCCAATAATTTAACCCAGTTGTAGCAATGACAACAGCATCAATTGGGTGCTAAATAAACCAGCTAAGTGGCAACTGTGTCAACATTAAACCAGGTGAAAGGTCACAGACCAGAGAACCCAGCTAAAATTAAAGATTCATTTGACTGGCCAGAAAGGCTAAAGGTATAACAGGAAAATTAATCTGTATGGGAAGGAAGAAAACAAACCAGCCAGACTTTCTCTTTCTTCTCCACTGATGTCAATGATAGAAACGAATAGGACTTCATTTATGTCAATGATGGAAATAATGGCAAAATGCTCCTGCCAAACCCAGGATACTCCAGAGCTGGGCACATGCCAGAACTCAACCATAAATGGCCAAGATGAGTTAAGGGGAACAGAACTGGGGATAAACACACATAGTTCAGGGACTTTCCTGAAGTATCCACATTCCAGAGACAGGTAATTTTGGGTGCCACAGAGAGCTCTGGAATTGAAGAAGTCTGAGGGAGGATGGGGCAGGGTAGGAAACAAGAGCACCCAGCAGAAGGACAAAGGCCAAATTTGTAGAGGTTGTTCTCAGCTCTGTGATTGAAATGGAATGATGTCCAGATTTAATAGCAGTGGTGCAGATAAATAATGTCAGCAGACTGGATAATTAAAGATTTTTGGCTCAATTCTTCACTCTCTCACTTTCTGGAGGGAGGTTGAGAGAAAAAGGAGATGGGTCCAATAAACCAAGAATTCTCATGGTTTTAAGTATATTTTTAGTACTCCCTACATCTGGGATAGCAGAGACATTATTTCAGGATCAGATCCTAATCACACCCTTTACTTTGGGCTACATCACTCCCTAAAACTCTTTGAAGAAAATATAATTATTTTATAGATATGCACAGGCTAATTGAGACCACATTTAGGGAGTCTTTAGCTTCCAACAGAAGATGTTTCTGGGTAAGTGGAACAGATGCCACTAAACCAGTTACCACCACTCCTATTCCTCACCATCTCCCCAATTCTTTTCCCCACCTTCCCAGGGTTCCTCCCTGCACCTGCATCTGGGCCAGACCTGCTCTGCTCAGGACTGGAGCTGCCTAAGACTAGGGGCCACAGTCAGGTCCTCATAGAGCAGTGCTGGACCCAGACACCTGTTTCCTCTTTGCTTTTTAAAGTGTGGGCTATTGACAAAGAAAAAGTGAACCACAGAACTACAGATACACTTAAGAGACCATGGAAATCTAATTCAATGTTCCCCGCAGTAGAAGAATTCTGTTCTGTCCCAAACTGGGCAACAGAGAGCCTGGTGTGTGTGCAGACAATTGCCAGAGCCTAGCAAGCCATGAGGCTGGTGACGCCATCAGGGTTAGAGGCAGGACTTAGCCAGGATCCTGGTGGGCCCCTTGTGAGACAGACAGACCTATGGGTGCCAGGAACTGCAGGCCTAGGGATGTAGTTGAGATGAATTCTTCCAGCCCACTTAGGGCAGGGCAGGTCAGGGTGCCCCAGAGTCAGGACATCCCCGTCACTCATGCAGGAACACTCTCTGGGCATGTCTGACAGTAGAGAATTCTCAGAAAAGAGACAGGAAGGAATGGCAGGGAGGGAGTTCAGGTCACTGTGTTCAGCAGGGCTTGCTCTCTTAGGAGAAGTCTACAGCACCTCATTAGGGCTATCCTCCTCCATCACCCAGCTTCTGTAGAGAGCAGAAACAGAGGGGCTTTTTGTGGGGCCCTCAAGAGAGCCCAGCCAGGGCATCCCAAAAGGTGATCACCCAGATAACCCTGCAGAAGAAAGCACCCACCCTCACAAGCAGTTCATTCCCTCATGAGCTGAGCCATGACATGCCTCCCGCTCCCTGGACCCAATTTTGTTCCTGGGGTCACATAGAGTAAACTCTATTTTCCTACAAGACATGCCTGCAAATATTTGAAGACAGTCATCATTTATCCTTTACCCTTCTGCAGACAAAACACACTTGGCCCCTTCCACTATTCCTACTCGGCATTGTTTCCAAACACTTCCACATCCTCTGGCACACACTAGTTTCACCATGACTCCCTGGGTATGACTCTGAGGACTGAAGAAAGAACACAGGAGCAAAGTGGTCAATGCGTAGGTTTGGATCCCAGGCCCATCACTCACTGTGCCTCAGTTTCCTCCTAAGCACCTGATAATCTTAGCTATGAGAATTACATCAATCGATTCATGGAGAACTCTTAGAACTGGCATCTGATAAACATCTAATTAAGTTTTTTTTAAAAATATACTTTATTGATTTTTTTTTTTTTTTTTTTTTACAGAGAGGAAGGAAGAGGGATAGAGAGTTAGAAACATCGATGAGAGAGAAACACCGATCAGCTGCCTCCTGCACACCCCCTACAGGGGATGTGCCCGCAACCAAGGTACATGCCCTTGACTGGAATCGAACCTGGACCCTTCAGTCCGCAGGCCGATGCTCTCCACTGAACCAAACCGGTCAGGGCTCTAATTAAGTTTTAACTATTTCTTTTTAGAACAATGCTTAGTATATCAGAAGTATATAATACCTATGCAAATCCTGCATCTGGATATTCCAATTAAATTACTCACCAGCTTCCTTACTGATAAAACAACAATACAACCTCTGAGCTTTGATGAGGTAAGGAATGAGAAGCCTCCTGGTCAGGGGTTGGTGCATAACAAGGAGACAATAAACTTCAGCTTCCTTTACCTTTGTACTGATGCTGTGGCTGGGAGCCATCCTCCCTGGTCTCTGACTGTTCTGCAGGTCTTGTAAGTAGAGGCACTGACAGCCTTTGTTCCAAACTATCTTTTCAAGAATAGCTGTATCATCAACCTTGGAAGAGAGAGAGAGTGCCTGCCTTTGGAGCAAAGCACAGGCACATTTACTGTTCGTTAGAAAAAACCTGTTCCCTAAGCTCAGGATTTCTCGCCACTGTGTGTGCAGGTGCCATCTGGCCTTCTGTATCCCCCTCGGCAGATTGGAGCTCATAGAACCAATGCAAGAAAATGCTGATGCCCTGGTTCCGGTTATTGTTGTGAATCAACGTCCTTTGTCCCCAACCCTTGGGTATGGTCTTCCATAAGCAGTCATGAAACTGTGGCAGGATAACTTGTTCGCTTTCAAGTAGGTGAAATCTTAGACCTTCCATTGTTATTAACAGCAACCTAGAAAAGAGATGGTGGCAAAATACACTCCTCCACGCCCCCTCCCCCAACCCCCACCCCCGCAGTCCTTATCTTAAACTATCATCAACCCCATTACATTCTGTCCATAGTTAACTGATTTTTTAAAAATTCTGAGTGAAGGCTTTCTCCTTATTTATTTCCTTATTATTTCATGTTGATTTTTCATCTCCTTGATTTTAATCGAAAGTTCCACTCATCTGTGGTCCTTCGAACACTTTTTCTGGCGTAAGACATCTTTCACACTTGAAGTTCCCCTTTCAAGCTCCCTTGTCTGAGCCACACAGACTCTAGTCTCTCTTCTCATTCCACTCACTCCTCCTGTCATACCAGGTAGACCATCGGTCTAAATCGAGATTTTCATCCATGGCCTCAGACACTGGATTTGTACAGGGGTGGACAAAAGTAGGTTTACAGTTGTAAGTACACAAAACAGAGTTCATTCTTGTATTATTTTTCATTAACTCTTGTGTTATTTGTATTACAACTGTAAACCTACTTTGCCCACGAAACTCACAAGCTTCTACCTTTATTGGATTTGTGGCAAAAGAATTTTAAGTTCTACCATCATCCTAGGATGCTCTTCATTCTCTCCTCACCCTCCACTGAGAGCACTGAGTGGGCTTTTCTTACTAACCACTCCCACTCTCCCTCCCCACCCCCAAAAAAGGTGGGGATGTGTGACCTGGTAGATATGACAAAGGTAAAGGTCAGCAGGACTCCAGCTGGTGTAGTTAGAAAAAAGCAGTAAGAACACCCACGTCCTTCTGGGAAATATGGCCTAGAACCTCTAAAGCTATAACCCTGAGCAAGCTAAGATCTGAATGGAACAGAAAAGTGTAAATACTGCCATGTATGTGCTCCAGACTCACCTTGGGCATTAAGAAAGAAAGGAACACAGTTAGGGACAATGTTATAAAATATAATTTCAACTCATCCCAGCCAGTTTAGTGGGAGGATGGTAGATATGCAAGCTGTCAGTCATTCTAAATCTTCCATGTGGTCTTTACCACTGTCCCTGCCACCCCTGTCATGCATTTTCAGTTCAAGGATTCATGTGCATGATAAACTCTAGCTTTTTGTTGATGCCCATTGACTATTCAGCTAAGCATTTTATAATTACCCTCCCTCTCCACTACAAAACTGAGTAAATCTAGGTCTCAACATCTGGTATTACGTTATAAGTCATGATTCTTTTCAAAAATAAATGAAAATAAATAAGCCAATAAATCTCTTTAACTACAATGCTTTTCTCTTATTCATCTTTCTAATTAGGGAGGGGGGTTATTTTTAGATTTATTTAAAATAAATCCTACTGTCTAAAGATTTCTTAAAATATTTTTAAGTATGTCCCAAGACCTCAACATCTGTTCATAAGTTACTTGCAGAACTGTGGCAGTTTTCTTTCTTTTGAAAAATAATTAATCTGTGATGGCGTTAATGGGTATAAAATGAACAAAAACAGCTTTTATC